>NW_022436963.1:7962927-8035665 GCF_009761245.1 Sapajus apella | reverse complement strand
TCCCAATTGCTAACAGCCATTTTTTTTTTTTTTTTTTTTCTTGAGACGGAGTTTCACTCATGTTACCCAGGCTGGAGCGCAATGGCGCGATCTCGGCTCACCGCAACCTCCGCCTCCTGGGTTCAGGCAATTCTCCTGCCTCAGCCTCCTGAGTAGCTGGGATTACAGGCACGCGCCACCATGCCCAGCTAATGTTTTGTATTTTTAGTAGAGACAGGGTTTCACCGTGTTGACCAGGATGGTCTCGATCTCTTGACCTCGTGATCCACCTGCCTCGGCCTCCCAAAGTGCTGGGATTACAGGCATGAGCCACCGTGCCCGGCTAAAAAATTTTTTTTATAGACATGGAGTCTTGCCGTGTTGCCCAGGCTGGTTTGAACTCCTGGCCTCAAGCAATCCTCCCATGTAAGCCTCCCAAAGTGTTGAAATTACAGGTGTGATCCACTGTGCCTGGCCCACTGTACCTGTGTTTATACCCTTTTTTTTTTTTTTGGCAGGGGTGAGGGGTGCCATAATGCCTTTAATGTTTATCTGGAAATTTAAAATAGGAGAATAAACTAATTAAAAAACCAACAGATTAGATTAATACTTTTTTTTTTTTGTTTTTTGAAGAATAACCAAACAGCTAAAATAGAGTTAACAGGAGCACAATTTCCGGGATTTTTCTTCCTTCAGAGTTGAATGGATTTCGCTGGGCTGAAGCCTCACAGATATAACTGCTGAAGGTTTCTGTCTGCCTTAGTGTTGTTTCTGATTATAGATTGTTTTTACTCCATGGATTTCTGGAAACATTGGGACCCCTTAAAGCACAGAAGTTTTTAGGTTACTAGTAGAATTTATAAAACCTGGTATTTGGAGTGAGAGGTTAAAGGCGTCTAGTTGGTTTTTGTCAGTGAGCACAAAACATGAAAATTTTACTTGTGCTTAACTTTTTATTTCATCAACTGGGAGTTTGGGCAAAATATTAAAAGAAGTATGTTATCTAAAATATTTTGGATAAAAGTGTTTGTGTCTGAAACAAATTTTTGAGGTACCAATGTCCATTTGTAGTATACTGTAAGAGACTTAGCGTGTCTGTAAATAGTAGCCGTTAAGACCCAGTTAAATGTCTTGCAGAGCCAATACTATATGTCAGTTGGCAGTATGGTATAACCTGGCATGAGGATTTCCAACCGTGGCCCTGGGATTTTTAGGAAACAGGGCTGTCTCAGCACAGATGTAACTCTTAGAAACCTTAAAACAGGCTGGGCGTGGTGGCTCATGCCTGTAATCCAAGCACTTTGGAGGCCAAGGCGGGCGGATCACCTGAGGTTGGGAATTCAAGACCAGCCTGACCAACATAGTGAAACCCCATCTTAAAAAAAAGAAACCTTAAAACAAAGTTTACCCTTAGAAGAATATTTAAACTTCCTTTATGAAAGAAAGACCTGGTAACTGACCCTCATGGAATACTGGGAATAAAAATGGGCAAAGATTCCCCAAAGTGTATTTAGAATGGTCTTCAGTTGGAGACCTTCCTAGTCATTTGGTCATCTGACCTCCTTTCTTTATCTGGCCCATGCTACCAGCCTGCTTCCACTAAAATAAACTCTGTGAGCATCAGGTATCAAAGAGTCATGTTTGGCACAGATTGAACTGAAGGAGAGAAGTTGACCCTGGGAAAGTTGGTCAGCTAAGACTACCTGAAACCCCCAAATACAACACCACTTTATTTTTGAATGTTCAAACAATGTTTTTATTAAATGTGAATTAGTAGCACAGTTACTTTTTGTCCCCGAATTACTCATTTTTATACAGATGTTGTTTACTGGAATTGTTTTAATAGGAATTTAAGTAGTACAAGTTTTCTTTCATAACTTAGGTAGACTTTTGTGTTCAGTTGCATGCTCAGTTTCTCATTTACCCAAAACATTGTGAACTATTGCAGTAGCCCCTAAAATAAATTCTTTGCCTTAGAGGCCGGGCGCGGTGGCTCAAGCCTGTAATCCCAGCACTGTGGGAGGCCGGGGCGGGTGGATCACGAGGTCAAGAGATCGAGACCATCCTGGTAAACATGATGAAACCCTGTCTCTACTAAAAATACAAAAAAAAAAAAATTAGCTGGGCATGGTGGCGCGTGCCTGTAATCCCAGCGACTCAGGAGGCTGAGGCAGGAAAATTGCCTGTACCCGGGAGGCGGAGGTTGTGGTGAGCCGAGATTGCGCCATTGCACTCCAGCCTGGGTAACAAGAGCGAAACTCCGTCTCAAAAAAAAAAAAAAAAATTCTTTGCCTTGGATTGTTTTTCCGCCTCCTGCACAGTGCTGTCAAGTCTTTTTTGTTACTGTTGTTTTAAGGAAAGACTAGCTCAAAGGGGTATAATCTAAAGGACATTCCTGGCTAACCTGGCTTCTGGTCTGTTTACAGTTAACCCATGATCTTTCATTCCAGATTTGTCTAATACATTTATCCTAGTCTGTCTTCATCCTGCTGCCAGTGATAAATAGTGCGATGTTTGTAAACTGTCCATCATAACTCACCTTTGCTCATGATATTGCCTCTACTGAAATGTCCTTCCCACAATCTCAGGCTCTTGTCATTGTACCCATCCTTCAAAATCCACTTTTGATACACTTTCAGTAAACCTTTCTTGATGATCTTTTACTACCGTAAACTGTATTTTTCCATTCCCATTATTTTGTAAATCTCTTAGGGAACTTTTCTGTCCTATGTAATTATTGATATTTCTTGTGTTACCCTCTCTACCTAATTATAAACTTCTTATGATCAGGGATCTTGTGTTGCTTGTTTTTGGTTATCTCTGGGCAAGTTGCCTTACATGTGAAAAGTGTTCATTCATATAATATGTTTGGAATTAGATTACAGCAACACATTGGGTTTGCAGTTAGTCTGCACTCTTGCAATGCAGCGTTTCAAAGCCTGTTTTATATCTAGCATCTAGCACATTTCTTTGGCCATTAATAAACATGTCTTTTGAATTGGTGAAGAAAATATTTGAAGTCTTTAGTTTGGTCCGTGTATTTTAGCTTGAGGGAAAAATTAACATGGTGGTTTTGCAGTTAGGGGAGCTCTTTCGGTAACATTTTCACATTAATGTTATGAAAACCAAGGAATTTTCATTTGATTGGAATCCTATTAATCAGCAGACTTGGTAGAAAGAGTTAACTAATTCATTAGCAATATTTTTCCTTAAAAGATGGTTAAGAACTTTTTTTTTTCCACGATTGGTAGAAAATGCTCTGTGTCTGCCTTGTGGTAAGTAATAATAAAGCAGATACAACTTCTTCCTTCCCCTCAAAATGCAGGTTCTTGTTAAACCTTTGGGAGACCGAGGATACCTTTTTCTTCTCTCTCCTTGTCAGATGGTTTCTCCATATGGTAGGTGGTCTCTCTTTAATTTTTACAATTCTTTCTTAACTTTTTAGTTAAGACACATTGCTAATGACTTTGGCTTCTGTTTTTTAGAATATCAGACTGCCAAGTCGCGAGTCCTACATGCTTTGTTTCTATTTCAAGAACCTAGAAGCATAGTTACTTGTAAGTTCTATGAATATCTAAATCTAGTTGCTTATAGACACTTAATATTTTGTTGAAATTTTCCAGATAACTCACTAAACATTTTGTCTTTCTTATATTATGTTTCAGGAAATACTGGGGGGGGGGGGTAAGAGGTAGTAGCAATATAAAACACAAATGATATGACAATTTTTTTTTTTGAGACAGAGTTTTGGTCTTGTTGCCTAGGCTGGAGTGCAGTGGTCTGATCTCAGCTCCCTGCAACCTCCTCCTCCTAGGTTCAGGCGATTCCCTTGCCTCAGCCTCCTGAGTAGCTGGGATTACAGGCACGCGCCACCATGCCCAGCTAATTTTTTGTAGCTTTAGTAGAGACAGGGTTTCACCATGTTGTCCAGGATGGTCTTGATCTCTTGACCTCGTGATCCACCCGCCTCGGCCTCCCAAAGTGCTGGGATTACAGGCGTGAGCCACCGCGCCTGGCCCCAGCTAATTTTTTATATTTTTAATAGAGATGGGGTTTCACCATGTTGGCCAGGCTGGTCTCGAACTCCTGATCTCAGATGATCCGCCCGCCTCGGCCTCCCAAAGTGCTGGGATTGCAGGTTGAGCCGCTGCGCCTGGCTGACGATTTTTTTTTTAACTATGAAAAATTAATTTGTGTTTATCAGTGCTCTTACAAAGTTTGATTATAATTGTTACAGTACTGTAGCTTAGTTATGAGGGTTATTTATTTTAGAGATAGGGTCTCATTGTATTGCCTAGTCAGCAGTGTGATCATGGCTCACTACATACAGTCTTGCCTTCCCTCCTAGGCTCAAGTGATCCTCCTGCCTCAGCCTGTCTGGTAGCTTGGGATATAGGCATGTGCCAGCACACCTAGCTAAGTTCATTTTTTTTTTCCCCCTGTGGAAACACGGTCTCACTGTGTTGTCCGCGTTGTTCTTGAACTCCTGGCCTGAAGTAATCCAACTACCTCAGCCTCCCAAGGTGCTCTGATTACAGGCATGAACCACTGTGCCCAGCCTAAGAGAGTTTTATATGATTATTTTTTAGCTTTGTTAAATTTTGCATTCAAATTTTAGTGACTCTAAACATTATGTACAAGGTTAAATATTAGGCCATCCAAAATTAATAGAAATTTTTGGTGCTGATGTTAGACAAGATTTGTTACTCACCTTTTCTAAGAATGAACTTTTAATACTATGTATTAAGATAAAGTTTCCACTAATGGATTTCACTGTTGGATTAAGGATGAGCTGCTCAATTGTGGCTACTCAGCATCTGAATATCTATCTGTTCATGTGAAATTAGTTACTGCTTATAAGAGGAAGGGATGACAATGCAGGACTGTTTTGCTTGGAGCCTCAGATCTTGTTTTGTCTCTTTATTTCTTCTTACATGTTGCTTGCCACTATTTGAATTTCCTAGGGGCAAAAGGAAATGAGATCTTCAATGAGTGGGTGATTCTTCCTTGCTCTTTCATTTGTTTTAGTTTCTTATGGGCTGTTTTAGGATCCTGGACTTGAGAAGCATGCTGTTCATATATTTGCTATATTATATATATGTATTAGGGTACATACGTGTTTGGTTCAACATTAATGTATAAATGTTTTTTACACTTCTTTGGCAATATTTAGATCTGTATTTGATTAGTTTCTTGATTGCTAATATGGTTTGCTTTTTTTTGTTTGTTTTATTTACAGCACAAAAAGGTTCAACCAATGCAGCACCACAGGAGAGGCATGAGAACATGCCAGATGTATTAAAAATAGCTCAGTTTTTACAGTTTGCTTTGATTCAGTGTCGAAAGGAATTCAAAAATATAAGCACTATAAATTTTCATTCTGCTGTTGAAAAGTATGTAAGTGAATTTTTTAAGCGAGGCTTTGGTTCAGGTAAACGAGAGTTTATTATGTTTCCATATGATTCACGATTAGATGATAAAAAATTCTTATACTCAGCTCCCAGAAATAAATCCCATATTGATACCTGTTTGCATGCCTATATTTTTCGGCCTGAAGTATATCAGTTACCTATTTGTAAATTAAAAGAACTATTTGAAGAAAATAGAAAACTTCAACAGTTTAGTCCACTTTCAGATTATGAAGGTCAAGAAGAAGAAATGAATGGTACAAAAATGAAATTTGGAAAACGAAATAACTCAAGGGGTGAAACGGTTATATCTGGAAAGCAAAGGTCATCTCATTCTTTGGATTATGATAAGGATAGAGTCAAAGAATTGATTAATTTAATTCAGTGTAGGAAAAAGAATGTGGGTGGGGACTCAGACACAGAAGATATGAGAAGCAAAACTGTCTTGAAGAGGAAGCTTGAGGATCTACCTGAAAATATGGGAAAGCTCGCCAAAACCAGTCATTTATCTGAAAACTGCCACCTATATGAAGGTAAAATATCAGATTGTTGTTATAACAACCAAAAATAAAGTAGTTCTGTTCTTTCCTATAGTAGAAGGGCCAAATTCAGCCTGTCCACTATTTTTGTAAAGAAAGTCGTATTGGAATACAGCCATGCCCATTTATTTGTGTGTATATAGCTGCTTTCATGCTGTAATGGCAGAGTTGGCATTGAGAGTTTATGGCCCACAAAGCCTAAAATATTTGCTATCTGGCCCGGTACAGGAAACGCTTTCCAACTCCTGCCCTGGTACATCAGTTTTCTAAATTGTTTGGTTTAGGCTAACATAATAATGCTAATCAGAGTTCTTCTCCTTTTATATTCCTTTATTTTTATAGTTGAAGAAGTGTAATATTAGAATATTGGTATCTTTTAGGCTGTTGCTTAATGAAAAGGAACCTTCTGAATTTGAAAATAAAATATGCATATACATATTCTTCCCCAAGAATCCAGGAATATCTTTTCGTTTTTCTTTTTTTTGTTGTTCTTTTTAATTACCTTTGCATTGTTTTGTTTTTGTTGACAGAGAAAGATAGACATGTAAAGCGCTTGTTTTAAGTGTTTGTTTCAATATTGCAAGTCAGCTAAGACACTTATCTAGATTTTTAACATCTTAACACTACTAGTTCATAAGCACAAAAGGAGTTCTGCATTCAAGGAAAGCTGACATAACAATCCACTTTTTGTGCTGCTGTTGCTCCTCTGAGTGATTATGGCAGAACTGAATATTCTTATGTTTTTTTTATTGAGCAACTACACTTGTCTCTTCAAATTCAGTGTGTTGTAGTTTAGGTTAGTCAGATCAGTGTCTTTTTACACTTTTGGTCTCTTAGCAATCTGTATCTGTATCCTCACTTTTTACTTTCCTGCTCTCTTTTTTTTGTTTGAGACAATCTCACTCCGTCACCCAGGGTGTAGTGCAGTGGAGCAATCTCGGCTCACTGCAACCTCTGCCTCATGGGTTCAAATGATTCTCCTGTCTGAGCCTCCCCAGTAGCTGGAATTATAGGCATGTGCCACCATGCCTGGCTAATTTTTGTATTTTTAGTAGAGATGGAGTTTTGCGATATTGGCCAGGCTGGTCTTGAACTCCTGACCTCAGTGATTCGCCTGCCTCAGCCTCCCAAAGTGCTGGGATTATAGTCGTGAGCCAACATGCCTAGCCTGTTCTCCTTTTACTTCTTTTATTCTTACAGTATTCAAAATGGTAGCCACTAGCCATGTGTTGTTATTTAAGTTTAAATTAAAATGAAATAAAAATACATTTCAACAGCCACACCATTGTATTAGTACAGAGAACATTTTCATTATTGCAGAAAGTTCTGTTTGACTTTACTGTTCTCTGCAGTAACTATCATGGTTTTTTCTTTAGTTGACCTGTGTATCTCTTTCTTCCAGTGTTGTTATTCCATGTCCGTGTTCTTTATCTCTTTGGTGGCCTTCCTGACTTAAACTTTCCTGCACCCATTTCAGTATCATGTTCGTCTCAATATTGCTTTGCTAATTTGCTACAAATCTCATCTTACATACTTGCCTTTTAAGGCTTTGTTATAGACCAGCCATGTCCAGCCATGTTTTCCACTCTTCTCTCACAGATCTCGGTTAAGGGTCATCTCTGTTTGCCTAGAGTATGTCATGGTCAGCCTTTCATTTCCGTCTTTTTTTTCCTTAAGTAACTTCCATTTCTTTCAAGCCTTGTATCTTTGCAGTTCAGATTTCTCCTCAGCTTTCTGTCTGTTCTCCTTAATGGTCTCCTCCTTTAGCTTATGCTGGATTTGCAATCTTTGCTGAACCTGTTAGCACTTGATAACACGTACTGTCTTGTCTTGTTGACATGTGTCTTGAAAGTTTTGTTTACTGTGTGCTAGGTGCTTTATGTATATGAACTCATTTATTAATAGTTCTTGAGTGGTAGGCATTATTATCCTAATTTTGCAGATGAAGAAAGCATCTCAGATAAGTAACTTTACCAAAAGCTATGAAGTTAGTGGCACATATTCTGAAGTCAGTTCTGACTGACTCCGAAGCGTTGTTCACAAACTGCTGTATTTCCTGTCACTGAGCACATAATATACACTGAATAAATAAGATACTTATTTTTTGGCACTGTTTTTGTTGTTTTGTTGGTAACTGACTAATTCTGTGTATGTGAAAACATAGTTGTGGGTAAAACTCAGGCTTCATCAATAATTAGAATGGTGAGAAAGCCATACTAATTATAGTACACCAAACGAGAAATGAGGCAGGGGAAGAAGGGTATATAGGTTAACTAAAGCTAGTGATTATCAGACTTGCATTTCTAGGTGTTTCTCACTTATTTCTTTTTAAGTCATTTTGCATACTTTGTTTCTGAAGGTAGAGATTTCAAGGTTGTAGTCAAACTTTTAAAACACTCTGATCTTGATTTGGTGGTGAACCCATTCATTTTATGAGATAATCTCCTAACCCATTCACACCACCTCTTATAACCTTTAATATAAACTGTTTTGAGGTATAATTTATATCAGTGTACCTACTTAAGTGCACAGTTTGTTGAGTTTTGACAGCTGTGTAATCACTTCAATATATAGAACATTTTTATATGTTGTCTTGTGTTCCTTTGTTAGGTAGCACACCCCACTCCACCACTGATCTGCTTTTTGTCTTTATCGATTAGTTTTGCTGGCTCTATAAGTTTATATAATTAGAATCATACAGTATGCACTCCTTTGTTTCTGACATTTATTTTTGTTGTGGTACATTATACTTTTAAATTATAAATCTTAACTCAGGCTTCACCCAATCCCTACCCTGCCCCAGTGTTAAAGCATGTGACTTTCTGAATGTTTGCCCCCTTTGCAAGTTTTAAAATATATTGGTTGTTACAGATTATACACATTTATAGTGCATGCATGAAACCATGTCTTAACGTGTTTCCTCTCATAATGTTTTTTGTTCTTGATGTAAATTTGGTGGAGATTTCTTCAGGATGTTTTTATATCTATAATATCCTAGCTTCATTATGAATTTAAGTAATCTTGTCATTTAGGATAAGATGTAGATTTTAAGTATGCCAGCCAGTGCTTTTAGGATAAAATATATAGGAATGGAAAAGATAGAAATCAAATTTAAGTAATTTTTTTTAGTAGCGTAGTGTAATATGCATATAATCCTAACAATTGGCAAAATAGCAAGTACAAATGTTTAATCTCTTGGTAAGTACCTGGTTGACTTTGATATTTTGATGGTAGAGTTATTCTTATACATATTTAAAACTTGATGCATGAGCTTATTTTCCTATGATAGAATGTTTAAATTATAATGAGAATTAAACTTTAATAGGAATTTTGACCTATGTGTAAAATTTTACAATTATGTTTATAAAGTAAGTGATGGTAATATTTGTAAAATCTAAGCAAATTGTTTGAGTTCCTGATCATAAATGCTTTGTGATAATTTTTTTTAGGTATATTTGATTTAAAAAATTTTATGCCGACTTTTAAACTTAACTTCAACCAGTGACTTTTCTTTTCTTTTTCTCAGCGTCTCCACAGCCTATTGGCTTACTTGGACATGATGCTGACTTGAGGCGACAGCAGCAGGATACCTGTAACTCTGGTGTTGCTGACATCCATAGGCTGTTTAATTGGTTATCAGAAACACTGGCAAATGCGCGCCATTCTGATGCATCTCTGACAGACACAGTCAACAAAGCCTTAGGATTGAGCACTGATGATGCCTATGAAGAGCTGAGGCAAAAACATGAGTATGAGTTGAACTCTACCCCAGATAAGAAAGAATATGAGCAGCCTACTTGTGCAAAAATTGAAAATGCTCATTTTAAGGGTACTCAGAGCTTGTTACTAGAAGTTGATACAGCATCTAAGTATTCTGTTGCTGTTTCTACCAGTGAAGTGGGCACTGACCATAAGCTACATTTGAAAGAAGTAAGCATGCATTTGGTGGTTATCTTTGTGAGTGTGTGTGTGTGAAAGAGGTGTTGGGAGTATGCTTCAGGGAATTATTTTTTCTTTGAAAAAGAAATAAAATGCATTTTTGAGTAAAGCTGCCTATCTAGGATGGTACTTCTTAAGTTATTTCTTGTTACAAAGAGATAAATGCTGAAACAGTTGTTTTCCTTCCTGCTTAGAGGCTTAATATATTGTCTAAAGTTTACTTGCTGTGATGAAGCTAAGGTAGAACAATCTATTTGTCAGAAGTGACTTATTGGGAGTTAATTCCTCATTGTTTCATAATAAAGTTGAATTCTCAAAGCATTGGCTTTCTGCTGGCAATAATAGAGAACCCATAGGTGAGACAGATGAGGATACCATCTCAGTACACCAGTGTAACAAAGTTAGGTACTTGGTATTTCTTTTTTTTTTTTTTTTTTTTTTTTTTTTTTGAGACAGAGTCTCGCTCTTGTTACCCAGGCTGGAGTGCAATGGCGTGATCTCGGCTCACCGCAACCTCCGCCTCCTGGGCTCAGGCAATTCTCCTGCCTCAACCTCCTGAGTAGCTAGGATTACAGGCATGTGCCACCATGCCCAGCTAATTTTTTGTATTTTTAGTAAAGACGGGGTTTCACCATGTTGACCAGGATGGTCTCGATCTGTTGACCTCGTGATCCACCCGCCTCGGCCTCCCAAAGTGCTGGGATTACAGGCTTGAGCCACCGCGCCCGGCCGGTACTTGGTATTTCTAATGCAAATAGGAATGGAACTTAAGTAGCCTTTAGGATTACCTCTGAAGTGACTCTCAGACTTGCTTATTAGAGTGTCCAGCGTATTTATAAGATGTGTTTAGAGTGCTGGTTTGTAGCTGAGAAGTAGCCTTGTCTCCCCTAAGTAGTAACTGCATCACTGGGGAATAGTAGAAGGCTTATTTATTGGGGTATGTAAGGTAGGCACTGAGGAACCAACCTGTATTCCTGGTATCTTTTGTACTCTAAATCAAAGTTGATGAGAGGTGGGGCATGGGTTGAACCTAGCACACTACCCATTTTTTTTTTTTTTTTTTTAAGATGGAGTCTTGCTCTGTCACCCAGGCTGGAGTGCAGTGGCGTGATCTTGGGTCACTGCAACTTCTGCCTCCTGTGTTCAAGTGATTCTCAGCCTCCTGAATAGCTGAGATTACAGGCGTGTGCCACCACGCCCACCAGTTTTTTTCTATTTTTCATAGAGTCGGGGTTTCACCATGTTGGTCAGGCTGGTCTCAAACTCCTGACCTTGTGATCCTGTCTCGGCCTCCCAAAGTGCTAGGATTACAGGTGTGAGCCAGTGCACCCGGCCCACAGTACCCATTTTTATAACTAAACTTTTATTGGAACACAGCTATGTCTGTTTAGGTATTGCCTGTGGTAGACTTGAGGGTCTGGCCTGCAGAGCCTAAGATATTTACTGTTTGGCACTTTAGCATAAAAGCTTACCAATCCTTGTTCTAAATTAACCTAAAGTTAGGTTTTAAAGGAAAAGTTATGTTTTAATTTTGAGACTAGAGTATTATAACTTAACCATGTTTATTTTATTCATTTGTAATGTTTAGATTGAAGCACTTGAATCTACTGTGAAAAAAACAATTTATTCTTGACATTAAAAGGAATTGAAAAGAAAGCTATTGAGTGTGTACTTTGATTTTTAGGATCCAAATTTAATTAGCGTGAATAATTTTGAAGACTGCAGTTTGTGTCCCAGTGTTCCCATTGAACATGGATTTCGTAGACAACAGTCTAAGTCAAATAATGTTGAAGAGACTGAAATACATTGGAAACTGATTCCAATTACAGGTAAGGAAAGTATACTTGGACTTTGGTTTGCTTCATTTTACTTCAGAGACCTGTTTCCTGAAGGTTTGCATCTTTTCTGGATTTCACTCTTGGGTCACTAGTCCTTCATCCTACTTGGCACTGACATCTTCAGTGTCTTATTTTGAGTAATGCAATGTTCATCACTGAGTGTTGCTGTTCTTGGTAAGCATCAGCAAGCACCTGCAAAACTGCTTATTAAAAACAGGGATTTAAGACACGCTGTGTCTGTGGAGTTAGCATGCAGACTGCCGAATGAAGACTGTTGGCAGAAACTGAGTTTCTGATAAGATGAGATAGCTACAGAGGTAAAATGGTCCGCTCTTTGAACAACCAATTAAATGCATCTTCTCAAACTTATTAAACTTCACCATAACAAGCTGTCATCTAGTAAGTGATAATGTTGAGGTTCATTTTTTAGAAATTTGATTTCTTAATACTGGATTATCTTAAATAAATTGGATTATCTTAGAGAATGACCTGAATGACCAAATGTAAATGTTATTGAATTATGAGGCCAGTAGAGTTTAGCAAATGTTGAAAGATTATCATTTTTTTGGGATAGCATTCTAATTTCTCTGTGCAAACACACACACATACACACACATAAATACATTCTCTTTTTTTTTCTTTCAGAACAGCAAAGGGCTTTTCCATAAGGAATACACACTCTTAATATTCTAAGTTCTTATTCACTTACCTTAGCTAAACATTTTTTGGGAATATTTTCAGGGCATACATCTTTTCCAGTCGTACATCTTTAACCTTTTAAAAACAACAGCAACAACAAACAACTTTTTGTTACAAAGTAGACTGGCCTGTGAACTAGTCTAGAACCTACTGAAACCTCCAAGGACTCTGAGAAGAATTTCTAAAACTCGATGAGTTCCCATGGGCTTCAGCACCATCTTCTACTTAATACCTTTCTAGAGGGCAAGAGGCCTGTAGGTGATGATAGAGGGAACCTAAACCTAGTATTGTTTTATGAGCTGGAAACATAAGCTTGAGTGGGAGAAACAAAATAGG
This sequence comes from Sapajus apella, assembly GCF_009761245.1. Lineage (NCBI taxonomy): Eukaryota > Metazoa > Chordata > Mammalia > Primates > Cebidae > Sapajus > Sapajus apella. Next base: position 8,022,927 of record NW_022436963.1, on the reverse strand, counting down.
GAAGTAGTTGATACAAGATGGTTACCCTAACCATTTCTCATTTAGATGCCTTCATACTTGGTGTTGAGGGTCATTTGAAGTTAACAGTATTTTAATAAGTGTTCATATTTCATCATCAGTGGTAGGACCCTTCAGTTTATTTTAGGCAGAAGGAACGCTTCCATTTGTTACCAGTTGGGGTTTTCTGAAAGGTGTTTAGTAGGTATCACTTCCTTCTGAACCACAGTTAAAAACAAACAAAAAAAGTAGGTATCACTGATGTCTGAAGAGAGTCTAATGGATGCTTTCCCTCAGGAGGGAATGCAAGAAGCCCAGAAGACCAGCTGGGGAAACATGGTGAGAAACAAACACCAGGTGAGAAGGCTTGCTTTGCTTTTCTTCCCAATGTGCCCTTCTTCAGAATTGCTACTTGCATTTCTGGTAATCCATCAATAGGGCATTGACTTAAATTTTTTTAATTACAGAAGATTTGGACAATACCATATATATATATGTGTAAGTCATTACTTGTATCCAATATTCTTACTATAAAGGTGTTCAAAGAAGTCACTGAATATTTACATAGATTAAGTTTTCTTCACCCATAGTAGAGTCTATCTTATAATTTGGGAAGACCAGAATATATTCCTAAACCATTTGTGCAGAGTATCTTGTATCATATGAAAATGATATATCATTCTTTTTTTATTTTTCCTTCATTTTTTTTTTTTAATTTTTTATTTTTTTGGGACGGAATTTTGCTCTGTTACCCAGGCTGGAGTGCAGTGGCGTGAGCTTGGCTCACTGCAACCTCTGCCTCCCAGGTTCAAGTGATTCTGCCTCAGCCTCCCAAGTAGCTGGGATTACAGGCTCATGCCACAATGCCCAGCTAATTTTTGTATTTTTAGTAGAGACAGGGTTTCACCATGTTAGCCAGGCTGGTCTCAAACTCCTGGCTTCCCAAAGTGCTGGGATTACAGGTTTGAGACCTTAAACGTGGCCTTCTTTTTTTCAAATTAAAAAAAAAATAGGAGGGGAAGCCATTATCTTTTAGGTATACTATTCATAGTCTTTTAACCTAGTTCTTTCGATTGTAAAGCTAATATCTGCAGGGAGTTTAAATAACAGATTAAGAAACTTGGATTCTAGAAACAATTGCAGATATTACTGATTAGCTAGTTGGCAGTGGGTACCTAGGAGATAATCTTTGAGCTTGGTGGATTCAACTTCTCTGCTGGTGATCGTAGGAATTGTTTTCTTGCGTAGAGTTTGGTGGCGATCTTTTTAATGTTTTCTTTCAGTTTTGTTGTATCTGACTGATTTAATCAAAGTGTTGTTTTTTTTATTCGAAAGAAATGCAAAATGACTTTCTTGCTACATCTTTATAGTAACTCCTTTGGGAATTTTTTTTTTTTTTTTAATTACTAGCTTCCTTCAAGAAAATTTTTACCATCTCCTTCTAGGAAGAAATGGTTTTAAAAAAAGAAACTGTGAGCAACCGATATATAACGTAAAGGAAAGTTCATAAATCTTCTTCTTTTTTTTTTTTAATACAGAATCTTGCTCTGTTGCCCAGGCTGGAGTGCAGTGGTACAATCTTGGCTTACTGCAGTCTCTGCCTCCTGGGTTCAAGCGATTCTTCTGCCTCAGCCTCCTGAGTAGCTGGGATTACAGGCATGTGCCACCATGCCGGCTAATTTTTGTATTTTTAGTAGAGACAGGATTTCACCATGTTGGCCAGGCTGGTCTCGAACTCCTGACCTCAAGTGAGTCACCGTACCCAGCCACAATTCTTGATTATATAGCTTTTTGAAATTTTACATAGGTACGACCACTACCCAAATCAAGATGTAGAATGTTTCTAGCACCCTAGATTTGCTTCCACATTCTCCCAGTTAGTACTCTCTCCCTGTTCCTGAGTAACCGCTAATCTGACTTCTTTTACCATACGTTAGTTTTGCCTGCTCTTGAACTCAGGGTAGAGCCTACTCATGTCATTTCTCGTGTTTGGTACTTTCACGCAATATTATGCCAGGGAGTCATCTATGTTATGCATCTATCAGTAATTCTTTTCCTCATTAAGAATAGTAGTTATCTTTCTTATGCTTCAGAATGCTACATCAGCACCTGCATTCGTCTTATTTGAGATACTGTTTTCATATTTTGTAAGCTAATAAGTGTTGACATCTGAATGATGCTGCCTTTAGAGAACTCACTACTCAAAAGTTAAAATATTGCAATTATTTAATGACAGTAAGTTTAAACAAAACGAGGTGGCTCATGCCTGTAATCCCAGCACTTTGGTAGGCTGAGGCAGGCAGATCACGAAGTCAGGAGATCGAGACCATCCTGGCATCAGGTGATCTGCCTGCCTCAGCCTCCCAAAGTGCTGGGATCACAGGCATGAGCACCGTACCTGACCAGTTACATCTTTAATAAATCATACAGGGAAATTTGTGCAAAACAAAATTAGGTTGTGATTATTTATAATTTATAAAGGAATCTATTTGGTTTAGAGGTTTTAATTATGGAAAATTCTCCATGTGGATATAAGTTATATTTCAGGCTAAAAATACTCTTTATAGGCTGGGCGCGGTGGCTCACGCCTGTAATCCCAGCACTTTGGGAGGCCGAGACAGGCTGATCATGAGGTCAAGAGATTGAGACCATCCTGGCCAACATGATGAAACCCCATCTCTCCTGAAAGTACAAAAATTAGCTGGGCGTGGTGGCACGCGCCTGTGGTCCCAGCTACTCGGTAGGCTAAGGCGGAAGAATCACTTGAACCTGGGAGGCAGAGGTTGCAGTGAGCAGAGATTGTGCCACTGCACTCTGACCTGGTGACAGCAAGCCTCTGTCTCAAAAAAAAAAAAAAAAAATTATCTTTATAGCCCTTCAGGAATAAACTTGCTGGTTTGATATTTAGCTACACATTTTGGGAGCAACTGTTTCATTTAAAGTAATAAATAGCTGGGTGTGGTGGTATGCACCTGAGTCCCATCCACTGGGGAGACTGAGGCAGGAGGAATTACGCCCAGAAATTCAAGACTGGCTGGGCAACATAGGCCCCAAGTCTAACAAATAATTCAGAAGATTAAAAATTACAGGTAGTTCTCCCCAACCCATATGTTTTATGAGATGTAATTCACATTTTTTTCTTTGAATATATCAGATATTTGACATGGTACATAATTCAAGAACTACAAAAATATTTGAGAAAGTAATACTACTCCTAGCTTGGGACACTTAAGATTCTTACCCATGTATTAGCCATGGTTACCAATTTTTTGTGTATCCTTCCAGACACTTTATGTGTACTAAACCACATTTTAATGTTGCAGATTTAAGAAGGATATTCAGGACATTTAGTATTCCTAATTATCTTATGGAACTTGGATTTTCTGGTTTGTCAATTTCATACAGTTCTAATTCTTACCCTGGCATGTTGGATATTTTGTTCCCCTCTCACTTCTGCCTGCAGACCTGCTTTGGGTCTTTTTACTCTGCTGACAAATTTCCTTTGCAATAGTTAATGGTTGTACTGGTTGCTGATAACCACCAGGATTGGTAGAGAATGTCATAAGCTGACTGCTAGTTAGGCTGTTGAAACCTTTAGAAAAGTGTGATGAGTGTGAGCAAAATCTTTACTGTAGGTTTGAAAACTACCTATACCTGGACTTTGTGATTTAGAGGAACCATTTCCTATACAACAGCAGCAATTTGTTAGGAAATGTTGGCTAAGACTTAAGGAAAAATAGGAATTTTTTAGCGAGTAAAATTGTAGGTCTTTTAAGCAAAGATGATGAGTTTTGGTCTTTTCCTAAAATATAACACTACTATAAATTGAAGTTAAATATACTTTTTCTCTTTTTTTTTTTTTTTTTTTTTTTTTTTGAGACGGAGTCTTGCTCTGTTACGAGGCTGGAGTGCTGTGGCACGATCTTAGCTCGCTGCAACCTCCAACTCCCTGGTTGAAGCGATTCTCCGGCCTGTCTCCTGAGTAGCTGTGATTACAGGCATGCGCCTCCACACCCGGCTAATTTTTTGTATTTGTAGTAGAGATGGGGTTTCACATATTGGTCAGGATGGTCTCCATCTCCTGACCTTATGATCCGCCTGCCTCGGCCTCCCAAAGTGGTGGGATTATAGGCGTGAGCTACCGAGCCCTGCCCTACCTTGTTTCTTAAAAATGGAATTAGGAGTCCTTTTTTCAGATGTAGTTTCAACAACACACTGTTTGAGTTTAGGACTTTTTGGGGGAAACTATGAACTTGTAGATTGGGCTGTTTGTCAAGAGTGAAAGGTTTTAGTCCCATTAGTATCAGCTAACCTCTTTATCTCAAATGAGATAAAGCTATCTTCTTTTAGAATTATTTCCAGACAAAAGGAAAATATTTATGAAAGGACTATCAAAAGTGTGCAGCAGTGAAATATGTTCCTTTCTAATTTTGCTCCTTTTATTTACTGATACAATGAAGTCCCTGACATTACAGAAAATCTACTTAGCAATCTCATAAGTGAGAACAAGTCTGAAAGCAGATAAAATTAATTGTTCTAGATCCTAGATGTAACTTTTAACTTGGAGTTATTCCCACAGCATTTCTGTTTGATATTCTTACAATTGCCTTACACTCAGAATTCTCACTAAGGGGGCATTACCGTAGTAATTATTTTGGTAGAGAATAAATACAGGGATCGAGCAAACTGATGCAGGTGACCATCTTGATTAAAACGTGTATTAAACTTGGATCTACATAATGGTAGGGAGGCAGAAATAAGCCAATGACTTAATTTATATTGATGCCAAATTGGTGCTTGCTTGAGCATTTCAAAAGAAAGCAAAGAAAATAGCAGTTGTTAACATTAGCCACAACTCTAAGGGCCATCCTGGTAGGGCACATAGGGAATATAATTCACACCAGAATTTGAGGATTTTATTTTACCTTCCAGTATACAATTATTTCTAAATGTGTGTTAACTCTTTTTACCCCCAATTTGAGTTTGTGTTTTCATATGTTGTCTTTTTGGATTGCTGTTATAATAATGAACTCTTCCTGTATAGGTATGAAATCACCAGAAGAACAACTGGTGTGTCTGCCACCACAGGAGGCCTTTCCTAACGACCCCCGGGTAATAAATAGACAGAGAAGTTCTGATTACCAGTTTCCATCCTCTCCATTTACAGACACACTAAAGGGCACCACTGAGGATGACGTGTTGACAGGTCAGGTGGAGGAGCAGTGTGTGCCAGCAGCAGAGGCAGAGCCGCCTGCAGTGAGCGAAACCACAGAGAGGACAGTGTTAGGAGAGTACAATCTCTTTTCTAGGAAGATAGAAGAGATTTTGAAGCAAAAAAATGTTTCATATGTCAGTAGAGTTTCCACACCTGTCTTTTCAACACAAGAGAAGATGAAACGGCTTTCCGAGTTCATATATTCTAAGACTTCCAAAGCTGGTGTGCAGGAGTTTGTGGATGGTTTGCATGAGAAGCTAAATACTATTATTATTAAAGCATCAGCCAAGGGTGGGAATTTGCCACCAGTCAGTCCTAACGATTCTGGTGCAAAGATAGCATTGAATCCTCTGGAAAGGCATGTCATACCAGTTTCCTCAAGTGACTTCAACAATAAACATCTCCCTGAGCCACTGTGTAGTGATCCTTTGAAAGACACCAACTCTAATGAGCAGCATTCCACTTCCACTTCGAGTTTAACTGAAGTAGAAATAAACCAGCCTCAACATGCCACAGAGTTAATGGTGACTTGTGATCATACTGTACCTGGTGATACGGCCCGGGAACCGGTAGAAGAAACAACAAAATCCCCCAGTGATGTAAACATTTCTGCTCAACCAGCTCTTTCAAATTTTATAAGCCAGTTAGAACCTGAAGTATTTAATAGTTTGGTTAAAATCATGAAAGATGTCCAGAAAAATACTGTGAAATTTTATATTCATGAAGAAGAAGAGAGTGTGCTCTGTAAAGAAATAAAGGTAACTAAACGAGAAGGTAATAGTATGCTGTACAAACTTCTCTTGTTGGTATGACTTGTTTAAAATGGAAGTGTTTTATGTTTAAATGTTTACCATAGGTCAGGCATGGTGGCCAATACCTGTAATCCCAAAACTTGAGAGGTTGAGGCAGGAGGATTGCTCGAGGCCAGGAATTTATGACTAGCCTGGGCAACATAACAAGACCTTGTCTCTTAATAATAACAAAAATTAGACATGGTGGCACTTGGCTGTAGTCCCAGCTGCTTGGGAAGCTGAAGTGGGGAGATCACTTGAGCCCAGGCATTCGAGATTAGAGTTAGCTATGATTGTGCTCAGCCTGTGTGACAGTGAGATCCTGTCTCTAAAAATAAAATAGGCTGGGCGCGGTGGCTCACACCTGTAATGCCGGTACTGTGGGAGGCCGAGGTGGACGGATCACGAGGTCGTGAGTTCGAGACCAGCCTGACCGTCATGGAGAAACCCTGTCTCTACTAAAAACACATAAAAATTATCTAGGCATGGTGGTGGGTGCCTGTAGTCCCAGCTACTTGGGAGGCTGAGGCAGGAGAATTGCTTGAACCTAGGAGGCAGAGGTTGTGGTGAACTCAGATCCCACCATTGCACTCCCGTCTGGGCAACAAGAGCAAAACTGTCTCAAAATAAAATAAAAGTTGATTGTATATTTTCATAATTTAACTCAGGGTGAAATAAAAAGAGTGTAAGTCCAAGTAAATTCAGAACCTCTGATCTAAATACGTTAGAATTTAGAATCTTGTTTTATAGTGTCATTTATGCACATATTGGTTTGAAGGTTTTAAATGTTCCTTGGATTTTTAATGAAAGGGAGGGAAAAACACAGGAAAAGTTAAGTTTCCAGGGTTTATCTCATGGTGTTTGATCAGCCACATAGAAAAACAAAACCACCCAGTCTTGGCCTAATGATATACTTTTGGTGTTTCTTGATACCCTAGCTATGTCACATTCCCTTTAGCCTTTATTGATCAAGAAACTTGATAATCTTGAAAGACTCATCAGTCATGAAAGATTTCTTACTGTGAGGTATATTTTTTCTACCAAAGCTACAGATTAACATTTCAAATATTTGGTTTAAACACACACACACACACACACACACACACACACACACACACACACACACGCGTGCGCGCGCCTTTTTGTGTGTCTATACATTTAGACATAGATATGTAAGTTTGTTAACAGTACGTAGGTAAATGGTAACACATTGGAGCAATTATATTAGTGGTATAATATTAGTAAAATTAATACTAAATTAGAGGATTTTAATTTCTCAAGGGAAGGCCTAGGATTTTTAAATAAATGCCTGCTTTCATTTATGGAATGTACTATGACTGGAATTTCATTAGAGGAAGCAGAGGGACCATAGCTTTATAGCCCAGAGTGGCCCAGTAATTCAGTTCTGCTAACATATCCTAAGCCTTTTGTCAGTTTGGGGATCTCTGAGGTCAGCATGTTTTGTGTGACATTAACTTGGTCAAGACCTAAGAGCATGGAAATGACAAGAGTCAGAGTACTCGGTTGGGCTTTCCTTACTGATTCCTAATGGTTTCTTGGGAAAATGAAATAGATTTCTAGGAATTCCTTGGTTCCATTTTTATCCTATATGACTGAATGTAGAGTTTCTCAACTTTTCCCACTGGCCAGCAACAAATTCCCAAGCACAGTACTCTTTGGGGCCATAGCTGCATATTGGTTTGGGGCTAGATGAGAGAATAGGTTGGGCACAGTTCCCAGTGTGCTTAGCATAACTAGAACTCCCTCCACACCCCCCTTCCTTTTTTAAAAAGGATTGTAACACACACCTGTGTGACATTTTAATTTATTTAGAGATGGAGTTTTGCTCTTGTTGCCCAGGCTGGAGTGCAATGGCATAGTCTCGGCTCACTGCAGCCTCCACCTCCTGGGTTCAAGCAATTCTCCTGGCACAGCCTCGTGAGTAGCTGGGATTACAGGTGCCCACCACTATGCTCAGCTAATTTTTTGTATTTTTAGTAGAGACAGGGTTTCTCCATGTTGGCTAGGCTGGTCTCCAGTCTCGAACTCCTGACCTTAGTTGATTCACCCGTCTCGGCCCCCACCAAGTGCTGGAATTATAGGCGTGAGCCACTGTGCCCGACCATGACATTTAGATTAAGGGGATAGGAGATGCATTTTCTTTTCTTTTCTTTTCTTTTTTTTTTTTTTTAATTGAGACGGAGTTTCGCTCTTGTTACCCAGGCTGGAGTGCAATGGCGCGATCTCGGCTCACCGCAACCTCTGCCTCCTGGGTTCAGGCAATTCTCCTGCCTCAGCCTCCTGAGTAGCTGGGATTATAGGCACGTGCCACCATGCCCAGCTAATTTTTTGTAGTTTTAGTAGAGACGGGGTTTCACCGTATTGACCAGGATGGTCTCGATCTCTTGACCTCGTGATCCACCCGCCTCGGCCTCCCACAGTGCTGGGATTACAGGCTTGAGCCACCGCGCCCGGCTTCTTTTTTTTTTTTTTTATACAGAGTCTCGCTCTATCGCCAGGCTGGAGTTGAGTGGTGTGATCCCAGCTCACTGCAGCTTTTACACATTTCAAGCAATTATCCTGCTTCATCTTCCCGACTAGCTGGCACTACAGGCACACACCACCACGCCCGGCTAATTTGTTGTATTTTAGTAGAGACAGGGTTTCACCATGTTGGCCAGGATGGTCTCGATCTCTTGACCTTGTGATCTGTCCACCTCAGCCTCCCAAAGTGCTGGGATTACAGGCGTGAACCACCACTCCTGGCCCCAGGAGATGCATTTCCTAATGAATAGTGCTTTTAATTTACTCTGGCATAGAACAAGTCATATTTCTGTTATTTACTTTATATAGCATAAAAGAGCATTATTTGGCTCTGTCACCAGGCTGAAGTGCAGTAGGGCAGTCTCATCTCACTGCAACCTCTGCCTCCTGGTTCAAGCAATTCTCCTGCCTCAGCCTCCGGAATAGCTGGGACTACAGGCACGTGCCACCATGCCCAGCTAATTTTTGTATTTTTAGTAGAGACGGGGTTTCACCGTATTGGCCAGGATGGTCTCGATTTGACTTCATGATGTGCCTGCCTCAGCCTTCCAAAGTGCTGGGATTACAGTTGTGAACCACCAGCCCTGGCTGAACTTAAAGCTTCTTAATGTAAAAAGGCTGATTAAAAATTAGCAGGCCTGTCAAGTGGTAATTTATGTTTTCAGTAACTAAGCTGGTCTAAGATGTGCCCAAAAGTTCCAGAGCTTAGATGAAAATCAGTGTAGAAGATGCTGCCTTAGCATATCATTATGCTCTTTGGGATAACACTTTAGGCAGCTTTTGAAAGAGCAGTAGACTGGTTGTCAGGTAAGCTGGGTTTTGATTATGGCTGTCTGACCAGCTGTGCTGACATTAAAAGTAATCTGTGGGGCCAGGCGCAGTGGCTCAAGCCTGTAATCCCACCACTTTGGGAGGCCAAGGTGGGTGGATCACGAGGTCAAGAGAAAGAGACCATCCTGGCCAACATGGTAAAACCCTGTCTCTACTAAAAATACACAAATCAGCCAGGTGTGGTGGCATTTGCGTGTAATCCCAGCTACTGGGGAGGCTGAGGCAGGAGAATTGCTTGAACCCAGGAGGCAGAGGTTGCATGAGGTGGGAACGCACCACTGCACTCCAACCTGACGACAGAGTGAGATTGTCTCTAAAAAAAAAAAAAAAGGTAGTAATCTATGAAATAAGGAATGTGACCTCCAGGATCCTGCAGTTTGCTTCAGTGTTCAGGATTCTACCAGCAAGCAGAGAGCAAAGGGAACTCTGCATGGAAGTCTGCCTGCGTCCTGTGAAAGGCAGTACCATGTTCCCCAGTATGGAGGAAGAGTTGTTGGGAGAATCTACTTTGAAGACACAAACTTGACAGAAATGGCTAATTAGTATGTGAATACCATTGTACAAACTCAAGCTTTATATGAGTGCTTTTTGAGCTGTTGTGAATTAAAGGAGCTATGGTTGCCATGAAAGTTTTTTTGTTTTTTTTTTTTTTTTAAACTCTGAAGGAGTATCCCAGTTAATACTGCTTCAAATAACCAAGGGCCTGCTTAGAATGGAAAGGAAAATGGGAGGCAGGGGGTGGTTAATAATAATCTAAATTCTAGGTTGCCTTAAAGTGTTTCTCATAGGATATTACAGGCAACCTAGAGTCTAACCATTAACCTCTATAATAACTAAAGGAGCTGGGTTAAGAGCCTGGCCTAATCCATTGTTCTTTTATAGTTTTTTCTGTTATCTCACACTGTTACTTGGCTGGCTTTGATTGCATATGCTGTAACATTGTGACTATGATTGGTGAAGCTCTTGACCTTTAGAATCCTCATCTAGAAAAGTGGATTTGGGCCAGGTGCAGTGGCTCACGCCTGTAATCCCAGCACATTGAGAGGCCAAGGCAGGAGGATCACTTGAGCCCAGGAATTTAAGACCAGCTTGGGCAACACAGCAAGACTCTGTTTCTACCAAAAAAAAAAAAAAAAAACCAATTGGTTTGGTATGGTGTTGTGAGCCTAGTGCCAGGTATTCAAGAGGCTGAGGCGGGAGGATTGCTTGAGCCTGGGAGGTCAAGACTGCAGGAATTGTGATCATCCCACTGCCCTGTAGCCTGGGCAACAGTGAGACACTGTCTCCAAAAAAAAAACAAAACAAAAACTGGATTCTATGGTCTCTAAGATCTCCTAGAGTGTAAGTTGATTATTAATAATGTCCTGTTACTAGTTAACTAGCTATCAGTTTATCCTGCATTTCTGGTGTTAAATTGTTTACTGCAAAACATTTTAATATTGATTTGTTTCTCTTTAACAGGACTATCTTATCAAATTAGGTAATACAGAATGTCATCCAGAACAGTTTTTGGAAAGAAGATCAAAATTAGATAAACTATTGATTATTATTCAAAATGAAGACATTGCAGGTTTCATTCACAAGGTAGACTATTAAGTCAAATTCGTTACTTACTTTGGTTTTAAAAACTCTCTTATTTTAAAATCTTACTATCTGCCAGACTTGTTTTTAAAATAAGCTTTAAAGGACATTAAATTTAAGGACCTATCTATGAATCAGCTTGTGGGATTCGTTTGTACCTCTGCAAAATTTTAAATTGCTGCACATCACAGATCTTACCTGTCACTCAAGTAGTCAAGACTAATAAGAATACGAATCCTTGAATATCAGTGGGTCTGCTGACTAACTACAAATGTTACCTTCATTTGTATGTCTTGGGAAAAACCTATTTGTGCTCCATCTTTGCCAAACTAGCCCCTCTTTCCCTTAAATTTCGAGGTATCCCATCTAGTCTTAGAAGCCTGTCTCACAACCTACACCTTTGATGCCTTTCCTGATTGTTTGCCTTCATCTGAATTCTGACTGTAGTCGGAGGTTAGAGACAGGTCAGCTTTTGTCCATTTTGTGTTTTCAGGTCTATTGTAAGCTCCTTTTCCTTAGTGGTAGGTCCCAGTACATAAATGTTGATTTATAGATTGGGAAATTATGTTGGAAATATTATTTGTGTGGCTTTCCAGAGGCAATCCACTAATACAGATGAGCCACAGTGCATTCTGTTAGACTTCTTGTGGTCCTTCACAATTAAAGTCTATCAGTTCATCCCCTCATCCATTCTTTTCTCTTTTTATTTTGGGATTTAAACAGATACCTGGCTTGGTGACTTTAAAGAAGCTCCCCTGTGTTAGTTTTGCTGGTGTTGATAGCCTGGATGATGTTAAAAATCATACATACAATGAATTATTTGTATCTGGAGGTTTTATCGTATCTGATGAATCAATTCTAAATCCAGAGGTTGTCACAGTTGGTAAGATGATGTTCTTCTGAACATGTAACTCCTCTTCTGACTCATACTTTTTAATGTACTGTCCATTTATTCTGCCATTGTCTTTTCCTGAGCTTTTGTTACTCAAATTTCTTTCCCCTTCCTTTAGTCTTGACCAGTAATTTCCTTTAAATCTGGTGTAAAGCAAGGATCTCTGCCCCTCCTGTAGTTGAATCACTTCTGCTATTATTGCCATCAACATGTTCTTTTTTATGTGTACCTATTATATTCTTAGAGGTTTAGTACATAGGAAAATAGTACATAGGAAAGTAGGTGTTTCTACATAATATGAAAAAGCACTTCTTTCACAATTCACTTATGGAACAATTGTTATTTATTGAATTAAAAACAAACTTAATTATCTCTAACAGAGAACCTTAAAAATTTTTTGACATTCCTTGAAGAACTTAGTACTCCAGAAGGAAAATGGCAATGGAAAGTCCACTGTAAATTTCAGAAAAAACTAAAGGAACTAGGCAGGTAAGATTTGAAACATAACTATATAATGGTTATTGATTTTAATATTGTACTCACATTTCTCTCTTCCCATGTTTGTAGATTACGGATGTTGCTCATTTTTCACAGATGTCCATAGCCAGCCATAATGGAGTATAGAGACTGAATTATTCTAGCCTTTTAGAGGAAGTTATATGTATAGGTAAAATTGGTTTAATCTTTACCATTTGTGGATTTAGAGTAATGATCCAAATTGAATCATCAGCATTTTTGTTTTTTCTTTTGAGATGGAGTTTCACTCTAGTAGCCCAGGCTGGAGTGCAATGGCATAGTCTCGGCTCACTGCAACCTCTGCCTCCTGGGTTCAAGTGATTCTCCTGCCTCAGCCTCCCAGGTAGCTGAGATGAGAGGCACCCGCCATCATGCCTGGCTAATTTTTGTTATTTTTAGTAAAGATGGTGTTTTACCATGTTGGCCAGGCTGGTTTTGAACTCCTGACCTCAGGTAATCCACCCACCTTGGCCTCCCAAAGTGCTGGGATTGCAGGCATGAGCCACCGATCCCGGCTAGCAATTTTTCTTTTTTAACTGAACTGTATGTGCCAACTAGATCAGATCCTCTCCCCGCTGAGGACTACTTCAGGTAGCTAATGAAATTACACGTATTTGGATAAGGATTAATCTTGACTTGGTGAAGTGATTTGTGATTAGGAATCAATTCATGTAGATACAGGTAATTTCTAACATGCATGGAAGTCACTTCTCCAATTGTGATCTTTGGAACAGTAGTCACTTGAGAGGTTCTATAAATGATTACGGTAATCAGACACATTTGGGATACTATGTCCTACTAGTAGAGTCTATAAAATGTATTTACACATGAAAGGATATGAATAATTCTAGTTAAAAGAATTCTGTTTTACATTGTGTCAGTCGTTATTTTCTTAAACACCAAATTTTATTTCTTAAAATGTGACGTTTCATGGTACAATTTTCAGAAAATTCAGGCTTAATTTTTGAGTATTTAGCTCTTTGTAGCAATTTACTTTTAAAAGTTTATCTCCACTTGTTGCCTTGTGCCTTGCAATATATAGAAGTAACTTAGCTGGGTGTGGTGGCTTACGCCTGTAATCCCAGCATATTGGGAGGCCGAGGTGGGTGGATCATGAGGTTAGATTGAGCCTGGCCAACATGGTGAAACCCCGTCCCTACTAAAAATACAAAAATTAGCCAGGCATGGTGGTATGTGCCTGTAGTCCCAGCTACTACTCAGGAAGCTGAGGTAGAATTGCTTGAACTAAGGAGGCACATGTTGTAGTGAGCCAAGATGGCACCATTGCACTCCAGCCTGGTGACAGAGTCTCGCTCTGTTTCAAAAAAAAAAAAAAAAAAAAAAAAGCTTAGAGCCATAATTGTGTGTGTGTGTGTGTGTATTTTTTCTTGTTGCTCAGGCTGGAGTGCAATGGTGAAATGTCAGCTCACTGCAACCTCCACCTTCCAGGTTCAAGTTATTTTCCCGTCTCAGCCTCCCAAGTAGCTAGGATTACAAGCATGAGCTATCTCAGCTGGCTAATTTTGTATTTTTAGTAGAGGTGGGGTTTCACCATGTTGGCCAGGCTGATCTCGAACTCCAGACCTCAGGTGTTCATCAGCCTCGGCCTCCCAAAGTGCTGGGATTACAGGTGTGAGCCACTCTGCCTGGTCCATTTTGAGATGGAATTTCACTTTTGTTGCCTAGGCTGGAGTGCAGTGGTGCAATCTCAGCTCCTGGGTTCAAGGGATTCTCCTGCCTCAGTCTCCCAAGTAGCTGGGATTACAGGCATACGCCTCTACACCCAGCTAATTTTGTATTTTCAGCAGAGATAGGGTTTCTCCATGTTGGTCAGGCTGGTCTCAAACTCCCGATCTCAGGTGATTCACCTGCCTTGGCCTCCCAAAGTGCTGGGATTATAGTTGTGAGCCACCACACCCAGCCCATAGATTGTATTTTTTGAAGGAAGGATTTATACTTTGTCCTTTTAAGTACTTCATTAAAGTTCAAAATTAATAAAGGTAATCATACTTTATTATTTAGTAAGTAGAATAATCTGCTGAGATTTTAGCCTAAGCTGTAGAGCTGGCCCTGAGACCTTCTGAACAATAAATCCTTGGATTTACCCCTGCTTTCCTTCTCTCCAAAGAAGCACACCCCTACATCAGGGAGAGAGCTAAAGCAGTGCAGTTGTCATTAGTTGCCTCAATGGAGAAATTTAAAGCAGAAGTTTTCATACTAAATTTTAGAAGTACAGATCCAGATACTGAACTGCTTAATTTCACAGATTGAATGCTAAAGCTCTAAGTCTGTTGACGCTTCTGAATGTCTATCAGAAGAAACATCTGGTTGAAATTTTGTCATACCACAATTGTGATTCACAAACTCGAAATGCTCCAGAATTGGATTGCCTTATCAGACTTCAGGCTCAGAACATACAGCAACGACACATAGTCTTTTTAACAGGTAAAGAGAGCACTCTTGAGCTTTCTACTATGAATATAGGAATGTGAAGAAAAAGATTTTGTGGGGCTATGGTGGGTATTGCTAAGCTATGATTCTGAAAATGTGAAGGAAAGGATTTTTTGAGGGCTGGGGGCTGTCTATATTTTTAAGTGTTTCATACATGAAACTTTTTTTTCTTAGAGAAGAACATCAAGATGATTTCCAGTTATACAGATAATGGAATAGTGGTTGCAACTGCTGAAGACTTCATGCAAAACTTTAAAAATCTTGTGGGCTATCACAACTCAATCACGGAAGAAAACCTTCCACTGCTTGGTGCTAATGAGAATCTTGAGTCGCAGTCAGGTAACTTTTCAGTGGTTTTCATTTTCTTTTAGGCAGACAGAAAAAAGAGGAATGGTTTTGCTCTGTTATCAAATAATGAAATGACTATTTTGAAACCACTCAGCTCAGTATAAATAGACATAGGGAAAGTTTCAAGACATTTATTGTTCTGATACTTAGCTCGCACAAGATCTGCTCATTATACTGTAGTCAGTGTAAGTTGTTAGTTACTATAGAATATACATTTCCATCTATATTATAGACAATGCATACTATGGAGTTTGCATTTTGTCTTTGAGGGTTTGTAAGCATTATTGGTTAGGTTACTATTGTCAGCAAAACAGTTACATTAAAAAGGTAGGGAACCAGATATGGTGATTTAGCATTGAGCTGCTAGGTCTCCCCACATGTATAAAGCAATTTAACTGCAAGATAGTAGGGCTGTCATAGCTTTAGTCTTTCGTGAAATGGCCTCTGCTTTGGTTCCAGGTTCTATGTAAAATGAAAGATGTACTTTTATTTTTGATGAAAAAAAGCAGAGATGATCATTCAGTAATGCTAACCAGTTTAGTAATCCAGTGAAGCTAGATGTCAAAAAATTTTATTTTATATTTGTCTTGTCAAATACTGAATTACCGTATAACTTTAGATGCTGTTTTGACATTAACCCCTTTGGAGCTGGGAGTTGGGATTTCCCAACATTAAACGTGAACACATTTCGCAGAAGCTTTTAGCATCGGATTATCTGGACATTCACATCTAGTGTGAGTGTTGTGACTAAGTGAACTTGTGGCAGAAGACCAAGCTTTAAGGGATTGTGGACTTGCAGACCCTGACGCGTTATATTGTGTGAGTAGTGTATAATTTTAAAACTTAAACAAACTGTGTATTTCAATAGAGGAGGACTTTTTGTTTTTTAAATGTAGCTCTTTTAGAAAACGATGAAAAGGATGAAGAGGATATGTCTCTGGATTCAGGGGATGAAATCTCACATATAGAAGTATGCAGCAATTTTCATTCAGAAATATGGGCGAAAGAGACCAAAGGATCACGTGGAACAGATCAAAA
This sequence comes from Sapajus apella, assembly GCF_009761245.1. Lineage (NCBI taxonomy): Eukaryota > Metazoa > Chordata > Mammalia > Primates > Cebidae > Sapajus > Sapajus apella. The sequence continues at coordinate 8,006,723 of NW_022436963.1, read as the reverse complement.
AAAGAATATTCAAATTGAGTTGCAATCGTCTCCTGACGTGCAAAACAGTTTATTAGAAGATAAGACTTATCTTGATTCTGAAGAGAGAACTTCTATTGATATAGTATGCTCTGAAGGAGAGAACAGCAATTCAGCAGAACAAGCTTCATATAGTAACTTTCAGATTTATCATAGTCAATTAAATATGTCCCATCAGTTTAGTTATTTTAATGTTCTCACTCATCAGACATTTTTGGGGACACCATATACCCTTTCATCAAGTCAATCTCAAGAAAATGAAAATTACTTCTTAACAACTGCTTATACTCAAAGCTTGGATAGAGATAAATCTCCACCTCCCTTAAGTTGGGGAAAAAGTGATTCTTCCAGGCCATATTCAAAAGAGAAGTAACTATAGGAACTTTTCCTAAATAGATTGTTGTGGACTTTTTTTGTTTATTAACAATTTATATTTCATTCTCTAAACAAAAGGTTCTTGTTCTTTCTCAAATGTTTTTTTTTTTTTATTTAAATCATGATGGTCTGTAACAGTTAAAGCATCTAAAAATTGAAATAAATATATATTTTTTAACATATATTGTACTTGAATTATCTCATGTTGGCACTTCTAAGTTTTACTTTTGTATGTTACCTGTAGTTAGGCTTCAAATTGAAGCCTGTTTTATGTGTAAAATCAGATGCTTGCAGGAGGACGGTAAACAGCAAAGGCTTTACTTCTTTTCCTCTAATGTCACCTGATACAAACTACTTTTGCTAAAGTTATTAGGTTTTTGTATCGTGTTTTTACACAGGTATAAGCCAGTAATAGTAATGTTAATATTTACAGGATTTTGGCTCAATACCTCAAGATTTATCTAACAATGCAGTTTCATTTAGATAATAAACTATGTACATAGGACACATTTTTTATCTCTAGGCTTAGTCATGTAAAAACTGCCTGCCTATTGCTAAAATTCTGGTAACTGAGAGTACTGGATAATTAAAATTTTCAGTACTTGCACAATCCTTGATTTAATTAAATATTATATTTCAAAAGATAGATAGGCTTGTTTATCAAAGGCATTGAACAATTTGATTTTTAGATTTAGCAAAATGGAAGTATAATGGAAATATATCTTTGAGGTGGTCTTAGTGGTAATTACCATTTGCTGAACACATTAGTGCCAGTAAAGATACAGATCGCTTTCAAGCCCCTATCTATTCCTAACTACTCCCTCTAATACTAATAACTAACTTGTTACTAATGTTAACTTGTTAAATGTTTTTGAGAATTGCAATATCTACAAATGTCATAAAAGCAGGATTTAGAGTAGAAAACAATTTCCACAGGAGCCTAAACTGAATTTGTGTTTAGTAAAAATTTTGGGTCTAGACATGTTAATAAGAAGTTAGATAGAACTTTGGCACTGTAGAACAAATGCATGAGTGGTATCTCAGTTAATAAGTTACCTAAAAAAAGTGTGAAAGAACACTATTTTAGCAGGTCAGGAACTCCAGACTATATTAAGGTAAGTAGAAAGTATTTTTATAGGGCTTCAAAACCCAGGTTGTGACAGAGCAGAAGAATCTTTTTTTTTTTTTTTTAAACTACTAAGCTTTTACAAAAGTATCTGTTTTATTGTATAAAACAAGTACAGCATTTTACTACATAATGTAGAAGTTTTTAAATAAGCATTTAATAAATAAATCTAGGCTATTTGAAAAATACAGTTGAGCCAGTGAGCACATTTTATAATTTGGAAGACACAAATCAAATGTGCAGGATTTGATTTTCTACATTTAAAATGAAGAACCAAAGTTCTCTTCTTGATTTTCAGTTAAAGGCAGGAGATTACTTTCCAACTCCTTTTGCTTCTGGAGAAGGCCCTGAAATCACATTGATGTATGTTAGTAAAATGTGCACACCTGACTTACAATGTTGTGTTAAACTAGAATTCTATTTACTTGGAAAACACTGCTTAGGATAAAATTCTTTGTCATTCAAAAATTTCTTCAGAAATGCTTGTACTAGACCACCTTATTTGGATATAGCTACCACATACTTGTTTGTAAGATTATATTTTTAGCTTAAAATCAAGTCTCCATAACTATGGGGGTAAATGAAGTCATCCCCTCTACCCCACCAGCCCCCCCCCCAAGTGCTCTTAGCTACTGAAGGAGTCTTCCTTAACATCACTGTTTATCTTGACTGTCCTAATCTTGGAGAGGTTAATAGAAGGGTCCTGTTGAAATAACACTGGGCACTATATTGGTAGGTAAATGTGTACACCATATTCCTTCCTCTTTGTCTCACAAGTTTTGTCTCCACTAGGCATGAAGTAAATTAACATTTTGTCACTCTAAAGAAGTAACTTCCGTAAACTCTTAGTAACCCCTGTAAACTCTTAGTATCCCTGTTTGTCTTCAAATGAGTAAACAGGCCAAAGTGGGGACAATTTTCTAGTTCTACAGAGGGAAAACATTTGAGTCAACATTTTGAAATGCAGAGTATTAGTACATGATGACATGGAAAAGGCACTTCTGAAATAACACAGCTTATTCTCCAAGTACAAAGAGTATAGTGAATCAAAGACATAAGGATGTTACCTGTTTTATTAATAAGAGCAAAATAATGAGAAGTCACAATAGTTTGGGAGAAAAAGTAGTCTGGTGAGTAAGGTTGTATGTGTATAATTTCATACTGAATTATTCTTTGGGATATATGTCAATCTATTCTGAACACTGCCAACACGTCTATTTTTTGAAAAGCGTGGGCCACATTGCTAAGAATGCTTTAATAAACTGTATTTTTTGTTTTAGGCCTTATTGATGTTTTGCCGTTCCAATGTATGCATTTTTTTACTCAATAAAATGCTTAATTTTAGAACTGTCTCATGGTTTTGTACTGAAAAATACTCAAGATGGCAATTTAAAAGCAAATCCAAGGAAAGTCCCATTTTATTTGTGTCTAAAGTATAGGAACTGAAATATTTTTCTTAAAACCTGGGTGCACCAAAGTAACTTAGCCATTCAACACATTCCACTCCTGCCCGCTCAGGCCACATAAAGAACAGTACATACACACTTTAAAAAGATCATACCTGTCTCAGTTCTGAAAGTCCCTTAAGGATTGCTTGCTGTCGATCCCTGTTTTTCACCAAGTTAGGATTAAGAAGTGGATCCCTGACACAGTCACAATCAAGCAGCTGTTGCTCTTGGCCGCAGTCTAAAGCCAGATGAAAGTAACAAGTCAGTTAATATGCATTAGTAAAATGACATAGCCCTGTGATATATTATGTTCCAAGGAGTTAGTAAATTTGTATCCTAGACATGTACTAAGCAAAGTTTAAGACATATTCAAGAGAAAGTTCTTTCCATCTTTCCAGGGGCAAACATTGTAAAACTTTCTAGAACTAAGGGCAGGAATTACTAATTTGGAATTTAAACTTGGAGGTTCACCTGGGTCTTCAATTTTTACAGTTAGAATGCTTGTATTTACTTACTTTGTGAATGCTGGTACTGAGAGTCCTGGGTTGAAGGTCTAGACAATGGTGCATCTGGATCAAGATAATAAATCTCACTTGTTCGAACATAGGGAATAAAATGGAACGATTCAGAAACCCCAGGTGATAATTCTGTTTGATTACCTCCCGAGATCAAATTCTCTCTCTCATAGCTACTGTTTTTTAGTGGTAAGTGTGACATATTCTGAGTTTGTTGGCTTCTGTTGTTCACTGTTGGAACTGGGGATGATTGAGACCTATTTTTTAAAAAAAGTGTAAGTTAATAAAAGTGTTAAGTGTAAGCACATCTCTTTAATCGTATTTCACTTTATTCCCCCCCTCCCCAACTCTGTTGCCCAGGCTGGAGTGCAGTGGCGCCATCTTGGCTCACTGCAACTTCCACCTACTGGGTTGTAGGAATTCTCCTGCCTCAGCCTCCCAAGTAGCTGGAATTACAAGTGCATGCCACCGTGCCCGGCTAGTTTTTGTATTTTTAGTAGAGACAGGTTTTTGCCATGTTGGCCAGGCTGGTCTTGAACTCCTGACCTCAGGTGATCCACCCGCCTCGTCAGCCACCACACCCGGCTCATTTCACTTTCTTCTTAATATACCTCCAATACCTTTGAGAATATATGCATAGAAGCTTGAGTTCTATAATACTGTTCTGCAAAATGGGAACAGAATGGGATCATTTGTGTTTTTACTAGCACTAGCTATGATAATATGCACTATAGCACAAGGGAGAAATTTACTAGATCCTGAGGATTGCTGGTTTGGTTAATCTCAGCCTACTGTTTCACCTTAGATAATTCACCATACGATAATGTACTCACCTACTGAATGGAACTTGTTTTTACAGCCCCATTCTGAGACAACTAAACCAGCTGGTTCATGCACAAAGACAAAATAAAGAGTGTAATAATGGTTCTAAATCTCTCATTAGCTGATTGAATTTCTCATTGTCCTTATCAGTCATTTCTTCCCGTCCACCGCCCCCTGCCATCCCTCCTCCCAATCAAAGCAGAATGCCTGTTCTGCTAGTGACATACCTGGAATATCAAAATCACTCATATGTTATCTACATTCCTGCCTAGGCCCAGTCCAACTTGGGCCTTCAAGCTGCAGCTAAAGTGTCACCCTATCCCTTAAACCTCTAACTCTCACCTGGAAATCACACCCTTTCTTACTGTTCTCTACCTATACCTACCTATTATATGCCTGATACTGTCCAGATCTTGAGACCCTTTTTTGTCCCACACAGAAAGCACTAAATAGCTATGGAATTAATCTGATGCATACCTACCTTTCCTTGCTGAATGAGTTAATATTCAGAGGCTCTTCTTCCTAAAAGATGGACAGATAAATGCAGAAAGGAATATATAGCATCTTCACATGTCCCCACAAATATTTTTAGGGATACTTGTTTCAGTAATCTGAGGGTAATATTTGAATAACAGGTACTGGGGAATAGAACAGAGAGATTTAGGTATTTTTCCAGAGTCAGACTAATCCAGTAGTTCCTAATCTCCCAAACTGACCTCTGTCTATATGGACTATAAACAAGGATTTTAAAGGATTATTTGAATACATAGCATTCATCTATAGAAGGTGTGTAAGTGTAAAGGATTTGATAAAACTTATTCAGCTTTGTGGGCCATATGGTTTCTGTTGCTAGTCTGTTGTGTGAAGTCAGCCATAGACAATAAAAGAATGAGTGTAGGTGATGTTCCTATCAAACTTTATTTACAAAAACAGGAAGCAGACTGGATTTACCCATGGGATGTAGTTTGCTGTTCCCTAATGTAAACTAAAACAAATTTGATCAGAACATCCTTATTAAAGCTTACATGTGAGAAACTGTTTTGAATCTAGAAACAACACTTAAAAGCACTTCTAAGATGAATGAGCTTTTTACCTTTTTGACTAGATGCCACCTGAATTTTGTCTCAGTTTCTTGATGAGATGAATGAAGAATTTCTGGTGAAATGCCTCTGTTTTGAGAGAGGTGCCCAGGATTATTTTTTTCTACCAAATGAAGCAATTCTATCTGCCTCCTCAATTTTTTTTCTTCTCTCTGCTTTTGAAGCTGTTTAGGGTACTTTTCCGATGCTGGAATATACCTTTTAGGTGGCTTATTTATATTCCAATCAGGCCTTTTAAGACATTTCTTCATGTGTTTTGTTTGTTTCTCTATTCTTGTGAACTGATTACACTGGTCATTATACTGATTGTTTTCTTTTTCTAAGTTGGCTCCTTTATCCTGAAGTAGTTCTTGCTTGTTTTTCTTAGTGCTAAGCTGTCCAGTAAGTTCCGCCGACATCTCAGGAGATGAACCATTTGTGATGTCCCTCTCTGTTAATGATCCACTGTGTGATTCTGCATTGGTGAATATTCCTATATTTAAGTCATCTAAAAAAAGGTTTCAAATGATTTTTAAAAGTTATAAACAAAATTTTCTATTTTAAACAATTTTCCCCCAAAACATTAAATAACTTTATAGGTTATTGCCTCTAAGACTTTTTTCTTTCGTTATTTTTCAACAAAACTGAAACTCTATACTCATTCTTCCCTCATACTTCCCACCAATGGCAACCACCATTCTGATTTCCATTTCTATGAATTGACCATTCTAGATAATCATGAAAAGATGCTCAATATCATCAGTCACTGGGGAAATGCAAACCAAAACCATCTACCTAAAATACCACTTCACAACCAGTAGAATAACAATGGTTGGCAAGGATATAGAGAATCAGAACCCACATGCACTGATGGTGGAATGTAAAATGGTACTAGTGCTTTGGAGAAGAGTTTGGTGGTTCCTCAAAAATGCTGAACACAGAGTACCTGTTATTCATGACTCAGCAATTCTTCTCTCGAACTAAAATTGTACATCTACAAAAATCTATATATGAACGTTCATAGCAGCAACAATAAAAGCAAAAAGTGGAAATAATCCAAACTCATGAATGAATAAACAAAACGTGGCATTATAAATGTAATACTTATTCAGTGACAAAAATGAAGTACTGACCCATGCTACAACATGGATGAACCTTAAAACATCATGCTAAGAGAAACGCCAAACAGAGAAGACTATACACTATATGTGATCTAATTCCAGTTACATGAAATCTCCAGAACAGGTAAAAATATTGAGAGACAGAACGTTAACTGGAGGAGAAAGGAGAAACAAAGTAACAAGTAATGGGTACTGTGTTTCCTTCTAAAGTGATGTTTTAGAATTGTGGTAATGGTTGCACAATTGAATACCAAAAAAACACCAAATTATACGGTAAATTTTGTGGTATGTGACTTTTTTTTTTTTTGAGACAGAGTCTTGCTCTGTTGCCCAGGCTGAAGTGCAGTGGCGTGATCTCGGCTCACTGCAACCTCCGCCCCCTGGGTTCAAGCGAAATTCCCCTTCCTCAGCCTCCTGAGTAGCTGGGTTTACAGGCACACACCACCATGCTCGGCTAATTTTTTTGTATATTTCTTAGTAGAGATGGGGTTTCACCATGCTGGTAAGACTGGTCTTGAACTCCTGACCTTGTGATCTGCCCTCTTCGGCCTCCCAAAGTGCTGGGATTACAGGCATGAGCCACGGCGCCCAGCTGACATGTTTCAACAAAGCTGTTATCCCTTTATTTTGTAACCTCTTACTGAAAACTTCAAATTTCATTAATTTTTGAGCTTTTAAGTTGAACTTAATTCTAATAGTGTTAATTATGACTAAGTAAATTTTAAATCAAACCACAATTTTCACACAAATACCTGTCTGCACACCAGTATCCTTCTTAGGAGACATCGAAGAATTCATACATGTATTCATTTTACCACTGACTTCATCAGAATCATGTCTTGAACTTGAAATGTTAGTAGATGTATTATATTCCATTTGTATTGTATCAATTGGCAAAGAGAAATTGCCTGATAAAACAGCATTTAAGGAATAGTAATAAATATTATGTATAGCAGCAACTAAATATATTATTTTTCACTTAATTACAATGATTACTGCAATAAAAGTTTAGGAGAGTTAGCCTAAATACTCTTAAAAAAAGTTACCTGCATTCCTATCAGTTAACTGAATTTACAAATTCCTATCTGTTACTAATCGATCTATCAGTTACTGATTAGGGAGATCATGTAATACACAAAAAGTACACATTTTACCTATTATTTTAATACCATTTAACACATCTTAACATTTAGTTCTGCTTTTATAGCAATTTTCCAAGTAAGCATTCCTTTTTATAAAATTACACTAGTTTAAGGTCGGAAATTCCTACAAAAATACTTAGTTACTAGGTATCTTAAAGGTACTAAAAATAGGCAATCACTTAGGCTGGGTGCGGTGACTCTCACACCTGTAATCCCAACACTTTGGGAGGCCAAGGTGGGAGGGTCATCTGAAAGCAGGGATTCAAGATCAGCTTGGGCAACAAAGTAAGATTCCATGTCTACAAAAATTATGAGGTTGCAGTGAGCTGTGATCGCACCACTGTACTCTAGCCCAGACAACAGAATGAGTCCTTATCTCCAAACAAGGATAAAAAGGATTTAAAACCATCTTCTAAAAATATTATGAAATTCTGCAAAAGCTCTTACCACCAAGATTTTTAATCAATCTAGAAGTGTCATGTCCCTTTTGCACCAATTCTCGGATTCTCTGTTCTTGTTTTAGCCTCTGTGCCAGTTCCTGCGCTTGCTGCATTGTCTGGAATAGCTCATTTGTCTTGAGAGTAATGATTTCCTGTCAATATTGATGTGTTATTAAATACAATTACTAAACATACAAAGACTTGACTATTCCCTCCTAGTAAACACTTTCTAAGCTTTTCCTATGTGTCAGGCACTAAGAGCAAAGTTCCTGCCCTTTTGGGGCTTACATTTTAACATCTTTTTCTACAGCTATATTCAATTACAAATAAAAGAGCTCTTTTTAACCATTTGAAATTTATACTAAATTTTTCAAAGTTTAAAAAACTGTACTATTAATTTAAAAATTAATTTTAAAAGGTAAAACACAAGGTTTATGACCACTTCTTGCAACTCAAATAATGCTTCATTGATTTCCTAATGTATGGTTATCACATAGGAGTAACTGGCTCAGCCTATTCAACTCAATGAAACTGGAACCCAGACCATGTGTCCCTTTACCAGCCAATTTTGGAGTGAAGGTTGCCAAGTGGGAAAAATGCTGCAAAAGGCAAGAAAATGTTTGAAGTGCTCTACACTTTAAACCTTTAAATCTCTAGCAAGTATTTTTGTCAAGTAGCTCAAACATGGCACTTACCAGCACCATACATATCTATCTTATCTGTACCACTTACGGTTCCCCTAGCCAACCAGGTATCTACTTTTTAAAAAGGCCATTTAACACAGAGATCCCTAACACGTTCACAAATTCTATTAACAATCCCAGCCAATTATTCTGCAAATACATGTTTCTGTTCACAAGTGGATACTGATAGAATGGCCAATCATTTCTCTTAATATACCTAGAATAATTATTGATATAGTAGTTACTGCTTAAAAATAAAGCATAGAAACTAGGAGTAGATAAAAATGAAGCACATAGGTAACTTGCTTTGTGCTGTAATAATTCATCTTGACATCTGCAACAGAGAAAGCCAAACCAATATAACATTTGAGAACTACTTCATGTGAAATAACAAAACTTTCTCAAGCTTCCCTCTTTCCTAATTTTATGTGAAGGTCTGACATTTCCATACATTGCTTCATAATTTAAAAATACATAGAAATGTTCAACTTTTGGTTATTTTTCATTTAAAAATATATCCATTTTTATTCTAAAATGTTACAATCAGGAGGCCAAGCATGGTAGCTCACCCCTGTGATCACAACACTTTAGGAGGGTGAGGTGGCAGGGTTGTTTGAGCCCAAAAGCTTGAGACCAGCCTAGGCAACATAGTCAGACCCTGTCTCCACACACCTACAAAAAAATTAGCCAAATGTGGTGGCTGTAGTCCCTGCTACTGAGGAGACTGAGGTGCCTGAAGGTCAAGGCTGCAGTGAGCTATGACTGCACCACTGCACTCCAGCCTGGGCAAAACAGGCAGACCCTGCCTCAAAAACAAAAACAAACAACCCCAAAGTTACAATTAGAATGTAAATACCTACTTCCTTTTGTTTTTGCTTAAGTATGTCTTCTTCATACTGTTTCTGCATCTCTTCACGTTCCCGTGCTAAGCGAAGCTCCTCCTCTTGTTCTTCCTTCTTTCTTTGCTCTTCTTCCAGTTGCTTCTTCCTGCGTTTCTCTTCTACCTGGGCAGTGATGGCTTTCTAGTCATACACAATCACATGAATTATTGTCAAAAATAAAAATCTGTGAAGCAGGAAGGACCTAAAGATGGCTGACTAGATACATTTGGTGCTCACCTCTTCCACAGAGGGGAACCAGAATAATGAGTAGACAATCATATATTGCATAGATCTAACACAGAACACTGGAATTCAAAATGACAGGAGGCATCATAAGCAAGGACGGAGGCACAGCCGCTTGTCTTGATAGGATTAGCTGGGAGTCTACAGAGGCTGCCTAATGGTGGAAAAGGGTAACTGAGCAATCTCTGGCAATCCACATTCCCACCAAGGATTCCTATAATCCTAACCACCAAACAGCTCCTTGACCCTCGTGGGTCCCAAGACTAACAAGGCGCTACCTGTAGACCACATGAAAGCACTGCTCAAGAGAGCTCACACTAGGTCCCACAAACACCCAAGACCTAAGGAACTGCATCATGGCACTATTTTGTGAGCCCAGCCCCTAGTGGACAGTATCTTGCCTTGGGGCCCAACAGCCCCTGCATCTCCACGTCCCTAGAGCCCCACTGACATCCACCATCTGCCAGAGCAACTCACTGAAAGCAAACCCACCCTCAACCTAAGCATTCTGCTGGTGGCCTAGGAATCATCCCACCCCTGCCTACAATAGCCAGCACCTGCATACAACACCTTGGGAGCCTGGGGGCAGGTCCGCTCAGCCTTGCTTTATCTTCATCAGTCACCAAGCACATGGTCCAGGGATCTGGGGATTGCCCTACTCAGGACACCACCACTGGCACCTAAGCACTCCTCCCAGAGTCTGGGCCCAATCAACCTGCTATTACCACCATAGTTGGCACCCACCCACATATACTACCTGCAAGTCTGGGGACTGGCCCAAGCAGCCCATTATAGCCACTGCCAACACCACCCACCACTGACTGCTAGGACCCAGAAGGCTGTCCCACTACTACTACTACCATTGCCCATGTTTCCTGCCCAGTGGCTTGAAAACCTACTCACCCACCCTACTCCTGCCATTCCCAGCACCTGAGCCAGCCATCTATAAGCCCAATAATTGGCCTGGCTGGACCTGCTACCACTGGTGCCAGTGTATACATCCCTGGGGCCCAAGGACAGGCATACTCAGCCTACTGCTACCACCCTGCATCCTGAAGACTGGTCTACTTGGTGCCCCAGTTCACAGCAAAACTTTACCACAGCCTCCACTAACAACCGCACCCTAAGCCATCAAGGAAATTAGATACCACGGATACTGTTTTCGGCCAAAAAAAGCCTACAGAGACTACACTCCTGCATGTACCCAGGATCAAAGCCAAAGCGCCTACCCAACCACCATCATAAATAAACCTTTGGGAAAATATTCTCCCCTACGAAAGCAAATTCAAAAAATCGGAAGAAGTGATCATTATACCAGACACAGATTATCAACGTATAAGAATGCGGAAAACAAAAAAACAAGGAAACAGGAGTTGAGGATCATGGTGGATGGGAGGTAAGACTAGACTGTACTCCAGACAGAGCAGCATGTGGAGGCTTGCACTGTGAATTTTAGCTCCAGGTCAACTGCAAGAACAGATCAACAATCATTAGGATCCACAGACCCTCTGAAGGAAGCAGAGTGCTCCTACAGGGCCCAGGAGACACCCTAAATACTGTGAGTGCCCCAACCGTGGAAGTGGGAAAGGGAGACCCTTCTCTCCCGAACACCCCCCCCACCCCCCGCCACTGGAGAAGCTGAAAGTCTGTTTGTGGGAGAAGTTTCCAACTTTACCTGGAGCTGAGTCAAGTTAGAAAGTCAAGTGAGATACAGGGGTAGACGAAGTAGCAGAAAGACACTGGGAGCTCGCTGGATCCCCAAGCAGCCCATCCCTGCCTTGCACCACAGGGATCCATCAAGAGGGTGGCCAGAGAAGCAGGGGTAAAATTCCACAGGGAGAAGGACTTCACTAGCTGAACTCTGTAACAATTTTAAAAAGGCGAGAAGCCTCCTGGCTGGAACTCTGGGAGGGTATGAAACCAGCTTGCAAACTTCACAGACAGGGGAAGAACTAAAGCCCTTGGCTTTCTCAGCTGGGAGGCAGAAAGCTTCAGGCAAGTTTTCCAAGTCCGACGCTCTGTCCATCTGGAAACAGACTCGGGGCTGTTGGGGGTGAAGAGGGGCACGGTGGCAGCGAGACCGGCCCTTCAGTTTGCGTGGGGGCTGGGTGAGGCCTGTGACTGCCGGCTTTCCCCCACTTCCCTGACAACCTGCATGACTCAGCAGAGGCAGTCGTAATCCTCCTAGGTACAAAACTCCAGTGACCTGGGAATCTCACCCCCACACCCCACAGTAGCTGCAGCAAGACCCAACCAAGGAGAGCCTGAACTCAGACACGCCTAGCCCTGCCCCCAACCAGATGGTCCTTCCCTATCCACCCTGGTAGCAGAAGACGAAAGACATATAATCTTGGGAGTTCTAGGGTACCTGCTTTGGCTGGTTCCTCTCCACACTACTACAGCTGATGCTTTCTGAAAGTGCCACCTCCTGGCAGAAGGCCAACCAGCACAAAACTAGAGCATTAAACCACCAAAGCTAAGGACTCGCATGGAGTCCATTGCACCCTCTGCCACCTCCACCGGAACAGGCACTGGTATCTACGGCTGACAGACTCATAGCTCACATCACAGGACTCTGTGCAGACAACTCCCAGCACCAGCCCAGAGCCAGGCAGACTCACTGGGTGGCTAGACCCAGAAGAGAGACAATAATCACTGCAGTTAGGCTCACTGGAAGCAACATCCACAGGAAAAGGGGTAGAGTACTACCTCAAGGGAACACCCTGTGGGACAAAAATATCTGAACAACAGCCTTCAGCCCTAGACCTTCCCTCTGACAGAGCCTACCCAAATGAGAAGGAACCAGAAAACCAACCCTGGTAATATGACAAAGTAAGGCTTGTCAACACTCCCCCCAAAATCATCCTAGTTCACCAGCAATGAATCTAAACCAAGAAGAAGTTTACCTGAAAAAGAATTTGGGAAGTTAGTTATTAAGCATATCAGGGAGGGATCAGAGAAAGGTAAAACCCAATGCAATGAAATCCAAAAAATGATACAAGAAGTGAAGGGAGAAATATTCAATGAAACAGTTTAAAGAAAAAACAAAAATTCAAGAAACTGGACATACTTTTAGAAATGCAAAATGCTCTGGAAAGTCTCAACAATATAACTGAGTTAGTAGTAAAAAGAAATTCAGAGCTCGAAGACAACATTTTCAAATTAACCCAATCCAACAAAGACAAAAAAGAATAAGGAAGAAGACAATTCTAAAAGCCTGAAAAACATATTTGGGGGAATTATCAAGGAAAACTTGTCTTGCCTTGCTAGAGACCTAGACATGCATATACAAGAAGCACAAAGAACATCTAGGAAATTCATCACAAAAAAATCTCTGCCTAGCACACTGTCATCAGGTTATCCAAGTTAAGATAGAAGAAAGAATCTAAAGAGCTGTGAGACAGAAGCACCAGGTAAACTATAAAGGAAAACCTATCAGATTAACACCAGATATCTCAGCACAAACCCTACAAGCCAGAAGGGATTAGGACCCTATCTTCAGCCTCCTCAAACAAAATAATTATCAGCCAAGAATTTTGTATCCAGCAAAACTAAGCATCATATATGAAGGAAAGATAAAGTCATTTTCAGACAAATGCTAAGAGAATTCACCATTACCAAGCCACCACTGCAAGAATGGCTAAAAGGAGCTCTAAATTTTGAAACAAATCCTGGAAACACATCAAAACAGAATCTCTTTAAAGCATAAATCACACAGGACCTATAAACAAAAATAAAAGTTAAAAAACAAAACCAAAGTACACAGGCAACAAAGAGCATGATGAATGCAACAGCACCTCACATTTCAATACTAACATTGAATGTAAAAGGCCTAAACGCTCCGCTTAACAATTACTAATAGACTTAAGAAATGAGACAGACAGCAATACCATAGTAGTGGGGGACTTTAATACTCCACTGACAGCACTAGAGAGGTCATCAAGACAGAAAGTCAGCAAAGAAACAATGGATTTAAACTATACCCTGGAACAAATGGACCTAACAGATATATACAGAACACTTCATCCAAAAACCACAGCATACACATTCTATTCAACAGCACATGAACTTTCTCCAAGATAGACTATATGATAGGCCATAAAACGAACCTCAATAAATTTAAGAAAACTGAAATTATATCAAGCACTCTCTCAGACCACAGTGGAATAAAACGGAAATCAACTCCAAAAGGAACCTTCAAAACCACACAAATACATGTAAATTAAATAACTTGCTCCTGAATAAGCAATGGCCAAAAACGAAATAAAGACGGAATTTTAAAAATTCTGCAAACTGAATGACAATAACACAAGCTATCAAAACCTCTGGGATACAGCTAAGGCGATGCTAAGAGCAAAGTTTATACACCTAAACACTTACATCAAAAAGTCTGAAAAAGTACAAAAAGACAATCTAAGGTCGCACCTCAAGGAACCAGAGAAACAAGAACAAACCAAACCTAAACCCAGCAGAAGAAAGGAAATAACCAAGATCAGAGCAGAACTAAATGAAATGGAAACAAAAAAATACAGAAGATAAATGAAACAAAAAGCTGGTTCTTTGAAAAGATAAATAAAATTGACAGACCATTAGCAAGATTAACCAAGAAAAGAATAAAGAAAATCCAAATAACCTTACCAAGAAATGAAATGGGAGACATTACAACTGACACCAGTGAAACACAAAAGATCATTCAAGGCTACTATGAACACCTTTACACACATAAACTAGAAAGCCTAGAAGAAATGGATAAAGTTCTGGAAAAATACAACCCTTCTAGCTTAAATCAGGAAGAATTAGATACCCTGAACAGACCAATAGCAAGCAACGATATTGAAACGGTAATTCAAAAATTAGCAACCAAAAAAAGTCCAGGACCAGATGGATTCACAGAATTCTATCAGACAGTCAAAAGAAATCGTACCAATCCTTTTGACAATATTCCACAAGACAGAGAAAGAAGGAACCCTCCCTAATTAATTCTGTGAAGGCAGCATCACCCAAATACCAAAACCAGGAAAGGACACAACCAAAAAGGAAAATTACAGACCGATATCCTTGATTAACATAGATGCTAAAATCCTTAACAAAATACTAGCTAACTGAATTCAACAATATATCAAAAAGATAATCCACCATGATCAAGTGGGTTTCATACCAGGGATACAGGGATGGTTTAACATAGGTGAGTCAATAAATGTAATTTATCACACAGAATTAAAAACAAAAATCACACGATCATCTCAATATATGCAGAAAAAGCATGTGACAAAATCCAGCATCCTTTATGATTAAAACCCTCAGCAAAATCAGCATACAAGGGACATACCTTAACGTAACAAAACCAATCTATGACAAATCCACAGCCAACATAAGACTGAATGGGGAAAAGTTGAAGTATTCCCTCTGAGAACAGGAACAAGACAAGGATGCCCCCTCTCACCACTCCTCTTCAGCATAGTAATGAAAGTCCTAGCCAGAGCAATCAGACAAGAGAAAGAAATAAAGGGCATCCAAATCGGTAAAGAGGAAGTCAAACTGTTCCTGTTTGCTGAAGATATGACTGTTTATCTTCAGAGTCCCTAAAGACTCCTCCAGAAAGCTCCTAGAACTGTTAAAAGAATTCTGCAGTTTCCGGATACAAGATAAATGTACACAAATCAGCAGCTCTTCTATACACAAACAGCGACCAAGTGGAGAATCAAATCTTTTACAATAGCTGCAAAAAGTAAAAAATAAAATACTTATGAATATACCCTAACAAAGGAGCTGAAAGACCCTCATAAGGAAAACTACAAAACACTGCTGAAAGAAATCACAGACGAAAATGGAAACATACCCCATGCTCATGGATGAGTAGAATCAATATTGCGAAAATGACCACACTGCCAAAAGCAATCTACAAATTCAACACAATCCCCATCAAAATACCACCATCATTCTTCACAGAGTTAGAAAAAACAATTCTAAAATTCATATGGAACCAAAAAAGAGTGCACATAGCCAAAGCAATACTAAACAAAAAGAACAAATCTGGAGGCATCATACTACCTGATTTCAAAAGATACCATAAGGCTGTAGTCACCAAAACAGTGTGGTACTGATAGAAAAATAGGCACACAGACCTATGGAACAGAATAGAGAACCCAGAAATAAAACCAAATATTTACAGCCAACTGATCTTCAACAAAGCAAACAAAAACATAAAGTTGGGAAAGGATACCCTTTTCAACAAATGGTGCTGGGATAATTGGCAAGCCACACATAGGAGAATGAAACTGGATCCTCATCTCTCACCTTATACAAAAATCAACTCATGATAGATTTAAGGACGTAAGACCTGAAACTATAAAAATTCTAGAAGATAACACTGGAAAAACCCTCCTAGATGTTGGCTTAGACAAGGATTTCATGACCAAAAACCCAAAAGCAAATGCAATAAAAACAAAGATAAATAGCTGGGATCTAATTAAAGAGCTTTTGCATGGCAAAACTAACACTCAGCACAATAAGCTCACAGAGTGGTAGAGAATCTTCACAATCTATACATCTGAAAAAGACTAATAACCAGAATCTACAACAAACTCAAACAAATAAGAAAAAAACAATCCCATCAAAAAAGTGGGCTAAATACAGAAATCCCAACACTTTGGGAGGCTGAGGAGGGTGGATGACAAGGTCAGGAGATCGAGACCATCCTGACTACCATGGTGAAACCCTGTCTCTACTAAAAATACAAAGAGTTAGCCAGGTGTGGAGTCATGTGTCTGTAATCCCAGCTACTTGGGAGGCTGAGACAGGAGAATCACTTGAACCCAGAAGGTGGAGGTTGCAGTGAGCCGAGATTGTGGCACTGCACTTCAGGCTGGGCATCAGAGCAAGACTTTGTCTCAAAAAAACAAAAAACAAACGATAAACAAAACCAATAAGCAACTTGTTAGACTAACCAAGAACCAAAGAGCGAAGACACAAATAAAATCAGTAATAAAAAAGGAGAAATTACAAATGATACCACAGAAATACCAGAGATCATCAGATACTATTATGAACAACTACATACAAACTGGAAAACCTAGAAGAAATGGAAAAATTCCTGGACACACACAAGCTATCAAGATTGAATCAGGAAGAAATAAGAAAACTTGAACAGACCAATAATGAGTAATGAGACTGATTCAGTAGTAAAGAGCCTCCCAACAAAGGAAAGTCCAGGACCAGACAACTTCACTAACAAATTCTACCAAACTATCAAAGAACTAACCAATTCTTCTCAAGCTATTCCAAAGTCGTCAAAGAAGAGGGAATTTCCCCTAACTCATTCTGTGAGGCCAACATTACCCTGATACCAAAGCCAGAGAAGGACACAACAAATAAGAACAAAGAAAACTACAGGTCAATATTTTTGATGAACACAGATGCAAAAATACTAGCAAACTCAATCCAATAGCACATGAGAAAACCAATAATACTCAATAATCAAGTGAGATTTATCCCAGGGATGCAAGGAGAATTCAACATACACAAATCAATCAATGTCATACATCACATCAACAGAATAAAAGACAAAAAATGTATGATCATCTCAGTAGACAAGAAAAAACATTTCACAAAATTCAACATCAGTTAATAATAAATGCTCTCAACAAACTAGGCACAGAAGGATATACCTTAACATAATAAAGACTGTAAATGACAAACCCACAGCTAACATCATACTTAATGGAGAAAAGCTGAAAGCCTTTCCCCTAAAAACTAAAAACAAGGATGCCTACTTTCACCATTCTTACTCAACATAGCAACAGAAGTCCTAGCCAGAGCAACCAGGCAAGATAAACAAAAGGCACCTAAATCAGAAAAGACAAAATCAAAATGTCCCCTATACAAAAGTTACCCAGGCATGGTGGCACACACCTGTAATTCCAGCTACTTGGGTGGCTGAGGCATGAAAATCTCTTTAATCCAGAAGGTGGAGGTTGCAGTGAGCTAAGATTGTGCCACTGAAGTGCAGCCTGGGCGACAGAGCTGTCTCAAAACAAACACACACAACAAAACAAAACAAAAAAACAAACTCAAAATGTCCCTTTTGCTGATGCTATGATCGCGTATCTTAAAAAACCTAGACTCTGCTGGCACAGTGCCTCATGCCTGTAATCCCAGCACTTTGGGAGGCCAAGGCAGGTGGATCACCTGAGGTCAGGAGTTCAGGACCAGCCTGGCCAACATGGAGAAACCCCATCTCTACGAAAAAAAAAAAATACAAAAATTAGCCAGGTGTCATTGCACACACCTGCAGTCCCAGCTACTTGGAAGGCTGAGACAGGAGAATCGCTTGAACCCATGTGGTGAAGGTTGTAATGGGCAGAGATCATGCCACTGTACTCCAGCCTGGGTGACAGTGCAAGGCTCCATTGAAAAAAAAAAAAAAAACAAAAGCAAAACAAAACAAAAAACCCAACAACAAAACCTAGACTCCATAAAAAAACTCAGATCTGATCAATAAATTCAGTAAAGATG
Source organism: Sapajus apella (assembly GCF_009761245.1). Classification (NCBI taxonomy): domain Eukaryota; kingdom Metazoa; phylum Chordata; class Mammalia; order Primates; family Cebidae; genus Sapajus; species Sapajus apella. The sequence goes on along the minus strand of NW_022436963.1, from coordinate 7,988,316 downwards.
CAGAATACAAAATCAATATACAAAAATTGGTAGCATTTCTATATACCAGCTGCAAAATAAATAAAGAAGGCAATCCCACCTACAATAGCTACAAAAATTTAAAATATCTAGGAATAAATTTAACCAAGGGGATTATATATTTCTATACAAAAACACTACAAAACAGATGAAGGAAACTAAAGAGGACACAAACAAATAGCAAGACATCTCATATTCATGGATCAGAAGAATTATGCCCAAAGCAATCTACGAATTCAATGCTATCTCTATTAAAATACCACCTTCATTTTTCACAGAAATACAAAAAAAATTCTAAATTTTCTATGAAACAAAAAAGGAGGTGTAATAACCAAATCAAGCTGGATCAAAAGAACAAACCTGAAGGCATCATAATACCTGACTTCAAAACATATTACAAGACTATGGTAACCACAACAGCATGGTATTGGTATAAAAACAGACATATAGATCAATGGAACAGAATAGAGAATCCAGAAATAAATCCATGTATTTACAGCTAACTGATTTTCAACAAAAGTGTCAAGAACATACTTGGAGAAAGCACACACTCTTCAATAAATAATGCTGGGAAAATTGGATATCTATATGCAGAGGAATGAAACTGGACCCTCATCTCTCACCATATTCAAAAAGCAATTCAAGGGCTGGTGTGGTGGCTCATGCCTGTAATCCCAGCACTTTGGGAGGGTGAGGCAGGTGGATCATTTAAGGTCAGGAGTTCAAGACCAGCCTGGCCTCATCTGTACTTAAAAAAAAAAAATTAGTCATGTGTGGTAGTGTGCACTTCTAATCCCAGCTACTCAGGAGGCTGAGGAGGGAAAATCACTTGAACCTGGGAGGTAGAGGCTGCAGCAAGCCGAGTTCACACCACTGCATTCCAGCCAGGGTGACAGAGTGAGATGCTACCTTAAAAACAAAAACAAAAAACAATTCAAGATGGATTATAGTTAAATATATGACCCAAAACTGTAAACCTACTGGAAGAAAACACATGGAAAACACCTCAGGATACTGGTGTAAGTAAAGTTTATGGCTAAGACCTCAAAAACATGGGCATAAAAAACAGACAAATGGGACTACATTGCACTAAAAAGCTTCTGCAAGGGAAATGAAACAATAACCAGAGTAAAGAGACAGTCTGTCGCCCAGTTTGAATATTCAGTAGTTTGAATACTCAGTAGGTTGCATATTCAGTAGTTTGAATATCTGCAAACTATTCATCCAACAAGGGGCTACTATCCAGAATACATAAGAAACTCACATACACCAACCCACCCACCCAACCAAACCCAAATAATTCCATTAAAAAGTGGGCAAAGGACATTAATAAACATTTTTCTAAAGAAGACATATAAATGGCCAACAGGTATATGAAAAAATGCTCAACATTACTTATCACAGAAATACAAATCAAACCCACAATGAGATATCATATCACTCCAGTTAGAATGGCTATTACTAAAAGGACAAAAATGTTGGGACAAGTGGCTCATTCCTATAATCCTAGCACTTTGGAAAGCGGAGGCTGGAGGACTGTTTGAGGCAAGGAACTGGAAACCAGCCTGGTCAACATAGTGACACTGTGTCTCTATGAAAGAGAAAAACTAAAATTAGCCTGGCACGGTGGCGCATGCCTATAGTCTCAGCTACTGGGAAGGCTGGGGCAGCAGGACTGCTTGAGCCCAGGAGCATGAGCTGCAGTGGGCCATGATCATGTCATTGCACTCCAGACTGGGCAGCAGGGCAAGACTCTGTCTCAAAAACAAACAAAAAGACAAAAACAACAGATGCTGGCAAGGATGTGGAAAAAAGGTAATCCTGATACACTGTTAGTAGAAATGTAAATAAATACAGTCACCATGGGAAACAGTACGGATCAAAAAACTAAAAATGGAACTACCATATGATCCAGCAGTCCCAGTACAGAATATTTATCCAAAGAACATGAAATCTGTATATCAAAAGGGTATCTGCATTCTCAAGTTAATTGTAGCACCATTTACAATCTAAGTGTCCATCAGTGAATAAATGGATAAAGAAAATGTGGTATATACACAATGCGATACTACTTGACCCTAAAAAAAGAATAGAATCTTGTCATTTACAGCAACACAGATGGGACTGGAGGTCATTATGTTAAGTGAAATAAGCCAGGCATAGAAAGATAAACATGTTCCCACTCATATGTTGGAGCTAAAAAAGAAGGTCTCAAGGAGCTAAAGAGTGGAATGACAGGTATCAAAGGCTGGGAAGGGTGTATATGGAGGTGGTGGTGATCAAGAGAGGGTAGGTTAATGGATACAAACATATGGTTAGATGAAAGGAGTAAGTTCTAATGTTTGATAGCATACTAAGGTGACTATGGTCAGCAACAATGTATTATATATTTCAAATTGGCTAGTAAACTTGAAATGTTCCCAACACAGAGATGCTGGTGACAGGTACCAGAATACTCTGGCTTAATCATTACACATTCCACACATATAACAAAATATCATATGTATCCTATAAGTATATAAAACATTATATATCAATTTTTAAAACCCAAGAAGCATGTTTGGTGACTGTAGAATTTTTATCAGCATACTGAAAGTATTATTTATAAAGTGAAGTGGAAATGTCAAATTTCCAATGCACTTGTCCCATCTCCCACTTGTACTGTCAAGTTCAGCATCCTTTTTCTTCAACGCTAGGAGGGCTACTGGAAGAAATGATAAAAAACAACTGAAGAAATAATCTCAGTGCTTAGCATAGTGCTTAGTAAATAGCAGATGTTCTACAAATGTCTGCTCAATGAGAGTAATATTAATGACGCCAAATTCATATATCAAAGGATTTGAAGAATTATGTAGATATTAAAGTCCCTTTAGCACTAGGCTAAAATCAGGAGAGGAAATTTTAATTTTAGCCTCCTTTCTTATATTATGCATTAGATTTCTTAGTCATAATTCGAGTTCAATCCCTATTCAAAGAATAAATTATCATCTTAAACAGAACCCAGGAGAAGTAAATTGAAGAAAAAAAAAAAACAAACCTCAATACTAACCTAATACAATACAAATTCACATATACAACTTATTCAAGACCTTCTCTACTGGAAGGCAGGTGGCTGTAGTTATGTGACACTGTCGGGTTCTCAGTATAAGCATAATTCTAATATTACAATGCCACTTGGGGTAGGAATTGGATTTGTGCCACGACTGGACAGTACCTATGCTGTAAAGTTTACATCAGAATTTAAATTTCCACTTACTTAGGTATATGTTCACCATGACTGTTAATTATTAAGGTAAAGAACAATGTTTAACTATGCCATACCTGATGCTCTAACTGTTTTTGTCTTCGTCTATCTCGTTCCTCAATCTGAGCTGGGTCCAAGAGGGCAGTCATAGAACGAAGAAAGCTGGCAAGATACATATGTTAGCTATTCAAAACCCCAAAAAGGTAGATTCAACAAGCTAAATCATTTTTGTTTGGGATAAATCTACTAATCATTTCTATTTCAAAGACAAATACCAAACCTGAAACCAATTAGACATAACACTCTTATTAAAGCACACAGATTTTCTTAAAAATATATAAATAAATACATAAGCATGAACTTACTTTGTTTTCTTACTGTTTGCCATAACCACATCCCTAATAGGTTTTGCTATATGCTCCTCCTCTGAAGGTTCAACCTGGCTTCCGGTTGTAGGTGTACAAACACTGCTGACATCAGCCAGCTCCTGAGTGTCAGGAGACACACAGAAGTACTCAGGTTGTTTGTGTGTTGACCGAGAGGACAGTTGAGATTGAGAACCAGGATAACTCTTTAATGAATCAAAGTGCATTGCCCATCTGTCATGTTCCTCACCCTAATGATGACAAATAAGAAGTGCTAAGAATTTTTCCAGTTATTCTCATGTATAATTATAAATGACAACCAAAAGTGATTTCTAAAAGTCACCTAGAACAGAATAATCATAAAAATTAACAAAATTGTACTCTGTTTAGAGTCCTTATACATATAGATAACTAGCTTCAAAAATTGGAGAAATTCAAAGAATTAGGAAATTTCTAAGATGTTTTAAGAATCTATGCAGTATCACACAATGCATTCAATGAAAACAGGCTCACATGGGCAAATGTGGAATAAATCGAATATTCTGGTCTTGTCAAGTAGTTTCAGAATACTTCTAGTTTTAAGACTTTAGGCCGGGCGCGGTGGCTCAAGCCTGTAATCCCAGCACTTTGGGAGGCCGAGGCGGGTGGATCACGAGGTCAAGAGATCGAGACCATCCTGGTCAACATGGTGAAACCCAGTCTCTACTAAAAATACAAAAAATTAGCTGGGCATGGTGGTGCATGCCTGTAATCCCAGCGACTCAGGAGGCTGAGGCAGGAGAATTGCCTGAACCCAGGAGGCGGAGGTTGCGGTGAGCCGAGATCACGCCATTGCACTCCAGCCTGGGTAACATGAGTGAAACTCTGTCTCAAAAAAAAAAAAAAAAAAAAAAAAAAAACTTTAATATTATTATCTTTTTCTTTTATAGCCATAAAACCTCATAAGTTACCTTTGAATATGTAAGTTTTTCCTCTAGTTTTCTTTGACGGTCACTTTCTATTTGCTTATTCAACTCTTCAATCCATTTTCTCTGCAGTTCTTGTTTCACAGCACTGAAAGGGTGCTCCAGCAGTACTGTTTCCTAAAAAACAGTCATAAAAGCCACCTAAAGTTATCTTTTTCTAATCACTTAATATTTGCAAATCTTGCCAAAGTAATTCATAGAGATTTAATCCAGTAAGGCATATATCTGTAAGAAGAGCAATAACTTCAAACAAATTTGAACTCAAAGAATTAAGTAGATATATTCTGATTCTCAGAATTATATTTTAAATATATTAGCAGAGATATAATAAGATATGTAAGTGTAAGGAAAGGACATTTTCTAATGAAAAACAAAAAATTCTTTCTCCAAAACAATTAGAAGACTTTTGAAATTCAACTGGGCACAGCGGCTCATGACTGTAATCCCAGCTCACTGGGAGGCTGACATGGGGAAATCACTTGAGCCCAGGAGTTTGAGACCAACCTGGCCAACACGGCAAAACCCCATCTCTACTTAAAAAAATAAAAATTAGCCAGGTATGGTGGTGCATGACTGTAATACCACCTACTTGGGAAGCTGAGGCACAAGAATCACCTGAACCTGGGAGGTGGAGGTTGTAATGAGCTGAGATCATGACACTGTACTCCAGCCTGGGCAACAAAGTGAGATGCTGTCTCAAAAAAAAAAAAAAAATTTTTTTTTTCCTCAAAATTCTAAGTCTCCTTTAGAGGCTGAAAGATTTATTAACAATTGAAAACAGATGAATATTGTTTTACATTTTACCTTGGAATACAACAATATTGCCTCTGGACCAAGAACAAGAATATAGAAAGATGTATGAGAGCAAGAGGCTTTTCCTATTGAATCATGTCTCTCTCCAGGAGACCCTGTCTTCTCAGTTTCTGCTACTACAAGCTCCATCACAGCCTATGATGTTTCAATAAGAAAAATATACTGTGTCCAGAATAAGTCTTTGAATCTTAAGGAAAAATAAGGAATGAAAACAGCATAAAAGTTTGCTCCCACTTTAACTGATGAGTTTAGAATACTGTTTTTTTTGTTTGTTTGTTTGTTTGTTTTTTTTGAGATGGAGTTTCACTCTTGTTACCCAGGCTGGAGTGCAATGGCGCGATCTTGGCTCACCGCAACCTCTGCCTCCTGGGTTCAGGCAATTCTCCTGCCTCAGCCTCCTGAGTAGCTGGGATTACAGGCATGCACCACCATGCCCAGCTAATTTTTTGTATTTTTAGTAGAGACGGGGTTTCACCATGTTGACCAGGATGGTCTCGATCTCTTGACCTTGTGATCCACCCGCCTCGGCCTCCCAAAGTGCTGGGATTACAGGCTTGAGCCACCACGCCCGGCCAGGATACTGTTTTTCAAAAGGAAGAAAAACATATTCTACTCAAATTGTTCTGAAATCAGAGGCAAGCAACAAAACACTTCGTTACATGAAATAACTGCAGGACATAAGAAGAATGGTTTGACAGAATCCTACAATTGCAATATACCTCACAATGTTACTTTCTTCCCTTGCTTTTACCAGAAAATGTCACAAAGCTCATAATTTAAAACCTACTGTTTGATCAGAAGAAATAATTATACAAAAAGGAAAGATCCTAATATCTCAGGTCCTCCTAAGTTCTAAATAGATTAAAAACCATCAAACTTACTTAAGCTTAAAACAATCACTTCAAAAGGAACATTACCTTTAGGTAAATGATTTAACAATTTTTCTACCTCTAGAAATGTTTCAGAGGTCAAAACGGGAAAAGAAAAACACGCGTTGTCCAACCCATGGCCCCGGACAGCTTTGAATGTGGCCCAACATAAATCTGTAAACTTCCTTAAAACATTATGAATTGTTTTGCAATTTTTAAGTTCATTAGCTATCACAGTGTTAGTTTATTTTATGTGTGACCCAAGACCATTTTTCTTCTTCCAGTGTGGCCGAGGGAAGCCAAAAGACTGGACACCCCTGAATTGTAAATGGACCCTTTGAACTCCCTAAAGAAAAATTTCAACAAGGTAATAATAGTCTTAGAATGCTGTGTATCTGTTTAAGTTTGATGTAACCAGATCCGATTCCGTATTTTATTGTAGTGGCACCGCAAATTATTCAGGTATTAGACAAAAGTCAAATTACCCTTAAAAATTCCTAGAACACTCAAAATGTTTTATATATATTTATAACCCTAAGCCAACTGAACAATCAGATCTCTCAATTTAGTCTTTCTTACTCAAGGATGTCTTATAAAGCCACTACCAATTACCTGGATTTCATTTCTGTCATTGACTGGGAAAGTCTTTAAATTATATTGTTTTTCACAAATCTCTCCCAACGTGCATTCAGTTATAAGAATGCAAAACACGGGAGTGGGAGAATTGCATTTCTTTTGCTTTACTTTAACTGTGTACATTTAGTCGAAGCACAGTAAGGTATATTTGTGTATAACACGAGACCCTGTAACAAGTGTTGTGTTTTGACCTTCTTCTAGCATTCCCTCTAAGTCCTATGTACGGTTAAAGAAAGAAGCCTCTATTCCCAGGCTCACTGACTTTTTTACCCTATCTCCCTATTATTGACCTGAGACTTCCCTTACATAAAAACTGGTTTCCTAAATATGTTTTGAGCCTATTCTCTCTCCCCCAACTTTTTTTTTTGAGACAGGGTCTCACTGTCACCCAGGCTGGAGTGCACAATCACGGCTTACTGCAGCCTCAACCTCCCAGGCGTAAGTGATCCTCCTGCCTCAGATTCCCAAGCAGCTAGGACTACAGATGCATGCCACCACACCCAGCTATTTTTTTTTTTTTTTACAGACGGGATTTTTACCATGTTGTTGCCCAGGCTGGTATTGAACTCCTGGGCTCAAGAAATCCACCTGCCTCGGCCTCCTAAACAGCCAATGCACACGGCCTATTCTCACGTGACAGCTAACCACCAGATGCTTCTGGCCAAAAGGTTTGTGTGTCCTCTGCTTCACTTTTTGATGTTAAGAGGGCTGAACACTCTACCCTTGGATCATGCTAATGCTGCCATTTTGCTACTGCTGCCATTTTTTTGTACATGGAACCCATGAAGGGGCATAAAACTCAATTGTGCATGGGTGTTTCTCCTTTCATAAATATTCATGACTCCTCCTATAGCTTATTAAATACTATATTCAGCCACTTCACTCAGCATAAATTCCTGTTCCCTTACTTGCTCCTTGAAGTTTCTGGCTCCTGGCTGGCCAAAGGCTATGCTTCCCAGCCTATCAGAATGGCTATGCTGCAGGTTGCAACTGCTGATGAAAAATAAAATTCTCCTTTTCAAATTCATGAGTCTCGTCATTTCCTCAGCTGACAAATACCATCATTAAAAAATATATACAAAATATTTTAAAACCTAAAAGTCACCTCAAATGGCTCTTTACTTGCATTAGCAACTATGGTATGGATTACCCCCAGATAATAAATGACCTAAAAAGCCATGCAAATTAAGAAATAATTATATATTGACATTTCAACTGAAAATTTGGCAACTGAAAATATTTATTTTTAGCATTAAAGATGTTTTATCCTGATGTTGAAAAGTAAATAACCCAAAAGCTGAATTCTCACCAACTTCATGAAAACTTAGTTTTAGCTACAGCTTTTAGTGGTGTCTGCATATAACTTCTAAACTTTACACACTTAAAATCATCACCCAGAGCTACAGAATTTTCCAAAATGAGTTCTGTCAAGACAAGCTTATTACCTTTTCAGTCAAAGTGCTTTTGGGATTGTGGGCAAATGCAATTCAGATTTCATTCCTTTTGTTCATGTAAAATTATCAATGTAGGCCGGGCGCGGTGGCTCAAGCCTGTAATCCCAGCACTTTGGGAGGCCGAGGCGGGTGGATCATGAGGTCAAGAGATTGAGACCATCCTGGTCAACATGGTGAAACCCCGTCTCTACTAAAACTACAAAAAATTAGCTGGGCATGGTGGCGCGTGCCTGTAATCCCAGCTACTCAGGAGGCTGAGGCAGGAGAATTGCCTGAACCTAGGAGGCGGAGGTTGCGGTGAGCCAAGATCGCGCCATTGCACTCCAGCCTGGGTAACAAAAGTGAAACTCTGTCTCAAAAAAATTATCAATGTAGGCAACTCAGCTCTACATGAAGCAGAACAGACAGCCATGCAAAAATTTTAACTTGAAGGGGTTCCATAAGAAATTTACGTAATTAGGCCACAATGCCAAACATTTCTACCACCAGAATCATCCCTTTAGGAGAATCATCCCTTTAAGTTACTGCATTATTTTCAGAATACATTTGCTAAAAGTAAATGTTCACAAGAAGGGATAATAAATGCAAAAAAGAAATGAAGGTGAATGAAGCATAATACACTCAAGTAAAAATTAACTGATAGCCAAAAATAAGGAAGACTTAAGATTCTCTCCTTCAAGAAAAACAGGCTATATAGAGGTCAAATATTAAAAGGTTTAAATATCCACAGTACTGACACTTAGGACTTACCTCTAAAGTCTGACTAGCTCTAAGTAGTGAATGCTCATCAGCTTGGACCACCATAACCTGACTAGGAGACTGTGATAGAATGCTTGAAGAGCTAGCAGAAGAGTAAAAACAAATAGAAAAACAGTGACACTGATTCTTTACCCAAAATTAACTACAGATAAAACTTAAAAATCACCTAAGCACTACACAGGCACACTTGGCATAGGCGTGTATTTGATAACTAAACACTTACATATAGTTAGTGGCAGAGTTTTGTATTCATTTCAAAAATTGCAGAGCTCTTTTAGAAGACTATAAAGGAGGTGCTTGGGAGCCTCTACATTCACCTAACAACACATAGAATGTAACCAGAGGCCAGTTGAGGTCATAATTAAATTAAAAATAACACTTTTAAAATACCATATGAGCCAGGCCCAGAGGCTCACACCTACAATCCCAGCTACTCAGGAGGCCAAGGTGGGAGGATTGCTTGAGGTCAAAAGTTTGACACCAGCCTGGGCAACATAGTGATACCCTGTCTCTAAAAAAAATTTTTTTTTAATTAGCTGGGCATGGTGGCATACACCTGTAGTACCAGCCACTTGCAAGGCAGAGGCAGGAAGATCCCTTCAGTCCATGAGTTCAAGGCTGTGGGAGCTATGACTGCACCACTGCACTCCTGCCTGAGTATACAGAGCAACCACACATACAAAAAAAAAAACAAAAACAAAACAAAACAAAACAAAACAAAAAAACCCCCAAGAATATGAAATGTTTTTTAAAATAGGCCAGGCGTGGTGGCTCATTCCTATAATCCCAGCACTTTGGTAGGCTGAGTCTGGTGTATCACTTGAGGCCAGAAGTTTGAGACCAGCCTGTAATGTTATGAAACCCCAACTGTACTAAAAATACAAAAAATTAGCCAGACTGGTGGCGAGCACCTATAGTCCCAACTACTCAGGAGGCTGAGGGAGGAGAATCACTTGAGCCCAGGGAGGTTACAGCGAGCTGAGATTGTGCCATTGCACCCCAGCCTGGGCAACAAGAGAGAAACTCTGTATCAAAGTTTTTTTTTTTTTAAATAAATAAACTTTAAAAATAAATTCTATAATATGAACACTGCTTAGCATTTTAAAAACTGCAATTAAGATGTCTTACCCTAGATTGGTCAAGAATTTGAAGTTTCCCCCATATTATTTTATCACTTTCAGATTTTTTCCAAGGATCATTCCATTTTTCAGACACTTCTTTTTCTTTCTTCTTTAAAGCAACCTGTTCATCTGTAAATAATGTCCTTTTTAAAAAAATGTACAAAAACTGTAAAAAAAGAACCATGTAAACAAATCATGACCTTCTTAAAGAATGTAGATACCAACATAGATCTAATCAAAACTTCTTTTTAGGAAGGAGATTAACTTACAAAGTAGAGAATAATTTTTTAGGGACATAAAATAAGAAAAAATTTAATCAGAACTAAAGTTAAGTATGGTACAATTTTATTATCACAATTACCAATACGGAGTAGTTTTATTGAATAACTTATATTTTGTTAATTACCATGAGGTTCTAATTTCCTGTAATGTTTATTCAATTATTATTAAGAGAATTAAAAGCTAGAATTCTGAAGTAGAGAACTATGGGTTAAAATTCAAGTTCAACGACTTCCTAGCTATGTGATCATGAGCAAACTGCTGGTAAGCTTTCTAAACCTTGGTTCTTCCTTCTATAAATTAGGTATAACAATAGTACCTATCTCAATATAGGGCTTGGCACAAAGTAAATATTCAATAAATGTTGGCTATTATTTCTTAATTGCTGACAAGTAAAAAACATAAAACCCTGTGTCTGACAGATATAGTCAAAAAGAAACCCCCGGCTGGGCGTAGTGGCTCACAGCTGTAATTCCAGCACTTTGGGAGACCAAAGTGAGTGGATCATGAGGTCAAGAGATCAAGATCTTCCTGGCCAATGTGGTGAAACCCTGTCTCTACTAAAAATATAAAAATTAGCTGGGTGTGGTGGCACACGCCTGCAGTCCCAGCTACTGGGGAGGCTGAGGCAGGAGAATTGCTTGAACCTGGGAGGCAGAGGTTGCGGTGAGCTGAGATTGCACACTGCACTCCAGCCTGATGACAGAGCAAGACTCCATCTCAAAAAAAACCAAAAAACAAAAAAACCCCAAAAAACTAAACCCCCAATCAACAACAGTTCCTTACAAAATTCAATGATGTATAAATTTAAATTCCAAGAATGTTACTAGAAGCATGACTTAAATAGAGGTGCTCTACTAAGACAAGTTAAAAAAAAAAAAAAAATAAACTGATTTTAAAACAGTTAAAGCATAAGGCTGGGCGTGGTAGCTCACGCCTATAATCCCAGCACTTTGGGAGGCCAAGACACATGGATCACCTGAGGTCAGGAGTTCGAGACCAGCCTGGCCAACAGGGTGAAACCCCAACTCAACTAAAAATACAAAAAGTTAGTTGGGCGTGGTGGCGGGTGCCTGTAATTCTAGCTACTCAGGAGTCTGAGGCAGAAGAATCACTTGAACCCAGGAGGTAGATGTTGCAGTGAGCTGAGATCATGCCACTGCACTCAAGCTTGGGCAACAAGAACAAAACTCTGTCTCAAAACAAACAAACAAAAACCAAAAAAACTGATTAAAGCATCAAATACTCCAGTCATTTTCAAGTAGTTCCCTCTTATTTCAGACATTTGGTATTGCATTTTGGTGTGTAATGTGCTAAAACAAAAATATTTAAAGCTGAAATTGATACAAACACACATCAGACTGCCAAACCTTCTGATACTGCTAACATAAATTTAATCTCTTCATTCTCCTTTTACCTTGATGGTACAGTTAGGATATTTGTCTCCTTCAAATCTCTTGTTGAAATATGATCCCTAATGTTGGAGGTGGGGTCTAAGGCGAGGTGTTTGGGTCACAGGAGGTGAATCCTTCATGAATAGCTTGGTGCCATCCCCTTGGGGTGATGAGTGAGTTCGCACTCTGTCAGTTCACAAGAGAGCTGGTTATTTAAAAGGGTCTGGCATCTCTCTTGCCATGTATAATGCCTGTTCCCCCTCTGCCTTCCACCATGAGTAAAAGCTTCCTGAGGCCTCACCAGAAGCTGAGCAGATGCTGGTACCATGCTTGCACAGTCTGCAAAACTGCAGGCCAAATAAACCTCTTTATAAGTTACTCAGTCTGTGGTATTCCTTTACAGCAACCCAAAACAGACTAACACACTTGACTTCATCAATTCACTCCTTATTTCTGCTGCTTATCTCTTTTTCTTTTTTTGTAGAGATGGGGGTCTCACTCTGTTGCTGCAGCAGGCTGATGTTGAACCCCTGGTCTCAAGCAATCCTCCCACCTTGGCCTCCCAAAGTACTGGGATTACATGTGAGACAATGCACCTGGCTTTGTTTGTTTGTTTGTTTTCTAAATCATCCATGCCAGCCAAGTTAGTGATGGTCTCACAAGATTTCTTAGTTTTTCCACTAGGGTGAAGCTCATCTCATGCCTTTAGCATAGGTATTCTTTTTTTTTTTTTTTTTTTTTTTTGAGATGGAGTTTCACTCATGTTACCCAGGCTGGAGTGCAATGGCGCAATCTCAGCTCACCGCAACCTCCGCCTCCTGGGTTCAGGCAATTCTCCTGCTTCAGCCTCCTGAGTAGCTGGGATTACAGGCATGCACCATCATGCCCAGCTAATTTTTTTTTGTATTTTTAGTAGAGACGGGGTTTCACCATGTTGACCAGGATGGTCTCGATCTCTTGACCTCGTGATCCACCCGCCTCGACCTCCCAAAGTGCTGGGATTACAGGCTTGAGCCACCACGCCTGGCCTAGCATAGCTATTCTTAAGAAATACAACTACTGTCACACATTTTGCAAATTGGGATATCCAAGTTTAGTTGAAGAAGTAAATTTCAAGACTCTAATAGAAATTATAGATTTTTCTGTTATAAAGTCCAAAGCTGAAAGAAAGCAGTAAGTTTATTTCTGTCTAGAATATACTGTCTGATATCACAATGATTAATTAGATTATTTTGGTTATTTTAAAAAAATGGTATCAATTAGTTTTTAGTAAAACCGTCCTTAAACGCATAGGATTTCTACAATGGAAAACTATGACAAAGCACTTCCAGGAAATGCAAAAAGTTTACAAATCGTTGAGCTTACAGGGGCTACAGAATGATACTGATGACATTCATGTTTTTGGTGCAAACTTAAGAGTAACAAAAAGACGCAACTTAAGGCATTATGAAACCACAATGTTATCTTAAGCATTTGTAGAGAACTACTCTAGATGTCAAATGTTATAAAACAAGACTTTTGATAAAATCATACTAAAAGATATACAGTAGACCCTCCATATTCATGGGTTCCACATCCATGGATTCAAGCAACCACAAATTGAAAACATTTGGGAGAAAAAGGATGGTAGTGTCTATAATTAACATGTACAGACTTTTTTCTTTGCCATTATTTCTCAAACAACAGCATTTACAGTGTATTAAGTAATCTAGAGATGATCTGAAGTCTATAAAAGGATGTGCATACATTATATGCAAATGTTACATCATTTTATAAAAGGGACTTGAGCATCCATCCATTTTGGTACCCTGAAGTGGGAGGATTGTCCTGGAACCAATCTCTCATGGATACTGAGGGGTAACTGTACTTTAAAGGAAACTACAATGTTTTACCCCAAAATATATTTATTTGACATATTTCGAGACGGCTGTTCAGAGGGCCTGCAAACAGAAGTAGCCATGCAAAGCTGTCTTTTGTAAGGAAGATTTGCATCTGTAGAGAAAATCTGCATTAATACAGCCAGGCTTTCTCTGAGGATTCTCCCTCGTCCAGATCTAGGATAAATTAACTGAGTCTGACACCTTTAAAGGTCTGAAAGAAACATCTATCACCTATTCTCTGAGGGCTACTACATTTGAGGTCTCATGTACATAATAAAACCACTTTTACTGGCCAGGTTGCCTCTTCTCCCCCTCCCATAACCTGTTTTGCCATGCTCCAAGCCCCATTCGTTCTGTAACCTCAACATGGTGGACAAGTGTCAGCCACCTAGCCATTTCTTTTAGTTTTTAAATTCTGTAAAACTTCCATGCATGTTAATAAATTTGCATCTCTCTTATTAATTTGTCTTTTGTCAGTTGATTTTTCAGAAAACCTTCAGAAGGCAAAAGGGAAGTTTTCCCTTGGCCTCAAAAGTTAATCCTCAAAAACACTTTTTTTTTTTTTTTTTTTTTTTTTTTTTTTTTGAGATGGAGTCTTGCTCTGTTGCCAGGCTGGAGTATAGTGGCATGATCTTGGCTCACTGCAACCTCCACCTCCCGGGTTCAAGTAATTCTACTGCCTCAGCCTCCTGAGTAGCTGGGACTATATGGGCACACCACTATGCCTGGCTAGTTTTTGTATTTTTAGTAAAGATGTGGTTTCACCATGTTGTCCAGGATGGTCTCAATCTTTTGACCTTATGATCTGCCTGCCTCAGCCCCCTAAAGTGCTGGGATTACAGGCGTGAGTCACCATGCCTGGCCTCAATACATATTCTTTAAGCTAATAAAACTATTATAGGCCGGGCACAGTGGCTCATGCCTGTAATCCCAGCATTTTGGGAGGCCAAGGCGGGCGGATCATGAGGTCAAGAGATTGAGACCATCCTGGCCAACACGGTGAAATCCCATCTCTACTAAAAATACAAAAATTAGCCCGGCATGGTGGCGGGTGCCTGTAATCACAGCTACTCAGAAGGCTAAGGCAAGAGAATCGCTTGAACTTGGGAGGCAGAGGTTACAGTGAGCTGAGATGGCGCGCACTCCAGCTTGGGCAACAGAGTAAGACTCTTGTCTCAAAAACAACAACAACAAAGCTATAATAAAAGGTATAACAACAACAGCAACAAAACTATAATAAAAGGCATAAAAGTTACCTACCTAGCTCTTTCCTCCACTGGGCTTTTTTTGCTTCTAACAAACTTCTATCACGTTCCCTTTCCCCCAGAGTACTGAATATATCAGCTGGTTTCCATTCACTCTCTCTAACGCAAAACATAAAAGATAATAGAAATTATATCACACATTTCTACACAATTGACTCCATAAATATTAATAAGCTTTTAAGTATCTTTAAGTATTTTGAGTAACTATTTCACATGCAAATTAAGGAAAAGCAAAACCATATTCCAAATATGACCACACAATAACAGATATGAGTTACATACATGGCAATTTTTTGCTCACACTGCTTAGATGTCTCCTGATATTCATTTAAGATAGATTTATTTTCAGCCGGGACAGATGAAACCATCTCGGTTTTTGTGAATAATCCCATAATGTTCTCATCCTTTGGCTGATTAGAAATACTGTTTAAATGTAGACTATATTGACCTAGGAGGTAGTAAGATGCATGTTTTAAAATTAACACTCAATTATATTCATTATAATACTTGGCATACTGCTATGTAGTTCTTACATGTCTTATAGATTACTTAAATTAACTCTCACAACAATGCTTGAGGTGGGTATTAAGTTTACTTTCCTGTCAAAAAAAAAAAAAAAACGAAGCAGGAGGCAGTGGCTCACACCTGCAGTCCCAGCACTTTGGGAGGCTGATGCGGGCAGATTGAGCTCAGGAGTTCGAGATCAGCCTGGGAACATGGCAAAACCTTGTCTTTACAAAAAATACAAAAATTAGGTAGGTGTGATGGCATGAGCCTATAGTCCTAGCTACTCGGGAGGCTGAAGTGGGAGGATGGCTTGAGCCCAAGAGGTGGAGGTTTCAATGAGCCGAGATTGTGCCACTACACTTTAGTCTGGGCAGCGGAGCCAGACCCTGTCTCAATAAATAAATAAATAAAAATTTAAAAAAAAAAAAAAAGAGAGAAAACTAAAGTCCAGAGGTTAAACAGCTTGCTCATGACCACAGCCATACAATTTCTTACATCAAGAAAAACAGCAGCAACAACAGAAAACAGACCTCCATTTCCTCTTGTCAACATGCTTTTAAAAATAAAAATCATTAACACAAATCACAATCTAAAGGAGAATATAAATATCTTGATAAATACTCATTATCCTTGATGTTACTTTTCTTATTTAGCTGTGAAATCAGTGGAAAACCTTTTCATGAATTGTCTCTATGCCCCAGCTACAATATCTAAATCAAATGTTTTATAGAGGGCTCACATGCTGGCTCAAAAACTGTTCTGATTTCTTTTGAATGTGCTAGTTCTTCCAATGAAGAGAAAGACTTAATATGCAGGTCTACCTCCTTAGGCAAATTCTGCTTTTAACTTTGTTGATATGATCTCTCATTATGCCTAATAAGCAGGTTGTTGCTAGAATTTTAGCCCTAGAGACAAAATCCAGCTCTCATTTTACCAAGAATAATCTATAACGAGAGAGTAAATAATGCCATCTTGACTATCATGGGAATATACAGCGGTTACTGGGCCCCCAAACCACTTGTAGGGCCTCTCCATGTGAACTGTTAACTTTTTATTTATTTCACTATTGCCTAATAAAATTTTAGTTATTTCTATTGTCTTAATATTCACAATTCCTTATCCTAAAGTGGAAACTAGAAGGCTTTTAAAAAGACACTACAATGCCAGGACTTGTGAAAGAGAAAGCATGAAACACTCTACTGTTCCTTCCAAATCTGTGTTAACCTTGTTTTTTAAAAAGAGTACTGCCAATCCTTAGCATGGAATGAGGGACAAGAAGAGTAACTGCAGGGGCCAGGAAAGCAATGTTTTTCAGCAACTCAAGTCAAATAGTCATAGTAAGGTTTCCTTAATTTTTACTGGAAATACCATAATGGGTTGTTTTTAAGGCATGTTTCCTGTAACTATTTTAAATGAGTAAAGCCTCCTATATTCTAAAATATGTATAATAGTTTTTTGTATTAACATTTTTTTCTAAAGTCCACAGAAACTGGGTTTCTTAATTATTCTGAAAACTAATCTTAAAATATGGCACAACTAAAAAAATAATTTTGCATATTAGAAAAAGTCCTTTAAAAGAACATTTATTTTAATATATTGACATGTTAAATTAGAATTTAAGAGTCAAAGTTACATAAAACCCAATGAATCTGGTATTCTAAAACATATTGAAAAAAATTAAAATTCATTAAAATTTTAGTAAAATCTTACTTTTTGCCTCCTTTCCATTCTCAGTCAGGGAAAGAGATCTATCTCCTTGGTTTACAGTCATCAAAATCTGTTGTAGTGGGTCTTGTGTTAGACACACCAAACTGCTCTTCATATTTTCAGCTGTGGTGTGTTTTTTGTGAGGCTTCTGTTTCGCTACTAGAGATGTATTTATGGTGTTTCTAGTCTTCTGTATATTAGGGGTTGCAGGTGAAGTATCTTTCTGGTTATGAAGACAATCTTTATCTATATGTTGTTTACATAAATCCTTAGTGGATGAAAATGTCATTCCATTTTTTTCACCTTTTGCTTGTGATGTTTCTGAACCAACTGTCTTCTTTTGCAAAACTTTTTCACTCCCAATTGATTTTAGAATATGTCCAGTTTTTGTTCTTAAAGGACACTTTGCAATCTTGGTCTTATTTCCCATCTGTTAAAACACCAGAAGGTTATTCTTTTTTTTTTTTGAGTCGGAGTTTCGCTCTTGTTACCCAGGCTGGAGTGCAATGGCATGATCTCGGCCCACCGCAACCTCCGCCTCCTGGGTTCAGGCAATTCTCCTGCCTCAGCCTCCTGAGTGGCTGGGATTACAGGCATGCGCCACCATGCCCAGCTAATTTTTTGTATTTTTAGTAGAGACGGGGTTTCACCACTTTGACCAGGATGGTCTCGATCTCTTGACCTCGTGATCCACCCGCCTCGGCCTCCCAAAGTGCTAGGATTACAGGCGTGAGCAGAAGGTTATTCTTTAGAACTGTCCACAAATATGATCTGTGATAAATCAGTCCTCTAAACTTTTCTCCATTTTGCTATTTAGGTAACATAACCATAAGAAATTAACTCTTAATAGTTACACATCTTCATCAACAACTAGAATTTATCTTACTTCAAGATAATAAATACAGAAGAACTTTTATTATAGTTGTTATAGGACATCTCCATTATACTCCAGCTTTGAATCTAATGCCAATAGATTATACCACTCACATTACCTCTTTTTTTAATTAAAAAAAATTTTTTTAACTTTTTTTTTGATACAGCATTTCACTGTTGCCCAGGCTGGAGTGCACCAGCACGATCTTGGAGGTGCAACCTCCACCTCCCGGGCTCAAGCCATTCTCCCACCTTAGCCACCTGAGTGGCTGGGATTACAGGTGCCCGCTACCATGCCTGACTCATTTTTGTATTTTTAGTAGAAACAGAGTTTCATCGTGTTGGTTGGGATGGTCTTGAATTCCTGAACTCAGGTGATCCACCTGCCTCAGCCTCCCAAAGTGGTGGAATTACAGGCATGAGCCTCCATACCCAGCCATTTTTCACATTATAAAGCCAATGTTCAACGCATTTGTTTAATATCAGCTGACTTCACAAATTATATGGAACCAAGATATCAGGGCCAGATCAGAGAAAAGTAACATTTTTTAAATATAAAATGTAGGCCAGGTGCGGTGGCTCACGCCTGTAATCCCAGCACTTTGGGAGGCTGAGGCAGGTGGATCACCTGAGGTCAGGAGTTCAAGACTAGCCTGGCCAACATGGTGAAACCCCACCTCTATTAAAAAAAAAAAAATAGCCAGGTGTGATGGTGGGCACCTGTAATCCCAGGTACTCAAGAGGCTGAAGTAGGATAATCACTTGAACCCAGGAGGCAGAGGCTGCAGTATGCCAAGATCATGCCATGGCACTCCAGCCTGGGCAACAACAGTGAAATTCCATCTCAAAAAAAAGATATTTATAAAATGTGCTATCTAGCACTAGTATTACAAATACCTTTCAGTATGTCACTGATTCTCAGATATAGACATACATTTTTTTATTGTTTTATATTTTTAGTCTTTGAGACTAAGTGTAAGAGTTTTAGAATCCATTATTTTAATAAATTACTTATGACACTGGATTATCTGCATTTTTTTCATTTCTCTTTCTATAAGCCTAACAAATTAGGGTAGTAACCACGTTTACTTTATTACCGCAGATTGAAGAAAAATGTAGGAGAGGTTGGGCACAGTGGCTCACACCTACAATCCCAGCACTCTGGGAGGCTGAAGCAGGAGGATCGCTTGAGCCCAGGAATTTGAGACAATCGTGGGCAACACAGGGAGTGTGTACAAAAAAATTAACTGAGTGTGGTGGTACAGGCATGTGCTTGTAGTCCTAGCTACTTGGGAGGCTGAGGCAGGAGGATCCCTTGAGCCCAGGAGGTCGAGGCTACAGTGAGCCATAATTGTGCCACTGCACTCCAGCCTGGGCAGAGAGAGCCTGTCTCAAAAAAGAAAAAAGAAAAATGCAGAGATTTTGACAGAATTAGGAAAGCACTTTGATAACAAATATGTTAAACTTGATGATGAGATAGAGTTCAGCTGTTTAAAGAACACACTATGGAGAGTACAATAATTCAATCAGTGGGAAATGAGAAAAAACAGAGACCTGTGGGTGTTTTAGTAACTCAGGAGCTTCCCCTATTAGAAGGAACAAAGAAAAGCACCATGCAGAGAGAATTCATGAATAACTTGCAGAAAAGAGAATTCAACATATAACTGCAGAAATGTGAGATCTGGGAAACTAAAAAACAAAACAAAAAAGGAAGAAAATACTACTGATTCTGGTGTTTATAGTCTATGAAGAACAAAAAAGAAATGAGGATCTCTGTAACCTCTATAAATATGGGAAGACAAACTTCTTGAAAACAATCAATACAGAAGGGAAACTTAGGTTGCATTAGTATTTTGAAGTCCCAAATGCTATGGGGATAAACCCAAACAATTTTCTTTAAGGCAGTAAACAATTCAGGCTCAACATCAGTTGAGAATGTGCTACTCTAAAAAAAAATCCTTAAATACCTCTAGACAGCTGATACAATTTTAAGTCTAGTAATCACAAGTCCAAGACTAGTAACTTCATTATAGCCCTACCAAAAATCCAAGACTAGTAATTCTGTTTATTATAGGCCTATAAAGGGGATCTTCAGATGTTCTGAGTTAGTTAAAATGATAATGAAACATCTTCACAAATGTGGCTTCTGTAACAAATCAGCCTGAAGAAGATAAAAATCAACCATTACAAATAGTTGTTCATCTAGGAACTTGATAAAGGCCACTGTATTTGTGAATGTGATTCATATAATACCAGTTAGTTAAAATTTTTAATAGGGAAGGGCTAGGAATAACATACAATCTGTAGTCTGTGATTAGCGGAGCATTCAAGGTACATAACTATATACACAGAGAGAGAAACAGTTTTTATGTGTAGCTTGTGGAATTGTTCTGATCATCTTCACCCATTTATTGAGTGATATTTTGGGTACTCCAGCAACTTCTTCACCTTGATTAAACCTGCAAGTAAAGCCATTGAGGGCTCAGAGTTGAAGGGCAAAGTGCTACATCATTCAAACTGGGTTCTATCCACAGACAAGCAAAGACTTTAAAACACTGCAAAGATAAAAGAAAAGGAGGCTGTAGTAAGTTATGGAAGAGAAGAGAAATTCCTACTGCTATTAGTCTAAAAATTAAAAAAGAAATAGGTAGCAAGAAAAGCAAAAGTATCAAAAAAAAAAAAAAGGGTTTTTTTTTTTTTTAAGAAGAAATTTTGCTCGGTGGCTGGAGTACAGTGGCATGATCTTGGTTTACTACAACCTCCATTTCCAAGGTTAAGTGATTCTCCTGCCTCAGCGTCCCAAGTAGCCGGGACTACTGGCACGTGCCACCATGCCTGGCTGATTTTTGTATTTTTAGTAGAGACAGGGTTTCACCATATTGGCCAGGATGGTCTCGAACTCCTGACCTCAGGTGATCCACCCACCTCAGCCTCCCAAAGTGATAGGCATAAGCCACAACACTCAGCCTCAAAAAAACTGTTAAATGATAATTCCAGCCTGAGCAATATAGTGAGACCCCCATCTCTATTAAAAATTTAAAAAATTAGCCAGGCATGGTGGCTCATGCACATGGTCCCAATTATTCAGGAGGCTGAAGGAGGAAGATCTGTAGCTACGATTATGCCACTTCACTCCAACCTGGGTGACAGAGTGAGACTCTGACTCAAAAATTAAACAAAGTGATAATGTATTTTGTAGAAAAAAAGCACAACAGATTCCTGATAAGGGAAAGTAACTTAAAAGGAAAATTATCCTTAAGTTCAAGTGCAACCTTTTAAAGGAAAAAGCTAAATGTATGCTAGAATTTGTGAATTTCCCCTTTGGTGTGGACAAATGGAATATGAGTATGAAAAGAAAGAATATTTTTGTTTAAAGTCTAAATATTATTTTTAAAAGAACTCTGGAGCTGCATTGTCCAGTACAGTCCATTGTCCATTAAATTCCATGAAAAATTAAAGGGGATTAGAAATTCAGTTGCTCAGTCACACTAGCCACATTTTAAGTGCTCAATAACTACACATGACTAGACTAGTGGCTTCCATATTTGATAGTATTGATTTTATTAATGAACACTTCCATTAACACAGACGCTTTACTGGATAACACTTATCTAGAGAAAGAGGTTCAATTGGGCTTTAAAACCTAAAATGATTCATTTCTGTGAAAGGGGCAATCTGAAAACAAGAAAATAATAACTTCTCACTAAATTCCAAACCCCTTAGAACAGCTGACATTTCCCAGGAATTATTTTCTAACCACTGTAAAGAAAACTGCATTTTACATTTGAAAACAGGTCAGGTCAAAGTCATATGGCTTACCTTCACAGAAATTTTTGACTTATGTTCTACAAAAGAAAAAAGAAATTACTAAACTATCCACCAAAAACATACTAAGGTGGTCATGCAAGAAAACTGTAATTAATATTGTTGTAAGATTTTAAGCTAGCAACATTATCCTTGAAAGCATTACCTTTAGATCCTGCCTGAGTATTCTTTTATAATGCAGTTCAAGTATTTACTTCTATTTCAATTTTGTTTTTTATCCTTCCAAGCTAAAACTATAAACAGAAAAAAATGCGAAGGAGAAGATAACAAAGTACAGACTTTAAAAATGAATACTAAAAGTGACTTTAGCAGTTTACCGTGGTCTTACTATGAACTTTTCTCAAATGATACATTCTTTACATGCAAAGAACATGATTAGATAAATTTCACTTGTATTATTCATCAGGCAATAAGGATATCTGGTATATGCAAATATAATGAACACACAATATAGTGGTACGTTAAATATTATGAGTCTGAATACTGACAGCAGTAAGCAGTGTTGTAATCTGATTTGGCTAGAAGTAAATTTAAAGAGGATGGAGAAACAGTTTTTTTCAAAATATTTAAATATCACTCTATTACAAGCAAAAAGACTGCTGAACTAATATAAACTTTATGTATGAATTTAAAACTTAACATTTCAGATTTCTGTAACAAAACATACCACATGGAGACAATATTAGCTTGGTTTTTCCATCCAGTAATTCAGTTTCAAGCTTTAAACCATCTCTGCAATAAAAAAGGAAAGTTGTCATTTTTAACCACATTTTAAATAGATAGAAATGTCT
This sequence comes from Sapajus apella, assembly GCF_009761245.1. NCBI lineage: Eukaryota > Metazoa > Chordata > Mammalia > Primates > Cebidae > Sapajus > Sapajus apella. The sequence goes on along the minus strand of NW_022436963.1, from coordinate 7,965,551 downwards.
ATTTGAACCTTGACAATAAATTCATTATTTTGAATTTATGCAGGAATCTTGTACATGTCGAACCCATCTTTTAATTAAAAACGTTATGCAAGACGGGCACTGTGGCTCACGCCTGTAATCCCAGCACTTTAGGGTCGGAAGATCAAGGCCATCCTGGCTAACACTGTGAAACTCCGTCTCTACTAAAAATATAATTAGCCGGGCGTGGTGGCAGGTGCTTGTAGTCCCAGCTACTTGGGAGGCTGAGGCAGGAGAATCACTTGAACCTGGGAGGCGAGACTCCGTCTCAAAAAAAAAAAAAAAAAAAAAAAGTTTTGCAATCCAAGATAAAACCAACAACTACAGGAAGAAAATTCTTCTTTAAACTCTTCAATAATACAAGCATTGTTATCATTAACCCAAACCTCATTTTGTTATTGGTAAACAATAAATTCAGTTATCATCCCACCATTTAACACATTACAGCTCTAGACTGGAAAAAATAATGCTGTTACCAAAACTCCTCACATAAGTTAAAGGAGCAAGATATATTTAACCACAATTCATTAGTTTCATAATGAACTCATGACTAGCACATTCCATGGAGTGCTGGAGCATTGAAAATGTCTATCAGCAATACCATCAAGGTTAGTAAATGCTTGAGCAAAGAGTACCACTTTGAATGTTTCAAATAATACATACTTACATTTAGTATTATGCTTTATATATGCATGTCAAAAGCAAAGGCATAAAGTAACAGTAGGCACTGCCAACAAAACTTGAACCAGTCTGTTAAGGTCCTAAATAAAAATTCCACTGAAAAAATGGCAGTCCATACACACAGTCCATAATTTAGAGAGAGAAAATTAAATCCAGCAAGCCAGTCAAGGGAGAGAGAGGCTGGGAAAGGTCTGATTAGGAATGCGAAATTTGCGGTGTTGCTCAGGTAGGGGAAATCAAATTACCTCAACTATTCAAGATAAAACACTGGAAAGAATAGGTTTTACGGGTTTCCCTATTGCAAGGTTATGAACGGTTCATGATTATGTTGGTGAAACGTTACCAAGAAATAAAAGACCTTGAATGGCAAAGTATCTTCTGTGACGCACTGCACTGTAACCTACTTAAGGGACACACCATCTTATTTATTTCCATATCCCCAGATTCTAAAACATAACATTTGCTGAACGATGTGTAGTTAAGTCTGAGTTTGGTGGCTTCTCATTTTCTTAAAATACCAAACTTCCGAGTGATGAAGACCATGAACCAGTCCTTTTTATTTATTCAATCCTACTTAAAGAGCGCCTACTAGGTGTTAGGCACTGGTACTACACCGATTTTTTGAGAAGCCTCGGTTCCCCTCCTTGTGGGCCTAAAACTAATCTGGGCGCTCCGACATTCTGCAAGATGCCAAAAACAGGGTGGCAAAGACCCTGGGGCCTGGCCAGTAGTACTCCCCAGAAGCCGCCACGCTTCCTTTAACTACCTCGTCATTTCTCTCCTTTCCTCCACACCTCCCTTCCCTCCCCATCCTGAAGTAAATAAGAGGCCGAAAAGGGGATCACAGGCAGTTTTAATGCGAGAGTCATTAAGTGAAAACGTAAGGTCTGCCTCGCTCTTCTACCCGAGAACTGGGCTCTGCCCCTCTTTGGCGGCGCAGGTCGGGAACGTTCTCCGCTAAAGACTCCAAGGGACGACCCATACACACACGCCCCACTTTCCGCTGACGACCACTTTCCTTACCCCAGCTTACCCCAAGTTCATGGCCCGAGCTCGCACTCTTTCCACAGACAGCTAAAGCCCCTTGTGTACGTCGGTTGCCGCCGCCGCTCAGCAAGCGCTACGCCGATTGGATACAGGGGTGCTGGCAAGCTGGGCAAGTGGACCAATCAGGATGGGGCATGCTGGCGCGTCCGCTGAGTTGGCCCGGGGCTCCAGGGGCTAGGGCTGTGTTTGCCCCATCCCTGCGCGCAGCGGAGTTTGGCCTGACCCGGCTTACGAGTCTAAGGCTTCGGTGGCGGAGAGCAAAGAACGCGCGCGCACGCACGCACACACACACACACACACACACACACACACACACAGACACACCCTTTTTTTGGGGGTCACCATTTGCAAGTAAGTTACAGACGTACACACACACACACCCCCTTTTTTGAGTCACCATTTGCAAGTAACAGACATTGTAACACGCACACACACACACACACACACACACACACACACCCTTTTTTGGGTCACCATTTGCAAGTAAGTTACAGACATTGTAACACTTAACCCCTTAACACTGCAGCATGTATCTCCTAAGAAGTTCTCCTATATAACCACAGTATCATTATGCCTAAAATAATTAATTTCATGACAGTATCCTCCCTTCCCTATTTAATTTTCCCCACTTGTCCTAAGAATACCTTATAGGCTTTTTATTTAGAAAGCAAGAGCCAATTAAGGTTCACACATTACATTTGGTTAAGTATCTTTACACACACTCTTCTCAGAAAAAAAAAATGAAAGGTATTAATTATTAAATCCTTGACAAACTTTAATTTTTTATTGTAATATATGTTAAAATTGACTTTTTGCCATTTCCTTTTTAATTTGTAATTTTTTTTTTTTTTTTTTTTTTTTTTTTTTTTTTTTTTTTT
>NW_022436963.1:7948335-7962827 GCF_009761245.1 Sapajus apella | reverse complement strand
CAGGCAATTCTCCTGCCTCAGCCTCCTGAGTAGCTGGGATTACAGGCACGCGCCACCATGCCCAGCTAATGTTTTGTATTTTTAGTAGAGACGGGGTTTCACCATGTTGACCAGGATGGTCTCGATCTCTTGACCTCGTGATCCACCCGCCTCGGCCTCCCAAAGTGCTGGGATTACAGGCTTGAGCCACCGCGCCCGGCCTTAATTTGTAATTTTTTTAATTAAAAAAATTTTTTTTGGATCTCTGGTCCTTGATTCATATTTTTTGCCATTTTTAAGTGACAGTTCCATGGTACAATGTGGTAGAACATCACCAGCATATTTTTCCAAAACCTCTTTAATACCCCCAAATAAAAATTCTGTACCCATTAAGCAATAACTTCCCATTCTCCTCTCCTCTCAGTCCTAAGAAACCTCTCATCTTTTTTCTGTCTCTAGGAATTTGCCTGTTACAGATATTTCATGTCATAAAAGTGGAATCATACAATATTTGTCCTTTTGTGTCTGGCTTCTCTCATGTAGCATAATGTATTCAAGGTACATCCATCTTGTAGTATGTATCAGAGCTTCATATCTGTTTATGATTGAATAGTATTCCATTCTATGTATATAGCACAATTTGTTTACTCATTCATTCATTGATACACATTTGGGTTGTTTCCATCTCTTAGTTATTGTGAATAATGCTGTAGTAAACACTGGTGTACAGTATCTGTTTGAATCTCTATTTTCAGTTTTCTTGGTATCCACCTAAGAGTGGAATTACTAGGTCACATGGTAATTCTATGGTTAACTTTTTGAGAAAACTACCAAATTGTTTCCATAGCAGTTGAAGCATCTTACATTTCTGCCAGCAATGTGTATGAGGGTTCTAATTTCTTCACCCCAACACTTGCTTTTTCTTTCTTTTTTTTTTTTTTTTTAAGAGACAGGGTTTTCTCTGTTACCCAGGCTGACTGCATTGGTACAGTCATAACACTGTAACCTCAAACTCCTGGGTTTAAATGATCCTCCTGTGTCAGCCTCCCTAGCAGCTAGGGCTACAGGCATGCACCACTATGCCTGGTTAATTTTTTAAAACATTTTTTTGTAGAGACAGAGTCTGTTTATATTGCCCAGGCTGATCTCAAACTCCTGGCCTCAAGCAATCCTCCCACCTCAGGCAACCAAAGTGTCGCTGGGACTGTAGGTATGAGCCTGTAGCGAGAATGATTTCTAAAATATGAATCTGCTTAATTCACTCTGCTGCTTAAAATCTCTCAATATAGGAGACCATCCTTAACTTGATAAACAATGTCTACAAAAAATCCCCTGGAGACTGGGTGTGGTGTCTCACATCTGTAATCACAGCACTTTGGAAGGCTGAGGCAGGAGGATTGCTTGAGTCTAGGAGTTTGTGACCAGCCTGGGCAACATAGTAAGACTCCATCTCTATTCTTTTAAAAAAATCCCCTAGAGCCTAATATTCACACTTAACAGTGAAAAACTGGAAGCTTTTCCACTGAGATCGGGAACAAGAGCAAGACAAGAATGTCCCTTCTCATCACTGTTTTTCAACATCACACTGGAAGTCTGAGCCAATCCTAAGACTTAGCCTTAGTCCTAGCTAAAACAAGAAAAGGAAATAAATATTCAGACTGGGAAGGAAGAAATAAAACTTGGAGATGCCTTAATTGTCTATGTAGAAAATCTGAAAGAAGGCACAAAAAGTCTTTCTGGAATTAATAAGTGAGTATAGATAGCAGCATTGCAGAATGCAAGGTTAATACACAAAAATCAATTGCTTTCCTGTATGCCAGCAATGAATATATAGAAGCTGAAATTAAAAGCACAATACCATTCATATTAGCAGCCCCCAAAATGAAATACTTAGTATAGATCTAACAAAATATGTATAAAATATATATGAGGAAAATTATGAAACTCTGGTGAAAGAAATTAAAGAACTAAATGAATAGAGAGATTGTCCATGTTTATAGATTGGAAGACTCAATATTGTCAAGAGATCAGTTCTTCTCAACTTGATCTATAGATTCAACACAATGCCAATCCAAATCCCAGCAATTTATTTTGTGGCTATCAACAAACTGAATCTAAAGTTTATGTGGAGAGACAAAAGACCCAGAATAGCCAAAACGATATTGAAGATGAACAAAGTTGGAGAACTGACACTACCCAACATCAAGACTTACTATAAAGCTACAGTAATTAAGACAGTGTGGTATTAGTGAAAGAATAGACAGAGTAATAAAATAGAGTACCTAGAAATAGAGTCACATAAATACAGTCAACTGGTTTTTGACAAAGGAGTAAAGGCAATGCAATGAAGAAAAGATTACCTTTCAACAAATGGTGCTGGAACAACTGAATATCCACATGCAAAAATTTGAGTCTGACCCAAACCTTGCACTCTTCACAAAAATTAACTCAACATAAAACAGAGACTTAAATGTAAAATGCAGAACTGTATAACTCCTAGAAGAAAACATAGGAGAAAATCTAGATGACTTTGGGTTTGACGATGACTTTTTCTTTTTTTTTTTTTGAGACAGAGTCTCCCTCTTTCGCCGGGCGCCAGGCTGGAGTGCAATGGTGCGATTTTGGCTCCTTGCAACCTCCACCTCCTAGCTTCAAGCAATTCTCCTGCCTTAGCCTCCCGAGTAGCTGGGACTACAAGGCGCATGCCACCATGCCTGGCTAATTTTTGTATTTTAGTAGAGGTGGGATTTCACCATGTTGGCCAGAATGGTCTTGATCTCTTGACCTCGTGATCTGCCCGCCTCAGCCTCCCAAAGTGATAACTTTTTTTTTTTTTACAAGCTCACAGCTAACATCATATGATAACTGCTTAGGTGCAACACCAAAGGCATGATCCATCAAAGAAAGAATTGACAAACTGGACTTCATTAAAGTTAAAATTTTCTGTTCTATATATGACATTAATAAGAGAGTGAAAAGATAAGCCACATTCTAAGAAAAAGTATTTGCCAAAGGCATATCAGATAAAGGACTGTTATTCAAAATATACAAAAAGATCTTAAAACTCAACAATGAGAACATAACCCAGTTTTAAAAATGGGCCAAAGACCTTGCTGAATGCCTCACCAAAAACTATGCTGAATACAGATGGCAAATAAGCATATGGAAAGATGCTATATGTCATCTGTCATTAGGAAATGCAAAAATAAGACAACAGTGAAATACTATTACAGACCTATTGGAATGGTCAAACTCTAGATCACTGATAACACCAAGTGCTGGTGAGTATGCAATCTCATTCATTGCTGGTGAGAATGCAAAATGGTATAGCCACTTCGGAAGACATTTGGGTGATTTTCTTTGCATTTTTGTTTTTTGTTTCTGAGATACGGTCTCACTCTGTTGTCCAGACTGGAGTGCAGTGGCATGATTTTGGCTCACTGCAGTTTTGACCTCCTGGGCTCAAGAAATCCTCCCACCTCAGCCTCCTGAGTAGCTACAGGTATGTGCCACCATGCCTAGCTAATTTTTGTATTTTTTGTGGAGATGAGCTTTTGCCATCTCCACAAAAAATGCAAAATTTTTTTCCCAGGCTAGTCTTGAACTCCTGAGCTCAAGAGTTCTGCCTGTGTCAGCCTCCCAAAGTGCTGAGATTACAGGCATATGCCACTGCACCTGGCATTTGTGGTTTCTTACAAAATTAAACACATCCTTACTGTGTGCACGACCCAGCAATTGCATTCTTTGGTATTTATCCAAAGGTGTTGAAAACTTATGTCCACGGGAAAACCTACAAAATGGATGTTTATAGCAGCTTTATTCATAATTGTCAAAACTTGAAAGTAACCAGGATATCCTTCAGTAGGTGAATGCATAAACTGTGGCGCATTCTGACAATGAAATATTATTCAGAACTAAGAAAAAATGAGCTTGATATTAAGCTGTGAAAAGGCATGGAGAAAATGTAACTCGCATATTCCTAAGCGAAAGAACCAATTTGGAAAGGCTACAAACTGTATAAGTTCAATTATATGGCATTCTGGAAAAAGCAAAACTATGGAGACAGTAAAAAGATCAGTGATTGCCAGGGATTGGAAGAGGGAGGGATAAATAACCAGAGCACAGAGGATTTTTAAGGCAGCAAAACTGTTCTGTGTGATACTACAAGGGTGGATACATTGTTGATATGGTTAGGCTCTCATCTTGAATTGTGACCCGCATAATACCCATAATTTCCATGTGTCAAGGGAGAGATGAGGTGGAGGTAGTTGAATCATGGGGGCAGTTTCCCCCATGCTGTTCTTGTGATAGTGAGTGAGTTCTTATGAGATCTGATGGTTTTATAATGGGCTCTGCCCCCTTTGCTCGGCACTCCTCCTTCACATTCACCTGTGAAGGGAGTGCCTTACTTCCCTGTCACCTTCCACCATGATTGTAAGTTTCCTGAGGCCTCTCCAGCCATGCTGAACTATGAGTTAATGAAATCTCTCCTTCTCTCTCTCTTTTTAATGAATTACCCAGTGTTGGGCAGATCTTTATAGCAGTATGAAAATGGACTAATAAACATGTCATTATTCGCCCAAACTCATAAAATGCACAAAAGCAAGAGTGAACTCTAATGGAAACTATGAACTTTGGGAGAGAATGGTTTGTCAGTATAAGTTCATCTATTGTAGTGAATGTACTACTCTAGTGGGGGATGTTGACAAAGAGGGAGGTTGGGGAAGGGGCAGAAAGTACGTGGAAAATCTCTGTATTTCCCGTTCAGTTTGCTGTGAACCTAAAATTGCTCTTACAAAATAGTCTATTAAAAGAAAAAACTCCCAATAATTAAAAAATTCTGCGTGCTGCACAGTGGCTCATACCTGTAATCCCAGCACTTTGAGAGGCTGAGACAGGTGGATCATGAGATCAGGAGGTTGAGACCATCCTGGCTAACATGGTGAAACCTCATGTGGGAAGCAAAAAAATTCCTTTTTAAAGTTGCTTTTCTTGTTAAAGAATACGTATGCTAATAACTTTGTTAAGTCCTGTCCTATGTGGCTGTTCAAAGACATGCTATGTGTACAGGCACATAGTAAACTTTACGTCCCTGTACTTTACCCAAGATCTCTGTGCTGGATGTGCTCACAGGCATGTCCCAGCTCTCCATTGCTTTAATCTATTTAGAAAAGTTTTAAGTTGTTAGCCAATCAGGGTTTAGTTTAGATTGTGAGGTCTGACTCCAGCTAACGGAGATGAGACACAGCAGCAAGGTCAACCCCAAATGCATAAGAAATAAATTTATGTATTTTCCTTTGTTCTTTGTACTCTTGTGGCACGATGATGTGGCACGATGGCCAGTGAGAGTACCTTTCCTGCTGTCCAGGAAGTAAAAATTGCGTTGCTGAAAGATCCTTTGTCTCAGTGCTAATTTTTCTTTGTGGCACCGAGCATCTATTTCCAACACCTCATCTCCACTAAAGATACAAAAAATTAGCCAGGCATGGTGGTGCACACCTGTAATCCCAGCTACTCTGGAGGCTGAAGCAGGAGAATTGCTTGAACCCAGCAGGTGGAGATTGCAGTGAGCTGAGCTCATGCCACTGCATTCCAGCCTGGGTGACAGAGCAAGACTCTGTCTCAAAAAAAACAACAAAACAACAACAAACAAACAAACCCTGTTGCTCCTGATACAAAGCACAACGGGCTTAACAAGCTCATGAGTCCCATCTTGACCTTTTAAATTTCACCTCTCACCACTGCCCCCTTAACACAGTGATCTTTCATTTCCTCAAATGTAGCCACACTTGTTCCTATCTCCCACCTTTGCATCGTCATTTATTCTGCATATTTTATTGAGTGCCTAATGTGTCCCCAAAATTGTTTCAGCAGAAAGGATAAATCTATAACCAAAACAGACAAACTCCCTGCCTTCCCGGAGCTATTTCTGTTTGCTGAAATGCTGTTCCTCAGGGTGCCCCTCACCTGAGCAATTTGTTCTGCAGGGTGGTTGCTGAGATGTCACATCTTCCTGGGAGCCTCCCTTACTGTCTCGCTCTCTGGGTTAGACCCCTCCCCCAATACCGGGAGAACTCTGCACTTCCCTCCATAGACCATTTGTTGTCCAGTGCGACTATCCCTGAATACCCACGAGAGTATGATCTCTGACAGCAGGGACATGCTGCCCTTGCTCTGTATTCCTCTCACAGCCTAACACATGGGAAGCTCTAAATAAATATCTGTTGGAAAGAAGAGACCTGAAAATTGCCGTAAACCAATAACTGCCTGCTAGAAAATAAATCATGTAAAATGGAAAAATGCTACTTTTGAACCTGTAATGCAGCAACAGAAGTTCATAATTTATATATTAACTTAGACATACCAAAGAAAAGATAACACCATAGTTGGTATGAGACTTAGCAGCAATGAAGGAGAGGTTAGCTGGGCAATCCTGACTCTTAAATTTGGGGAAAATCTTCTTGAGATCAAAGGTGTTGTAACAGAACGTTACATGAACTCTCTAGGATAACGTGTGGCTTGCATGGAGACTTCTTCTCTGGTCAGTCTCAATAAAACACATAGAAGTAAAAGGTGAACACATGTACCTATGAGGAAAATGAATTGTGCCACCAGTTAATTGTGTTTATGACAGGTCAATGTACATGGAAACACCTTGCAGCATGCAGAATAATGGTGCCCCCAAAAATGTCTACATCCTAATCCCTGGAAACTGTGAATATTTAACCTTACATGGCAAAGGGGATTTAAGGTTGCAGATGAATTTAGGATTGTTAATCAACCCACTTTAAAATAGGGATACTATCCTGGATAATTTGGGTGGGCCCAATGTAATTACAAGTGTCCTTAAAAGTGAAAGAGGGAAACAGAAGGTCAGAGAAAGAAAGAATGCAAAGAGAGTCAAAGTGATGCTACATTGTTGCTTTGAAGATGGAGAAAGGGGGCCACAAGGTAAGGAATGTGGGTAGCTTCTAGGAATTGGAAAAAGCAAGGAAATGGATTCTCCTCTAGAGCCTCCAGAAGACATTCAGCCCTGCCAATACCTTGATTTTAGCCTGGTGAGTCCCACATCAGACCTCTGACTTACAGAACCATAAGATAAGTAAGTTGTGTTGTTTTAAGTCACTAAATTTGTGGTAATTTGTTAAATCAATAACAAAACTAATGCATATATAGTCATGTATCACATAACCACATTTCAGTCAATGCTGGCCCTCATATACAATGCTAGTCAGAGCGACAGCGATACAGGATAACCTAGGTGTGCAGTAGGCTGTGTCATCTAAGTTTGTGTACGCTCTATAATGTTTACACAATGACAAAATTGCATTAAAGGCATTTCTCAGAATATTTCCATCATTAAGGGATACATGACTGTACTTGTTCCATGAAGCACCCCTCCATTCCAGTACAGTACCCAATAAGATTTGAGTCCCCAGCTCTAATTGAAATCTATAGAGATGAACAAATTGTGGGATTTGCTTTTGAGTTTTGAAAGGCTTGGAGTTCTCCAGCTTTCCTTGTCTCTCATTCCTTGCACCACCCACACACACACACCACCGCATGCACAGAATCCTGACTCAGAAAGATGCAGTCTGTCACTAATATGTCTAAGATTTCAGTTTAGCAATACCATCTGAGATGGCTTTCTCTGGGGTCCTTTAACCTAGACCTTGCAGGCTCCTCTTTGGTGCTGTCTGCTGTCTTCTTTCTAGCCTAAGCGATATGCATTTAAACTAGTTTATGCCAGAGCAACAAAGAAAGAAAATTTTAAAAAGAAAAAAAAATAAACTAGTTTATTTATTTATTTATTTATTTGAGACAGAGTTTCACTCTTGTCACCCAGGCTGGAGTGCAATGGTATGACCTCTGTTCACGGCAAACTCCCAGGTTCAAGTGATTCTCCTGCCTCAGCCTCCCCGGTAGCTGGGATTACAGGTGCCCACCACCACTCGTGGCTAATTTTTGTATTTTTAGTAGAGGCAGGGTTTTGCCATTTTGGCCAGGCTGGTCTCGACCTCCTAACGTCAGATGATCCTCCCACCCTAGCCTCCCAAAGTGGTGGGATTACAGGTGTGAACCACCGTGCCTGGCCTTAAACGAGTTTATTCTTACATAAAAGTGTTGAAGGAGATGAGGAACTGGATTGCAGATGGTGTGGTGTCTCTGGCTCAGTATTTTTCTTCCTGGAATTGTCTTTATTCAGGTTCATGATTAGAAGGGCATTTACAAGATAAGACCAAAAAGAAAGAGGTTTACGTTATAGTTAGCAAGAGTGGTCAGATGCTGGGGAGAATTGTAGTAAGGGCATTTTTGTAACTTGTAGAGGGATATACTGCAGCATCTCATGACTGACTCCCTAGTTTTGTTTTCTACCATCCGTGGCCCCTGCTCTTCTCCCAGGCCCTACTTCTGACTGCTTAACCTCTCTCTTACCTTCTTTGAACTCTCATTTCTGTACGGATTTTGACGGTGGCTCTGAAACTCCCGGTTTCTACTTCTTTCCTCACCTATGCAATCTCCTGTTGCAGCTGCCAGTTGCATCACCTTGAGTGTAGCAGAGACAATGCTACATATACTCTCCTTTCCCAACATGACTCTTGTGGTCCCATTTCCCTTCATTCTGTCAATGGCACGGTGGCTTTCCCAGCCCCTAGAAATCCATCTTTATTTCTCCTAACCCCTGATGCTCCAGCTATGACAGCTTACTTACTCTTCCCCAAATACACTTACTATTCTCTCTCATTTCTGTGTCTCTTCTTTAGCTTTCCCTCTGTAGAATACTTTTTTCCCCACAGGAACCTGTAATTGGACAATGGGGGCTTATAATTTACATATTATCATAGACATACCAAAGAAAGGGAACAGCATGATTGATATAAGACTTAGCAGCAACCAAGGAGAGATTATGTGGAGATCTCTGAATCTTAAATTTGGGAAATATCCTCCTGGGAACAACGGGACTGTTTTGGAATAGAGCTCTCTCCACTAATTCTCCACGATGAAGTTGTTAGCATGGAAACTTCTTCACTGGTCAATCTTAATAAAGCACACAGAAATAAAAGGTGGACACATTTACCTATTAGATATGCATATTTGCCTGTGAAAGGCTTTCTTGGTGATAAACATGACAATCATGAGGGTAATTTTCTTGGGTGACAATGAGACCAGGGAGACAAAGCCAGCAAGTGACAATGGCATTGATAATATGTATTTTTTGTTAAAGATGGTGGAAACATAAGTTCTGTTATGCTATGTTCATTTTTGTGTCTCCGAAATATTTCATGTTAAAACACGCACACACATGCAATTCTTCCCCACACTGCCAATATGAGTTGAAATAAATAACTGCAAGTACATATTTTCCCTTGCATTCATTTTCCAAGAAGCAAAGTAATACAGATTTTCCATATATATATATTTTTCGGATTTCTTAAACCCAGTTTACGTGGGTGATTTTAAAGCTAATCTTGACACAGCAGATGGCAGTGTGGGTCCAACTTCATATACAATGATACCATATGGACTTTTTCACAGATGAAATTTATTTTAGCTGAATAACTGTGGTTTTAAATGGTTAACACAGAAAATATAAAATTCTAGAAAATCATGAATCTCTTCCTAAAGACTTAGAGACACATTTTCTGATTATATTAAGTTCATTAAAAAAATACTTCATTAATAAACCAAAAGCTAATTCTTAAGCGGAAATAGGAATCATCATCTCCAAAGAGATTTGAGTGACTGTATAAACTAGTACTTGAAGTTTGACTTTGGCAAATAAGCCCCTTAAATAAAATTACTTAAGAATCTTCATTTTATTTATTTGTTTGTTTCTTTTCTTTCTTTCTTTTTTTTTTTTTTTTTTTTGAGATAGAGTCTCACTTTGTTGCCCAGACTGGAGTGCAATGGCACCATCTTGGCTCACTGCAACCTCTGCCTCCCAGGTTCAAGCTGTTCTTGTAATCCCAGCCTCTGAGTTGCTGGGATTACAGGGGCCCACTACTATGCCTGGCTACTTTTTGTATTTTCTGTAGAGACGGGGTTTCACCATTTTGGCCAGGCGGGTCTCAAACTCCTGACCTCAGGTGATCCTCTCGCCTTGGCCTCCCAAAGTGCTAGGATTATAGGTGTGAGCCACCGCACCCGGCCAAGAATCTTTATGCTTTATTACTGTGGTGTCAGATAACAGTTTTGGAAAGACTTAAAAAATCAAACACACAGAAACATTTACATAAATTTTTACTCAAGAACTGGAGGGATTAAGTTGTTTTTTGTTTGTTTGTTTGTTTGTTTTAATGGAGTCTTGCTCTGTCACCAGGCTGTAGTGCAGTGGTACAATCTCAGCTCACTGCAACCTCCACCTCCCGGGTTCAAGCAATTCTCCTGCCTCAGCCTCCCAAGTAGCTGGGACTATAGGCACCTACCACCATGCCCAGCTAATTTTTGTATTTTTAGTACAGACTGGGTTTCACCATGTTGGCCAGGATGGTCTAGATCTCTTGACCTCATGATCCGCCTGCCTTGGCCTCGCAAAGTGCTGGGATTACAGGTGTGAGCCACTGCGCCCAGCCTGATGTTTTGCCAATACATTTTCTTCACATTCCCTCATTGCTTTCCTAAATTCCTTTGAATCTCCTGCTTTCCTTGCATTACCAAGAGCTAGAAGAGTAATACAGCAAGGTGGAGAAGAATGTAGGCTCTGACTAAATAGACCCAGATTTGAATTCCTGACTTGCTGCTAACTTTGCTGTGTGGTCTGGGGGAAGTTAATTGGCCTCTCAGTTTCTTTCCTCCATAAAATGGGGATAGTATTAGAATTTGCCATTTAGTGTTTTTGGAGAGTTAAATGTGAAAATGGGTTCACACTATTACTACAGTTGCCTGTTCTTGAGGATCTCCAGGCACTAATCTCATTATTCTCCTCTTATATTCGCTTGTATTCTCTCTTTCTCCGCCCTTCTGCAGTATATGAAAAAACACCTGTCACCGAACATCCTTCTTTCCCAGCCTTTGCAACAATATGTCTCTGATATGCTGCCCCTTGTTAGGCCCTGGCTGTTTTTTCTTTCCTTTTTCTTATTCCTCTTTCCCATTCTGAAACTCCACTTCTATCTCATTTTGCTCACCAGTGTTCAGCCTTATTGACTCTAAATTTCCACAGATATTAGTGACAGAACTTGTTTACTCCTTCCCCGCTGGGGACACAGCCATCTTCTCTTTGGGTCCACCCACCTTTCCTATCGTTCCCTGGGAAAGGCTCAAGAGAACTGAGAACTCCTGGCTTCAACTGGAAGATTCAGCAGATGGGCTTTTCTCCCAATGTTAGAAATATTTGAAAATGGGCCACTTTAGAAAGATACTCGAAAGTATTAAATCATAGAAATCTCAGTCTTTTGGGAAGATTTTTGTGACAGTTTAATTTTGTATTTTTTTTTTTTTTTTTTTTTTTACTATTGGAAAGGAATGCATCTATTTCTGAAAGTCTCATTAATTTTCCTAGACTACAAAATGTATCACAGCAAGAATTATCTAATTTTCTTTCTTTTTTTTCTTTTCTTTTATTATTATTATTTTTTTTGAGATAGGGTCTCACCCTGTCGTCCAGGCTGGAATGAAGTGGCATTATCATGACTCACTGCAGCTTTGATCTCCCAGGATCAAGGGATCCTCTCTACTCAGCCTCCTGATTAGCTGGGACTACAGGCATATGCCACCATGTCAGGATAATTTTTAAATTTTTAGTAGAGACAGGTTCTCACTATGTTTCCCGGGTTGGTATCAAACTTTTGGGCTCAAGCGATCCTCCTGCCTTGGCCTCCCAAAGTGTTGGGATTAAAAACATGAGCCACTGCTCCCAGTCCCCTAACTTTATAGAGGATCACTGGATAGAAACGAAAATTGTAATCATGATATTCTTGAATAGACAACAAAATGACCAATTCATTGATTGTTTTAGTAACAATATACTGAAATAAGTTCCTGTTTATTGAGCACTTATTATGTTTGACATAGTACTAAGCACTTAAAAAGTATCTCAATTTATTCGTAAACAAAAACTCAGTTGTAGATATTAGTATTTTCTCCATCTTATGGAAGACAAAACTGAGTCTTAGAGAAGTAAAATAACTTGATTAAGTACAGGTGGTGAGTAAGGGTAGAGTCAAATTAGTCTACCTCTGAAGTCTAATTTCAATATCATTGTTAGATGGTATCTGGTCAGTACAAGGCAAATATTACCGATGAAATTGGCATCAGTTAGATGCTAAGTTAAATACACAGTTTCATCTTTTTAAACTTAGTTTTTAGTTGTCAAAAAACTTATTTATAAGAATGTATTAGGCACCTCGTCATATAAAAGTCACCGTTATTTTTTTCCCTTCCCACCCCCAAGAAATCCATCTACAAATCCTATTGGTGTTACCTCCTAAATGTTTTTCAAGTGGAACATATTCTGTGTGTTTTCTCCTCCCCCGCCCTATTCCAAGCTAATGTTATCTCTGTTCCCTGCATGACTATGACAACAGCTTCCTAACAAGGTTGTCTTCTTCTGCCCTGTGAATATGCTATACTTTCATGTGTTTATTAACCACCTCTTTAATCACTGGTAAACTCAATGAAGACAAAGACTTTGTCATGTTCAATGCTGCATATTCAGGCCACAGAACAATGTCTGACACGTGGTGAAGTGCTCACTAAATATTTATTGGTCAGATGAATTTAGCACTGAGTCTATAAAGATGAAGAAAGCACACATTTACCCTCTTGAAATGTACTATATGTTATTGGAAATAGACACATAAGCAAATATATATAAAGCAGTGTGATGAATGCTATAGAAGGGACATACACATGATGTATTTCATGTTGGTGTAAAAGGAGAAGCAATTCTACTTGGTGAGGATGGGAAGGTCTGAGAAAGTATATAAAAATGAGTGTATGCTCAAAAATATCTTCTAGGTTAAAGAAGAGTTCACCAGGTGGATGAGGAGAAAGAACACTGCAGGCAGAAGAAACATTGAGTGCAAAGACAGACAGGTAGGAAATCTTAAGTGCTGGGTAGCAGGATGGAGCGGGGAGTAAAATACCTTGACATGATTAGAGCCGATGGTACATGTGGGAGAATGGCAGGGGGTGAAGGCAAAGGATTGGGAAGGAGCCTCATCACGAATGCATGAAATATGCTATAATAAACAGCTAAAAAAACCAACTTCAAATTTTATTCTAAAAATACGGGGGCTCCATAAAAAATTTAAAGCAAGGGAATAACAAGAGATTAGTATTTTAGGAAAAAATAAAATTTTGGTAAAGTGAGAAAACTGGATTGCAGAAGTTTGAGACAAGGTGATTGATTGGTTAGGATTCCATTGGGACTTCCTCTTCTGGTTAAGATGGAGGTAGAGGGCTGGATTTAATGTACCAACGGAAACAACAAAAACAAATAATATACATAAATCAATAGTTTTCAAAACACTGGGCATCAGACAATAAAGAACAGAGATCCTTGCGAAACAGGAAACGTGAAGGATAGATGAATCCTACCACCCTATGCACTGATTTAAGAGAGTTTCCAGACTCCGATGCAGGGAGAGGAAACCCAGGTGGAGCCCAGTGGTTTCCCTGAGTGAGGAGACCAAACTGAGAGTTTGGGGAGACCAAGACCACTGAGTTCCCAGAACAGGGCAGCACAGAGGAGAGAGCTGCACAAAGGCAGAGAAGCCTGGAGATGGCCAGAGGCTCCTTCAGCCTTTAGCAAAGTGCTGATTGGCATGAGTGTGAGGCCAGGGACATAACTATTCAGAAGGATTAGAGAGAACAGCAGCTGGTACTCATGCAGGGCCAGGAGCAGTACCTCCTCCCATCAGCCAGACCGGAGAAACCCGTAATTCATGGGTAGATTAATCAGGAAGGTCTTGCCTCAGTATTGGAATAGACTGAACACTGCTCCAGATCTGCCTAACAAGTCATAAAAGCTAGACCTGAAAGGATCAAACTGTTTCTGAGTAATTTAACTTCATCCCAGACTCAGGAAGATTTATAGGAATACAAAAAGTGTAACTTGTACCCAAACAAGGTAAAATTTTTGATGTCTGTCATCTAATCAAATATTACCATACAAAGAAGCAGGAAAACATGGCCCATTATAAGAAGAATAATTCATTAATTGAAACTGACTGAGAACTCACACAGACGGAGTTAGTAGAGGAAGACATTAAATTAGTTATTATAACTGTATTGCATATATTTTAAAAGTGAAGTAGAGGCTGGGTGCAGTGGCTCATGCTTGTAATCCCAGCACTTTGGGAGGCTGAATTGGTGGATCACTTGAGGTCAGGAGTTTGAGACCAGCCTGGCCAACATGGTGAAACCCTGTCTCTACTAAAAATACAAAATTAGCTGGGCATGGTGGCACACACCATGTTCTGGGCGACAGAACAAAACTCTGTCTCAAAAAAAAAAAGTGAAATAGAGACATAGAAAATACTTTATGGCCGGGCATTGTGGCTCACGGC
>NW_022436963.1:7946544-7948235 GCF_009761245.1 Sapajus apella | reverse complement strand
AAAGAAAGAAAGAAAGAAAGAAAGAGAGAGAGAGAGAGAGAGAGAGAGAGAGAGAGAGAGAGAGAGAGAAAGAAAGAAAGAAAGAAAGAAAGAAAGAAAGGAAGGAAGGAAGGAAATATTTTAAAGACTCAAATTGAACATCTAAAGATGAAAAATATAGTGTCTGAGATGAAAAAGATACTTAATGATATTAACAATATTTTATAATAATTATATCTCAATGAAGCTGTTAAAAAAAGATTCCATTGCATTTGTCCAAGGAGTGGTAAGGAGAGCCTTAACAGGTAAGGGGTGTATTAAGGTAGAACTCTGAGGATTTTCTGACAATTGAGTAAGGGCGAGGGGCAGAAAAAGAGTGGGAGATTGGGTGTGAAATGTTATCATCCATAAGAACAAGGAATAAAGAAGGAAAGATATGGATGGGAGGTAGAAAAATCATTGTTGCAGCCCTATTGACTTTAATGTGCTGCATGATAGAACTCTTAGGAACTGCAATGTTTAAAGGGGTTGATGGAAAAAGAAAACTTATCCAAAGAAGTGAGAAGGAATGGTCCCAGAATTAGAGAGAGAACCAGATATAAGAGGCTTCATGGAAGCCAAAGCTAGCTCTAAATTTTAAGGAAGAAATGATTGGCATGACCAATGCTGCAGAGATTAAACAGGAGAAAACATGAGAAGTGGCCAAAGTGGCTGCTGTACCTGGAAGGTAAGAAGTCACTGGTGATCTTATACATGTGATGGCAGGGACTCTTTCTGTTTTGCTCACTACTATATACCCAGTGCATGTTCCACAGTTCCTGAAACAGAGTGGGTACTCAAAACCATTTGGTGAATGAATAGATGAATTCAACAGAGTTGGATATATAAGGTACCTGGTGCCTAGCAGAGCATCTTGTTTTCTCAGTAAGGACAGAGTTAGTGAGAGCAGAAGGCTGGAAGGCTGGAAGCTAGACTACAGTGGAGGCAGTGAAGACTGGAAAGTGAAGGGAAGAAAGCCACAGGAAGATGAAAGATGAAGACAGACCTTTATTTTAATAGGGAGAGGAATGAGATCTGAAAGATATTAAGAAATTTGAAAAGCAGTGAGGTAGACACACATGGTGTTTAAGGGTACCTGCTCAGGAGTCAAGTTGTCCAGCTCAAATCTTTTTTCCTGTTCTCACTCAAGTTAGTTACCTTCTCTGAGCCTAACTGCTCTGATCTGCAATAGTAGTATCTATCGCTTAGGGCTGTTGTCAGGGTTTAATCAAGTAACACATATAAAGTGTTTGTAGCCATCCCTGGCTCAGGGAATGCTAGCTGTGACCACTGAGAAGGTAGGACTGTAAGAGGCATACAAGTGTCAGGCTGCCTAGCCTCCAAGACAATAGTGAAGGAGGAAGGATGGAGTTGGAGGTAGGTAAGCTTAAGAGAAATAAGAAGTCCATGGTGGCCGGGCGCGGTGGCTCACGCCTGTAATCCCAGTACTTTGGGAGTCCGAGGTGGGTGGATCACGAGGTCAAGAGATCAAGACCATCCTGGTCAACATGGTGAAACCCCGTCTCTACTAAAAATACAAAAAATCAGCTGGGCATGGTGGTGTGTGCCTATAATCCCAGCTACTCAGGAGGCTGAGGCAGGAGAATTGCCTGAACCCAGGACGCAGAGGTTGCGGTGAGCCGAGAGTGCACCATTGCACTCCAGCCTGGGTA
>NW_022436963.1:7911571-7946444 GCF_009761245.1 Sapajus apella | reverse complement strand
AAAAAAAAAAAAAAAAAAAAAAAAAAAGTCCATGGGATTGAAGTTTTTAACAAAGCTGTTTGAGTTTTGAGAAAGATTCTTTGGCTGTAGAAAGAACTATACATCACAACTTGGAGACAGAGAATGAAGGACGATTTGGAAAAAGATGTGCTAGAAATGAACTAGAAGGGCAGTTGGAGAAGGACTTGGCCTGAGCCAATGCAAAACAGCATTTCCAAGCAACCATTTACTTTGAGCATTTGTGTTGGTTAAATGTAGCACATTCCTTTAGCTACAATTCTGAAATTCATGGCATTCATCTCCAGTTTTGAGAAGTACTGTAACATAGAAATCTTTACATCTGATTAAGGTAAAAGAGATAGGAAAATATAACAGTTGGGGTTCTTTGGCTATGGGTCAAAGAAACTAACTCCAGCTAATTTAAGCAAAAGTAAAAAAAGTTTTAGAGTAGCTTACAGGATTTAAGGAAAGTTGAAGAACCAGGTCTCAGTGGCTGTCCAGGATCCAATAGAACAGAAGCTGACAGTCATCTTCTCAGGGGACTTTGAGATGATGGCCTTATCTGCACCTCTCAGCCTAAGTAACCCCTGAAGATTCAAATTCTTGAGAGAAGACAGGTCTGATTGGCCTGACTCAGGGTACATGGTCACAATCAGTTTGCTTTCTGAGTGTGTGATGTTAGTCCCCAGCATTCAGTCTTCAGTAAAGTTGGCAGGACTGGGAAAGGGATGGTTCCAGGAAAATCATCTAGTGTGTTATTTTTCTTGTCTTTCTTTCCTTTTGAAAGGAAATCTGCACCTGGCTTGAGATTGCCATTAGTTCAACATCTAACTTAACAATTATACAATTGCAAACCAAAGAACTGCTCTGAAGGAACTAAATGCCTCGAAGAGAGTGTATGATAAAGGAGTCTGATCTAACCTGGGGGCCTGGGGAAATACTTCCTGCAGGTAGAGATGTCTGCGTTGAGATATGAAGGATGAATGAAGAGCATGGCAAACAAGACAAACAGCATGTGCAAAGGCCCTGTGGTTGGAGGGAACCTGTTTTACCCTTGGTTGAATATAAATTTTGCAGTAAAAATTAAGTCAAATTTTATCAAGCTGTAGCTTTCTAAAGTATAATAATGATCATGTTATATGATAAACAATAAGAAAAAAACATAATTTAAAGCAAGTTTAAGAATTTTATTTTAGATGAACAGTTCTCTGTGGGGAATCATTAGATGAAATTTGCATAAACTATAAGAGACAAGATAGATGTTTTCATATCTCTGTGTGTAATCATGAATTAAATATGACTCCTTAAAATTTGCCTACTAAATATAATTAAATGTTTGTCATAGATGTAACAATTTCACTTGAGCTTAAAATATTCTATCAATATATTATCAACCGTAACATAAAATAGTCATGAAAATACAGGTCAAGCTGGGTGCGGTGGCTCACACCTGTAATCCCAGCACTTTGGGAGGCCAAGGCAGGCAGATCACTTGAAGTCTGGAGTTTGAAACCAGCCTGACATGCACCTGTGATCCCAGGTACTTGGGAGGCTGAGGCAGGAAAATAATTTGAACCAAGGAGACGGAGGTTGCAGTGAGCCAAGGCTGTGCCGTTGCATTCCAGCCTGGACGACAGAGCAAGATTATGTTTCAAAAAAAAAAAAGAAGGTCAAATTTTGGAATTTTTAGAAAAATTTCTCATGTACAAATACCTATTTTACGTAAAGTGCCATATTTTTTAATTCATAGGATTTAGGGAAAATCTTTTTGAAAAGTCATTCGTCACTACCATCCACCACCATCTGGTTTTAGAACATTCTTATTACCACAAAAAGTTCCCTCTACACTTTTATGTGTTTTTCTTTTGGAACTACTATAACCTGAAAAAAAGAGTAATTGTGTGTAAATGACTAGAATATAAAATGCTTGTTGAATAGGCAAGCCAATCAATCTCAAAAATTCAATCTCAAAAGTAAATGACATCCAATCCACACTCTTACCATAAGCCCCAGGCAACCAGAGATTTGCTTTTGGTCTCTATATAGAAGTTTTTCACCTAATTAAATTCAACTGAACAGGAGAAAAATGTAGAAGTTTTAAATGCTATGGCTTCACATGTAGTCCCTGGGACATTGTAGGTGCTGAATTAATGGAGTCCCCTGGTACCCCACTGCACCCCGCTATGTATAAAAGTCTGCTGGATGTATTATAATTACTTTCTAAGATTTATTTCCTTCTTGTGCCAGTGTGCCAAATTCTGTATCCTTAAGAGTTCCAAAGGAGAGAAAAACAATCCAATTTATCCTTCTAGATACTCTATTCAAATCTTCTTGCATAATGTTTCCATTGTCAGTGAGGGCACTTTGTCACCTTGTCTACTGTTTCTTTCTATAAGTATAAACACCATCAACTTGTAAAGTAGGAAAAGTGGAGAGGATATTGCTTTTCAAGTTTGCATGAGCCAATCTGGGTTCACTATTGTAGAAATAAGCCAAAGTTTCATTTTATCATATGAATGTCTTTCTCTTTTCTTGATACATTAATGTTTTTCTAAGCAGAAGAATCTGACACTATACATTTTTGAGATTGAATTGCCAATTTAAGAGAAAGCATTTTATCACCTAGTCATTTATAATTACTTTTTTTTCAGGTTATAGATGTTTCACAAGAGAAACAAACATAAATTTTAAAATGCATTGTCAAATTATGGTAAAGCACTCATTTCCTAATTAGATCAGTTAATATGGAGCTTTCACAATTAACATATGTTCAGGATTTTACTCTCTGTGTCTTTTATGGATTAGCTACATATGGGAATTTCTTTTTCTTTTCTTTTTTTCTTTTCTTTTTTGTCTTTCATTATAGTTTTACTCACATGCATGCATCTGTTTTGGGTTGAGTTGTGTTCCCGCCCCAGATGCATATGTTGGAGTCTTAACCTCCAGTATCTCAGAATGTTACTGTATTTGGAAACACGGTTGTTGAAGAGATGATTCTGTTAATGAGGTCACATCTGTGGTCCCTGATCTAATATGACTGGTGTCCTTATAAGAAGAGGAAAGTTGGACACAGAATGTGTACAGGGGAAGACCACTTGAAGACATTTAGAGAAGAGAGACATCTGTAAGCCAAGGAAAGAGGCCTTACGAAAAATCAAGCCTGCTGATTCAAACTTTGAACCTCCAGAATTATGAGAAAATAAAATTGTGTTATTTAATCAATTTTGTTATGGCAGCCATAGCAAACGAATACAGTATATTTAGCAGTATTTGCTTTGCTCTTGAATTTTGTATAAATGGATTCATATTCTAAGAAATCTTCTGTACCTTGCTTTTTTCACTCGTTGTCATGATTTCTGAGATTAATTCAAGTTGATGTTTGAGCAGTAGTTCGTTCTTTCACTGCTATATAGTACTTATAACAACATGCTGTACTTACATCCATTTACCTATTAATTTATGTGGTTTTTTAGTCTGTTAGTTTTCATTTTATTTCTTATAAACAATGCTACTATAAATAATTTCATATCTGTTTCCTGCTCATAGGGTATATATAGTCTCACCTTTACCGGATAGGGCCAAATCACTTTTTAAATAGTTTGCAATTACACTCCCATGAGCACTGTAAAGGCATTGCTGTTGTTTCAAATCCTCAACCAAATTTTCTGCTTCCGATCTATAATTTTTGCCAATCCGGAAGATAGATAATGTTATCTCATTGGTTTTAATTGGCATTTTTCTGATTATAATGTGTGTGTGTGTGTGTGTGTGTGTGTGTGTGTGTGTGTTTCTTTTGAGATGGAGTCTTGCTCTGTCACCCAGGCTGGAGTTCAATGGCACAATCTCAGCTCACTGCAACATCTGCCTCCTGAGCTCAAGCGATTCTCCTGCCTGAGTAGCTGGGATTATAGCTACCTGCCACCACGCCCAGCCAATTTTTGTATTTTTAATAGAGACAGGGTTTCACCATGTTGGTTAGGCTGGTCTCAAACTCCTGACCTCAAGTGATTCACCCTCCTCGGCTTCCCAAAGTGCTGGGATTGCAGGCATGAGCCACTGTACCCCACCAGATTTATTTTAATGTACCTCACAGTTTTCAGCCTTGCAAACAGTGTCTGCATAGTTGCTTTTGCTTCTGTAAATAGTATGGCTTTTTAAAAAAATATTGGTAAAAAAAGAATATTGGCTATTTACTACTCATATCTGTTTTTAAACTTGTAAGTTATATTTTATAATGCTATAAATTGCAGTAATTTGTTAGTAGGTTCTTTTGGCTTTTCTATTTAAGCGGGTATATCATTTTCAAATTAAAAGTGTGGTTTTTTCCTGTCCAATCTTAGTATCTTTAATTTCTTTTTCGTATATTACTCTGCTGACCAGGATCTCTAATATAATGCAAACTAGGAGTGGTGATAGTGGGCAGACTTGTATCTTCTTTTTCTTAACAGAAATGCTCAACATTTCGCCATTATGAAGGGTATTGCTGTAGATATTTTACAGTTATCCTTTTGCAGCTTAAGGAAACTCATTTTCATTCTGAAGTTGAAAAAAACTTTTGTTGTACATGTTAATTTTATCAAGCACTTTTTCCAGATCTACTGGGTTGATCATTTGGTTTTTTCCTTCTTTAATCTAGAAATGTCACTAAATATACTAACACATTTTTCAAATGTTAAACCAGTTTTACATTTCTTAGATCACCCTACCTTGGTGATAATATATAGTGTAAAATTTAGCTTATCAATATTGTATTTATGGTTCTTGTTTTGGAATGCATGAGGGTAATTGGCCTGGAATTTTTTTTTCTTGTATATCCCTTATATTGTTTTGATATAGCGGCTGTATTAAGTTTATAAAATAACTTGGGACTTATTTCTCCTTTTTTATTCTCTGGAAGAGTTTGTGTAAGATTGGAATTATTTGCTCACTGAAAATTTTAATATGTGTATCATTATCTTACATATAACCTTCAAAGTTATGTGTAGAAGCAGAGGCATATAGGAACTGACATTTGCAAAGCTGAATAATAAGTCAGGATTAAAATAATTGGTGTTAACAACTCAGCCTTCCTCCAGGATTCACAACCTGCACTTAGCAGGAGAAAAGAGAAAGCGATTATGAATTGTGAGGATCTTTTATAAGTCCAATGCTTCTTTGGTGAGCATTTATGCAGAGAGGAAATATAAAAATGAAAATCTTTGAACTTCCATTGAAAGAAAGTGAATCCTTACTGACAGCAGACAAATTGAAGCCGACTGCCACCTTTCTCCAGTCAGACATCCAGCTTCTCTCATTTGCCATCGGATAGCACAGACCGATGTGCACTGTCAGTTCCTAGAATGTTGTGTTGCCTCAGGCACTTGCCCAATTCTCAAATCCCCTTTATTCCTCTCATTTCCTTCACAAAAGGAGTGCTGATTGAGTTCAAACAAATTTGTGCAAAAAACCAAAAATGTGTACATAAAAGGAAAAAAGAATCTGGTTGAGTTTCTTTCCTTCCTAAACCCCAACCTCCAGACTCTTTTCTTAGCTAATGAAAGGAGCAACTTGCTTAATGGCATATACACACATTTTACTACTGTTTCTAAATTCATTCAATAATTCTTGAAATAAAAATAAGCCAAAAAAGCAAAATTTAAAGAAAAATTAACTGAGAAGTTTTCTGTCACTAGTTTATTTCTTATATAATTGCATCATTCTCCATTTGTTGTACTGGATGGCATTGTTAAGAATTTCACCTTGTATTAATGTTGCATTGCATAGATTACAATCAATATTGTTGTATACTATTTTTATGTGTTTCCAGTGACATAGGTATCATTCCCATTTTGCAAATGTGAATCACCTCAGAGTAGTCATTCATTCCCCAATGGGACTCAGATTTAGTTAAATTTATATTTAATACATCATATACACTTAATTAAAAGGGTATTAAAATTACTGATAACTTGATGAGGATTATTTTGTTAATAACTAGGACTTGCCGAGGAAAAGAAAAATAGACTCTTGGAAAACAAAAGTAGATTTACGCTATTTAAAATATTTCTTTTTTTCCCCTCTTGCTTACGGAAGCAAAATGAGAAAAACATCATGAAACTGCTTGTCTCTGCCAATGTTGAGGTCGAATCTACTTTAATATTGCATTATTATTGAAAACTTTTGTAATATATGGTGGGTCCATTTAGATACTGCTTGTTATGAGATGAACTGTCTTACTTCAAAATTTATATTTGAAGCCGTAACCCCTAACCTTGGCTGTTAGGTGGGCCCTAATCTAATCTGACTGGCATTAGATAATAAGAGAAGACAAGAAGAGAGAATTGGGATGAGCACAGAGGAGAAAGTCCATGTGAAGACACAGCAAAAAGGCGCTCATCTGCAAGCCAAGGAGACAGGCCTCAGGAGAAACCAAATCTGCTGACACCTTGATATTGGACTTCTAGCCTCCAGATTATGAGAAAATTAATTTCTGTTGTTTAAACTACCTGGTCTTTAGCATTTTGTTGCTGCAGCCTTAGAAAACTACTCTAAACACATTCAACTTGGGAAGACAGAAGGATCAGTTGTCTATCAATGAGACACATCCTGAGGCCCCTTCAATTTCTCAAGTCCCAAAGTAAGCCTTTCAAAAAGGAGTCTCCCCGTAAACTAAAAAATAAATATTGGTATGTAACTATAAATACTTGAAGAATCATTTCATGAATAGCATCCTTTATTTTGGAAAAATGGCTCCAAATGAACTGCTCATTACCAAACCCTTGACTGAACCACATTATGCAGAAGCATGGCAAGGGTTCAGCATCATTTGCAAATTAACAATAAGTTATAAGCAGCTCTATATATTTTTTTCTGGGCCTTTCTCCAGAAGGAATTATTTAATTTGGAATTCATTTTTGTATTCAAGTAAATGTTTAATAAAATGTTTTTTTTTTGAAACAGCAAATTCACATAAAAATATGTTTTACATGCTATGTTTCTTATTTTTAATAATTTATTGAGGTGAAATTCATATAACATAAAATTAAACAGTTTAAAGGGAGCAATTCAGTGGCATTAATTACAGTCACAATATTGTGCAACCATCACATCTATCTGGTTATAAAACATTCATGTCACTCCAAAGTAAGATTCCTTAACCATTAAACCTTATGCATAATTATCTGGTGTCCCAAGGCAAGTTAATCTCATTGGGGCAGGTGAGTAACATATACGGATTAATAGTGTTGGATTTTTTTGTCTTCTAAAATAGATGACTTGGGATGCAGCTTCCAACTTTGGTTTAGTTGGAAGTCATAAGACAGGATGATAGTGATATTCATATCAGAGGTGTGGGAAGTACATTAGAATGTTGCCACTTACCGTAGCCCATAGCTGAACTTTTATAAAAACTTAAAGAAACAAAGTGAGATGGGAGGCACATGGTATTGAAATTTATACCAAACCACTTTTCCCTAGAGCTACCTTTTGTAGGTGGAAGTGTCGATTCCTTCAACAGATATTTTCAAAGACTACAGGCTGCAGGGGATTCAGTGGTGGACAAGAGAAGTGTGGTGACTGTGGTGGAGCAGGTGACAGTCTGGTAGGGAGGACAGCCAGTTAAAGAAGCCAAACTATGAAGTGTAATAAGAGCGTCAACGTGGAAACACACCTCATGAACCTCCTACTCTACTAGAGAAACAAAAAGCATCTTGGCTCAAAACCCTATTTTTCAGGTGTGGAAACTGAATGCAGAGAAGGAAGGTGACTCACCGTTTGTTACTAACTAAGCCAGGAATAATAAAACTCTTGTTTCTCATTTCTCAATTCTGCTTTTTTTTTTTTTAAGACAGGGCCTCACTTTGTTACCCAGGCTGGAGTACCATGTGGTACCATCTCAACTCACCACAGCCTTGATCTCCTGGGCTTTACTGATCCTCCTGCCTCAGCCTCCCAACTAGCTGGGACTACAAGCACATGCCACCACACCTGGCTAATTTTTGTGTAGAGACGAGATCTGGCAAGTTGCCCAGGTTGGTCTCGAACTCCAGGCCTCAAATGATCCTCCTGCCATGGTCTTCTAAAGTGCTGGAATTATAGATATGAGCTACCATGCCCGGCCTTCACTTCAGCATTTTAAAAACAGAATCTCTGCTATGCTTGCTTTCTGAATTAGTTGGAAAACCTGACCTTTGCTTTTAATTTCTTTTTCACTCACATATAAATTAGTTTGATTGTTCAAAAGCCTGAGAAGAATGCTGCAATTGTGAAGATCTATTACTACACAGGCATTCCACGGTACAGTTAGTGCACTCCAGCCACTGTGGGTTTGATCTGCAGGTAGGACCCTCCTCATATGATCCAGTTCACAGGATCAAGTCTAGAGTTGCCAGATGATATGATTTGGCTCTGTGTCCCCACCCAAGTCTCATCTCCAGATGTAACCCCCAGCTGTCAAGGGAGGACACGGTGGGGGGGGGCGACTGGATCACAGGGGTGGTTTCCCTCATGCTGTTCTCGTGATAGTAGTTAGTTCTCATGAGATCTGATGGTTTTATAAGGGTCTCTTTCCCCTTTGCTCTCCCCTTTCCTTGCTGCCTTGTGAAGAAGGTACTTGCTGCTTCTTCACCTTCCACTGTGATTATAAGTTTCCTGAGACCTCCCCAACCATGCAGAACTGTGAGTCAATTAAACCTCTTTCCTTTAGAAATTACCCAGTCTTGGGTAGTGTCTTTATAACAGTGTGAAAATGGACTAATACACTTGGCAATGCTCACATATTTCCAGCAGAACCTGGGCAACTTCAGCCCCATGGCGCTTTCTCCTCAGACCAACCTTAAACCTGGACTTCATTTATGAACTCAACCTCTCTCTAAATCACAACTGCCTTTAAAGTCTAATACATTCTATTGCTTATGTGATGACATAAAGAAAACCATATTTTAGTTTTTATCATGCATTGGGTCCAGATGGCATAGCAATTGGTGGTTCCTTGGATTTTACTTCCTGTGACCTGCAGCCCAGGGCTTGAGGGATCCTGAAAGATCTTCCTTGAAGATCATTTGGAATGACACAATTTCAGGATTGGGAGGAACCTTAAAATGATCACCTACTTCAACCAAATACCCTTTCAACTGGTGAATGTCATTTACTGTTTATTTGTTGGGTGGACATTCAGCCAGTCTGGTGCCCTTCCTTAATTGCTCCATTGAAACTGTTTTTGATTAGTTCACCAACGACTTTTTGGCCAAACACTGGTCCCTTTGGTTCTTACTTTACTCAATATCTCTTAGGATTTTAACATTGTTAATTATTTTTCAAGCCCTTGGCTTCTGTGACATACTTTGTTTCCTGTTTTCCTCTTAGTTCTTTGATCAGTGGTTTTCAATCAGGGACAGTTTTACCCACAGAAGACACCTGGGAGTATCTGGAGGCATTTTTGATTGTCAAAACAGGGAGGAGAATACTTCTAGTGAGCGGAGGCCAGGGATGTTACTAAACAAGTGCCAAGGACAGCCCCCTGAAACAAAGGATTATGGGAACCCAAAAATCAATTGTGCTGAGATTGAGAGACCTTGATCTTTGATCGCCCTTTCTCTTTTCTTCTTCAGGGAACTCCCATATTATGATTTTTTTTTTTTTTTAAATTTTGGAATTACCCAAGTTTCTTTAACCTTTCACCTTCCTCTCCTGATGCCTTTTCTCTGGTGCACAGCATCCATTTCCACGGCTTTGAGTCCTACCTATACCCATGTCTTCAGCTTTGACATTCCTCTTGGACTCCAACCTATTAAACCTACCAAGTAGATATTTCTGCCTCTATATCCTGCAGACATAGTGTATGAGGCCATTCTTGTACTACTATAAAGAAATACCGGAGACTGGGCAATTTATAAAGAAAATAGATTTAATTGGCTCATGGTTCTGCAGGCTGTACAAGCATGGCACTAGCATCTGTTCAGCTTCTGGGGAGGCCTCAGGGCTTTTACTCATGGCAGAAGGTAAAGCGGAAGCAGGCACTTTACATGGTGAAAGCAGGAGCAAAGAGAGAGTGAGGGTGTGGGAGGTGCAACATAACCAGATCTTGTGAGAACTAACGCATTATTCCAAGGACAGCACCAAGCAACAAGGGATCTGCTCCCATGACCCAAACATCTCCCACCAGGCCCACTTTCAACACTGGGGATTGCAATTCAACAGGAGATTTGGCAGGGACATATATTCAAACTATATTATTCTGTCCCTGGCCCCTCAAATCTCATGTCCTTATTACATTATAAAATACAATCATGCTTTCTCAACAGCCCCTAAAATCTTAACTTGTTCCAGCATTAACTCAATCAAAAGTCCCAAGTCCAAAGTTTCATGTGGAAATGCATTCCTTCTACCTTTGAACCTGTGAGTTCAAAATCCAACAGGGTAGTCATTAAATCTTAAAGCTCCAAAATAATCTCCTTTGACTATATATTCCACATCCAGAGTACACCGGAGCAAGGGTTGGACTCCCCAGCCTTGACCCCTGTGGCTTTGCAGAGTTCAGTCTCCGTGACTGCTATCACAGACTGTTGAGTGCCAGTGGCTCCTCCAGGTGCAGCGTGCAAGCTGCCAGTGGATCTACGATTCTGGGATCTGGAGGATGGTAGCCCCTTTCCCACAGCTCCACTAGAAAGTGTCCCATTGGAGACTCTGTGTGGCACATCCAACCCTACTTTCCCCTCTGTGCTGCTCCAGTGGAGGCTCTCTGTGAGGGCTCCACCCCTAGCTTTCTCAAACATCCTCTGAAATCTCTATAGAGGCCGCCAAACCCCCTTCACTATTGCACTCTGTGCATCTGCAGGCTTAATGCCATGTGGAAGCCACCAAGGCTTATGGCTTGCACCCTCTGAAGCAAGAGCCCAAGTTTTATCTGGGGCCCTTTGAGCTGGAGCTAGAGCCAGAGTGGCCGGATGTAGGGAGCATTGTCCCAGGGACACTGGGAGCCCTGTCCCAAAGAATGCTCAGGGCAGTCAGGATGAGGACCTAACCCATAAAGCCATTCAATCTTCCTAGACCTACAGGCCTGTGATGGAAGGGACTGCCTCAGAGATCTCTGATATGCCTTCAAGGCCCTTTTTCCATTGTCTTGGCTATTAGTGCTTGGCTCATTTTTAGTTATGCAAATCTCTCTAGAAAATTATTGCTCTACAGCCTGCTTGAATTTCTCTCCTGAAAAAGCTTTTTCTTTCTCTTCCACATGGCCAGGCTGTAAATTTTCTAAAGTTTCATGTTCCGCTTTTGGCTTAAATATAAATTCTCACTTTAAGTCATTTCTTTGCTACCAAATCTGAGCATAGGTTGTTAGAAGAAGCAATGCCACTTCTCAAATGCTTTGCTACTTAGAAATTTCTTCTGCCAGATACCTGAAATCATCTCTCTGAAGCTCAAACTTTTATAGAACCCTAGGGCATGAACAGAATGCAGCCAAGTTCTTTGATGAAGCATAAAATGGGTGACCTTTGCTCTAGTTCCCAATGAAATTCCTCATGAAATTCCCAATGAAATCCTATTTGAGACCTCATAAGCCTGGACTTCATTATCCATATCACTATCAGCATTTTAACCAGGCTCTTAAAAATTCTAAATTTTCCCTTCTCTTCCTGTCTTCTTCTGAGCCATCCAAAATCTCTCAAACTCTGCCCTTTACCCAGTTCCAAAGTTGCTTCCACATTTTCAACTATCTTTAATAGCAATGCCCAGTCCCCGGTACCAATTTTCTGCATTAGGTCATTCTTGCATTGCTATAGAGGAATACCTGAGACTGGGTAATTTATAAAGAAAAGAGATTTAATTGGCTTATGTTTCTGCAGGCTGTACAAGCATGGCACTAGCATCTACTTGGCTGCTGGAGAGGCCTCAGAGAGCTTTTACTCATGGTGAAGGCAAAGCAGAAGCCAGAGGAGGCACATCACATGGCAAAAGCAGGAGCAGAGAGAGTGGGGAGGAGGTGTCACACACTAAACGATCTTGTGTGAACTGTGAACTCACTCACTATTGTGAGGACAACGCCAAGCCATGAGGGTTCCACCCTTATGATCCAAACATCTCCCATCAGGCCTACCTTCAACATTAGGAATTACAATTAAACATGAAATTTGGTGGGGATATATATTCAAACTATGCCACACAGTGCAGGGTCCAGCCCCGCAGGGTGTAGTGGGTGTTCTTTTGTGTGCAGACATGATAGATAGTAGAAAAGAAAGAGACAAGGACGCAGAGATAAGAGAAGAATTCAGCTAGGCTTGGGGGACCACTGCTACCAAAAGGGGCGGAGTCCAGCAGGGGCCTCCAATGCCTGGACACGCTGATATTTATTCTACACAAGGCAGGAGGGCAGGGTCAGGAGAGGAACACATCTAACATGATTAGTAAGGGTCAAGCAAATCATATTCTTACAATAAGGGGGGCCACGTAGGCATAGTTCAGGGGGTCACATGGGTATATTACAGAGGGTCACATGGGTACAGTACAGAGGGCCCCTCCCTCTCAGGTAGCCAATACAAGGAGGGGAGGGACTTATGTCAGTATCTTGTTACGCCCTTATCAGAGAGAGCAAAGGCTTTTAGGATTCCTCTATTCTTAAGTCTCACAGCTTCTAAGGGAGCATCGGGTGGGAAAGTGGAACATGAAAGTGGATAAGGATGGTGACCGTCGGAGCACAGCACCACGGAGAGGTGTTTAAACCCCTGGATGTCTGTGGGCTGGCCTGACTAGTGTCAGACCTTTCTCGGGAGCCGGCAGAACAGAGTAATCTCTGAACTCCGCAGTGAGAGGAATGGGCGCCTCCCCAGGCGCTGGCCTGGCTAACCGCAAGGCCTGCTTGCTAAGTAGCGGGTGTCTTCCCAGGCTGGCGCTACCACAAGGCATTTACTCTGGCCTCCTGATCACTTCTCACAATATCCTTTCAGTTCCTAATTATATTTCACCCAATTATGTCTATACTATAAGACTAAAATGTTCCTACACTAAAGCAAAGACTAATAGAGAATAATGATGTAATAAGATTGATTATATAATTGATTATGTGATTGAATCTAATATCTATTTGGTGTCATTTCTATAACTAAGTAATCAGTTATTTACTATGCTCTAACTAAGTAATCAGTTATTAATTATACCGGAACAGACTGTGCCTTCAGTTCTCTTGCTGTGGCGCCTGGGCAACTTTCTTCCCACAGCACAGCTAACTCAGCAGTGCACCAAACAGACTGGTTATCTTTCTCTCTAGTCTCCTGCTATTCCTTTTCTTCTGTCTAGAATTTCTTTTCCTAAAAACTCCAGGATCTCCAGGGTTGGTTCTGCGGGCTCTCACCTCATGTGTACAATTCACGTGTGTCTTTTGGAGGCTTGAGGACTCCCAAGCCATTGCCCAGGAGGCTGTCTGCTCCAGAATTTTCTGCCCCTGTCAGATCCAGAGACCTGGCACCATCTCCTAATAAAACCTGTGCAGTTGAAAAAATACCTAGCTGGCCCCACATGCCTGCTTTTTATGATCTCTCATTCATGCTGCTGCTGGCAAGACCAGCACGTGGCATGTTTATCTGCAGCTGGAAGAGATGTTGCTTGGGCTGATCTGCTTGCCCTGGTGGCTTTGTTGCTGCTGTTGCTGCAGCCAACCCCAACCTAGGCCTCAGTGGCCCCTCAAGGGGGTACACATCTGCACCCCGAGTTACACTTAAGGAACAGGGCTTTTTGCTGGACTGGTGGACCTGAGGGTTGTAACTCATGAGTTCCTTTGGGCTGATGTTTACCACTAGGAAGCAGGGATGCATGAGGCAGGAGGCAGGTTCTGACTTGGCTGCCTACGGGGCCTATTTTGAAGGTTTCCATCCACCTGACTGTTGGTACAGAGGTCAGTACTCATGGTACTTCCTAACCACATGATATTCCCTCTTGGGAGCCTCCTTGTCCCTTCTTCCCGTCTCTATGACCTTGATCACAGCCATCCCTGGGCTAGGCCAGGCCCCCAAAAATGGACTCAACTTGGATCCTGGAGAAAAGGATGACTTGGACTTGGTTTAAAATGGTCTTCTTCTCATTATAACACTGAATCAGCAAGTACTCAGTGCAAAGGACATACATGCAGAGCCGAGTGAGAGGATGTAGTTTCCAAATGACTCCTGCATTCCATAGAAGTACCCCTTAAAGTGGAGATTCTAGCACTTTGCATGGAGTAAGGAATGTGGGGTAGAAAGAACCCTAATCCCTGAGCTCATAAATGGGCTCAGAGTGGGGCCATGTCAGTTCTGAAATGCTCGCTTTCATCACATAAGAAAATGTCTTCTGTATTTGTCACTTCCATGTTCTATTTTTTTAAAATTATGCCGTTAGGTTTATAGTATGTCTTACCATGCTCTATCTTAACCTCAAGCCACCAGATAATTTTCAATAACTTTTATTTTTTGAGACGGAGTTCCACTCTGTCGCCAGGCTGTAGTGCAGTAGTGCAACCTCGGCTCACAGCAACATCCGCCTCGCAGGTTCAAGTGATTCTTTCACCTCAGCCTCTTGAGTAGCTGGGATTACAGGCACGTGCCATCACGCCCGGCTAATTTTTGTATTTTTAGAAGAGATGGGGTTTCACCATGTTGCCCAGGATTGTCTCAATCTCTTTACCTCGTGATCCTCCCGCCTTGGCCTCCCAAAGTACTGGGATTACAGGCGTGAGCCACTGCAATCGGCCAATTTTCGATAACTTTTAACGTCAAAGTAGTTGGAACCTTAGTTTCAGTGTGAACAGGATTTTTTTTCGGTTTCAAGCAACAAAAACAACTGATTCTGGTCAATCTAAATAAAACTCAAAACCAAAATCAAAATGAAAGATATGAGTTAGCTCAAAGGATAGGAATCTACACAGGTACTGAAATCCAGGAATCAGGAATTAAGAACACTGTTGGAATGATTATGTTTTAACCTTTTTCTGTCCTTGTGTTTTACAGTTCATGATTTGGGTTCTTAGGAGAAAACATCTGATTGTTCTTGCTTATTGCATGCATTGTTCTCTGGACTAGGTGGAGCTATGATTGGCAGTCCACCAAAACTGCTTTCAGTGGTTTCTGTATATACAAAGGAAAGTCAGGGTGCTTTTACTTAACAGAGCAATAATTCTCAGCAGGCAAAACCAGCAGATGTCCATTTGTTCCCTGTCTTAATCAGTTTGGGCTGCTATAACAAAGTGCCACAGACTGGTGGTGGCTTATAAACAGCAGAAATGTATGTCTCACAGTTCTGGAGGCTGGAAGTTTGAGATCAGGGTGGCAGCTTAGCCGGGTTCTGCTTAGGGGCCTCTTCTGGGTTGTAAACTTCCCATTTCTCATGAAGTAGCAGATAAAGAGCTAGGTAGCTTTCTGGCTTCTTCTTATAAGGGCACTCACTAATCCCATTTTGAGGATTTCACCCTCATGATCCAATCACCTCCCAAAGGCTCTATCACCAAACACCATCACATTGTGGGTTAGGATTTCAGCATATGACTTTTGGAGGAAGACAAACATGCTGTCCATAACAGTCCCCTTCTTCCCAGGAGGCTGTGAGTGCAAATAGATGAGCAGGCTGAGGATTTGGTATGATTCCTTCCTCTGCAGTTTTTTGCTCTAAAGGCCAGTGTGTTAGGAGAAGCGTGGCTGGAATTCATCTGCCTCTAGGATTGGAGCCCTGGGTTTAGTCAAGTTATCTTGTTCCCTCATATTCTTCAAGATTAGACTACATTTTGTAAATCAGTCTTTTATTTATTGTAGTCCTGAAATGTAAAACCAATATTTTAAAATGTATTTTCAGGTTTATAGTATCCTTCAAAGCTGCAGGTAAGTTTTTTCCAAATCAAAGCACTAAAATGTTAGGAAGGAAATCACCTAAGCCCAGTATGTCTAAAGAAAGTTTTATGTACATTGAAATTGATAAGGAAAGCCCTGGAGCAATGCAATCTTACATCAAATGCAAAGGTAAAAGGAAAATGCTAAATATAGAAAGTAGCATCCAGTAATTATAATTCCATAGTCTCCTGATCAGTTGTTTGCTTATTTATTGACTCCTTAAATATTTATCAGGTGCTTCCTCTGCACCAGGCATTATGTTGGGTGCTGAGGACGGATACGATCCCTGCCCATGCAGAGTATATACTCTAGTAGGAATCACATTCAGTGTTACGTTAATTTAGAGTAAAACCTAGAGCTTACATTTTCAAATATTTCAAATACCCAAGTCACAAAATCATGCCAAAGTCCACTGAGGAAAAAATTCGCATTTTTTCAAAGGAATAATTCACACTTTTTCAAAGGAAAAATTCACATTTCACATGTGGGAATAAATACTCAGTATTTACTTCTTTAATTTTTTCCCACCCTTTAACACATACTCCCGTTTCCCCTAATCTTGTTTCTTTCTCTTTAAAAAAAATTAGAAAAATTAAGAAAAACTTTCCAAACATTATGTCTGCTACTTTCAATTCATAGTAACTAAAGGTTTCAAGGAATTACAGTGGAGTTCTCCATCAAATAAGGTGGCTTTTCCCAACACTTGAAAAATCATATTTGTGCTTAGGATTTTTTTCCTTTAGATTGATCAAAATGGCTGTTAAATGCTCCATGTGGTTAAAAAAGAGGTATGAGGAAATGTTTGGAGCTGTCTGGAGCAGCAGTTACAGCAAGAGACTGGAGGTTTATGGGACACCCGCTTAGGCCATGGCTGAGCTTCCAGCAGGAGGCTACAGCCCGGGGGTGCATGCAGGAGTGAAGATGGCCAGAATTCGCACTCAGTGAGGACACAGATACCCGCTGCTGCAATCATTGCCGGCATCCTCAGCACCAAGCACTGTGGCCAGGAGAAGGCTGGCACTCAGTAAGCTTTTGTTACATAAATGAATAAAAATAAACAGGTCCTCTGAACAAGAGGAGAAAATTTGATCTCCCTGGATTTATAATCAGATGATTTTTAAAAATTTTTACTTTAAATTCTGGGATACAAGTGCTGAATGTGCAGGTTTGTTACATAGGTATACATGTGCCACAGTGGTTTACTGCACCTACAACCTGTCATCTAGGTTTTAAGCCCCACATGCATTAGGTATTTGTCTTAATGCTCTCCCTCCCCTTGCCCCTCATCCCCCGATAGGTCTCCAGTTGAACTAATTTACCTTTCCACCAACAGTGTAGAAGTGTTACTACTTCTCTGCATCCTTGCCAGCATCTGTTGTTTCCAGACTTTTTAATGATTGCCATTCTAACTGGTGCGAGATGGAATCTCATTGTGGTTTTGATTTGCATTTCTCTAAAGACCAGTGATGATGAGCTTTTTTTCATGTTTGTTGACTGCATAAATGTCTTCTTTTGAGAAGTGTCTGGTTATAGTCTGTTCAAAAAGTGCCCCCTTTTTGATGTTTTTTTTCTTGTAAATTTGTTTAAATTCCTTGTAGATAGGGTTTTTTTTTTTTTTTTTTTGGTAAGGAGAGACTTTATTTAAAAGGTTTGTTGCAATAGGAGAAGAGAATGTTGCAATAGGGGAGGGACAGCATTCTAATAGAATGCTTCAACTGAAAGATCTGCGAGCTTTTGAAAGGTCAGGCAGAAAAAGGCTTTTCTTTTATTGAGTAGTAAACAGTGTTAAAAAGAACCAGTAACAGGATGCGCAGGTGGCATGATGAAGCAATTGATCACGACAGTTTCTTCAGCTGGGAAGGGGCTTGTTGGGAGGAGATATAATATGGTTAGGCTGTGTTCCCACTCAAACCGCACCTAAATCTAGTCTTGAATTGTAATCTCCATAATTCCCACGTGGCAAGGGAGAGACTCGGTGGAGGTAATTGGATCATGGGGGCGATTTCCTCCATGTTGTTTTCGTGATAGTGAGTGAGTTCTCAGCAGAACTGATGCTTTTATAAAGCTGTTTTCCCTGCTCTTGCTTGCTCTCTCTTACCTGCTGCCATGTACGATGTGCCTCTTCCCATTCTGCCATAATTGCAAGTTTCCTGAGGCCCCCCAGCCATGCAAAACTGTGAGTCAACTAAACCTCTTTTCCTTCTAAGTTTCCCAGTTTTGTGTATGTCTTTATAGCAATGTGAAAGCACACTAATACAGGATGTTAGGGGGCTTGTTCCAAATTCCAGTGCCGGT
The DNA here is from genome assembly GCF_009761245.1 of Sapajus apella. Classification (NCBI taxonomy): domain Eukaryota; kingdom Metazoa; phylum Chordata; class Mammalia; order Primates; family Cebidae; genus Sapajus; species Sapajus apella. Next base: position 7,928,325 of record NW_022436963.1, on the reverse strand, counting down.
TTAGGCTGAGAGTAGATTAAAGGGCAAAGACCTGGAGGAAGGAGAAAAGCCTGAGTGAAATCTGATCAAGGGATTTGCCCAGATTGATCGCTAGGGGCAGGTGGTTCAGCCAACCATTTATGGGATGAGAATGGAAATGTGGAGGGCATGTCTAGAGCCTTGTCACAGGTGTGAATGGATTTTTAAAAAAAAACATTTATTTATTTATTTTTAAATTTTATTTAAGTATTTTTAAATTGCATTTTAGGTTTTGGGGCACATGTGAAGAACATGTAAGAGGGTTGCATAGGTACACACATGGTAGTGTGGTTTGCTGCCTTCCTCCCCATCACCTATATCTGGTATTTCTCCTCATGTTATCCCTCCCCAACTCCCCAACCCCCTCGTCCCTCCACTATTCCCCCCCACAGACCCCAGTGTGTGATAGTCTCCTCCTTGTGTCCATGTGTTCTCATTGTTCAACACCCGCCTATGAGTGAGAACATGCAGTGTTTGATTTTCTGTACTTGTGTCAGTTTGCTGAGAATGATGGTTTCCAGGTTCATCCATGTCCCTACAAAGGACACAAACTCATCGTTTTTTATGGCTGCATAGTATTCCATGGTGTATATGTGCCACATTTTCCCTGTCCAGTCTATCATCGATGGGCCTTTGGGTTGGTTCCAAGTCTTTGCTATTGTAAACAGTGCCGCAGTGAACATTTGTGTGCATGTGTCCTTATAATAGAACGATTTATAATCCTTTGGATATATACCCAGTAATGGGATTGCTGGGTCAAATGGAATTTCTATTTCTAGGTCCTTGAGGAATCGCCACACTGTCTTCCACCATGGTTGAACTAATTTACACTCCCACCAACAATGTAAAAGTGTTCCTATTTCTCCACATCCTCTCCAGTATCTGTTGTCTCCAGATTTTTTAATGATCGCCATTCTAACTGGTGTGAGATGGTATCTCAATGTAGTTTTGATTTGCATTTCTCTAATGACCAGTGATGATGAGCATTTTTTCATATGTTTGTTGGTCTCATGTATGTCTTCTTTTGTCAAGTGTCTGTTTATATCCTTTGCCCACTTTTGAATGGCCTTGTTTATTTTTTTTCCTTGTAAATCTGTTTTATTTCTTTGTAGATTCTGGATATTAGCCCTTTGTCAGATGGGTAGATCGCAAAAATTCTTTCCCATTCTGTTGGTTGCTGATTCACTCTAATGACTGTTTCTTTTGCCGTGCAGAAGCTGTGGAGTTTGATCAGGTCCCATTTGTCTATTTTGACTTTTGTTGCCAATACTTTTGGTGTTTTGGTCATGAAGTCTTTGCCTATGCCTATGTTCTGAATGATTTTGCCTAGATTTTCTTCTAGGGTTTTTATGGTGTTAGGTCTTATGTTTAAATCTTTAATCCATCTGGAGTTAATTTTAGTGTAAGGTGTCAGGAAGGGGTCCAGTTTCTGCTTTCTGCACATGGCTAGCCAGTTTTCCCAACACCACTTACTAAACAGGGAATCCTTTCCACATTGCTTGTTTTTGTGAGGTTTGTCGAAGATCAGATGGTTGTAGATGTGTGGAGTTGCCTACGAGGCCTCTGTTCTGTTCCATGGGTATATATCTCTGTTTTGGTACCAGTACCATGCTGTTTCGATTACTGTAGCTTTGTAGTGTAGTTTGAAGTCAGGTAGTGTGATGCCTCCAGCTTTGTTCTTTTTGCTTAGAATTGACTTGGCTATGTGGGCTCTCTTTTGGTTCCATAGGAAGTTTAAGATTTTTTTTCCAGTTCTGTGAAGAAGGTCATTGGTAGCTTGATGGGGATAGCATTGAATCTGTAAATTACTTTGGGCAGTATGGCCGTGTTCACAATATTGATTCTTCCTAACTATGATCATGGAATGTTTCTCCATCTGTTTGTATCCTCTTTATTTCATTGAGCAGTGGTTTGTAGTTCTCCTTGAAGAGGTCCTTTACATTCTTTGTTAGTTGTATTCCTAGGTATTTTATTCTCTTTGTAGCAATTGTGAATGGCAGTTCATTCTTGATTTGGCTCTCTTTAAGTCTGTTATTGGTGTATAGGAATGCATGTGATTTTTGCACATTGATTTTGTGTCCTGAGACTTTGCTGAAGTTGCTTATCAGTTTGAGGAGATTTTGGGCTGAGACGATGGGGTCTTCTAGATATACAATCATGTCGTCTGCAAATAGAGACAATTTGACTTCCTCCTTTCCTGTGTGAATACCCTTTATTTCTTTTTCTTGTCTGATTGCTCCGGCTAGAACTTCCAGTACTATATTGAATAGGAGTGGTGAGAGAGGGCATCCTTGTCTAGTGCCAGATTTCAAAGGGAGTCCTTCCAGTTTTTGCCCATTCAGTATGATATTGGCTGTGGGTTTGTCATAAATAGCTTTTATTATTTTGAGATATGTTCCATCAATACTTAGTTTATTGAGAGTTTTTAGCATAAAGGGCTGTTGAATTTTGTCAAAGGCCTTCTCTGCATCAATTGAGATAATCATGTGGTTTTTGTATTTGGTTCTGTTTATGTGGTGAATTATGTTTATAGACTTGCATATGTTGAACCAGCTTTGCATCCCCAGGATGAAGCCTACTTGATCATGGCTGATAAGCTTTTTGATGTGCTGTTGCAATCGGCTTGCCAGTATTTTATTGAAGATTTTTGCATTTATGTTCATCATGGATATTGGCCCAAAGTTTTCTTTTCTTGTTGCATCTCTGCCGGGTTTTGGTATCAGGATGATGTTGGTCTCATAAAATGATTTGGGAAGGATTCCCTCTTTTTGGATTATTTGGAATACTTTCAGAAGGAATGGTACCAGTTCCTCTTTTTATGTCTGGTAGAATTCGGCTGTGAACCCATCTGGACCTGGACTTTTTTTGGTTGGTAGGCTGTTGATTGCTGCCTCAACTTCAGCCCTTGTTATTGGTCTATTCAGGGTTTCAACTTCTTCCTGGTTTAGGCTTGGGGGATGCAAGTGTCCGGAAATTTATCCATTTCTTCCAGGTTTACTAGTTTATGTGCATAGAGTTGTTTGTAATAATCTCTGATGATGGTTTGTATTTCTGTGAAATCTGTGGTAAAATCCCCTTTATCATTTTTTATTGCATCTATTTGATTATTCTCTCTTTTCTTTTTTATTAATCTGGCTAGTGGTCTGTCTATTTTGTTGATCTTTTTGAAAAACTGGCTTCTGGATTTATTGATTTTTTTAAGGGTTTTTCCTATCTCTATCTCCTTCAGTTCTGCTCTGATCTCAGTTATTTCTTGTCTTCTGCTAGGTTTTGAGTTTTTTTGATCTTGCTCCTCTGGCTTTCAATTTTGATGATAGGTTTTCAGTTTTAGATCTTTCCTTGCTTTTCATTTGGGCATTTATTGCTATATATTTTCCTCTAGACACTGCTTTAAATGTGTCCCAGAGATTCTGGGATGTTGTGTCTTTGTTGTCGTTGGTTTTGAAGAACATCTTTATTTCTGCCTTCATTTAATTGTTTATCCAGTCAACATTCAAGAGCCAGTTTTTCAGTTTCCATGAAGCTGTATGGTTCTGAGTTAGTTTCTGAATTCTGAGTTCTAACTTGATTGCACTGTGGTCTGAGAGACTATTTGTTATGATTTCCATTCTTTTGTATTTGCTAAGGAGTGATTTACTTCCAATTAGGTGGTCAATTTTAGAGTAGGTGTGATGTGGTGCTGAGAAGAATGTATATTCTGTGGATTTGGGGTAGAGAGTTCTCTAAATGTCTATTAGGTCCAGGCCTGAGTTCAAGTCCTGGATATCCTTGTTAATTTTCTGTCTCGTTGATCTGTCTAATATTGACAGTGGAGTGTTAAAGTCTCTCACTATTATTGTGTGGGAGTCTAAGTCTCTTTGTAAGTCATTAAGAACTTGCTTTATGTATGTGGGTGCTCCAGTATTGGGTGTCTATATATTTAGGATCATTAGCTCTTCTTGTTACATTGATCCTTTTACCATTATGCAATGTCCTTCTTTGTCTCTTTTGATCTTTGTTGGTTTAAAGTTTATTTTATCTGAGATGAGAATTGCAACTCCTGCTTTTTTTTTGCTCTCCATTTGCTTGGTAAATCTTCCTGCATCCCTTTATTTTGAGCCTATGTGTATCCTTGCATGTCAGATGGGTTTCCTGGATACAGCACACTGATGGGTTTTGGCTTTTTATCCAATTTGCCAGTCTGTGTCTTTTGATTGGGGCATTTAGCCCATTTACATTTAGGGTTAATATTGTTAAGTGTGAATTTGATCCTGCCATTTTGATGCTAGCTGGTTGTGTTGCCCATTAGTTGATGCAGTTTCTTCATTGTGTTGATGATTTTACCATTTGGTATGTTTTTGGAGTGGCTGGTACTGATTGTTCCTTTCTATGTTTAGTGCTTCTTTTAGGAGGTCTTGTAAAGCAGGCCTGGTGGTGATGAAATCTCTCAGTAATTGCTTGTTCATAAAGGATTTTATTTCTCCTTCGCGTATGAAGCTTAGTTTGGCTGGATATGAAATTCTGGGTTGAAAGTTCTTTTCTTTAAGGATGTTGAATGTTGGCCCCCACTCTCTTTGGCTTATAGGGTTTCTACTGAGAGATCCACTGTGAGTCTGATGGGCTTCCCTTTGTGCATAACCTGACCTTTCTCTCTAGCTGCCCTTAGCATTTTTTCCTTCATTTCAACCTTGGTGAGTCTGATGATTATGTGCCTTGGGGTTACTTTTCTTGAGGAATATCTTTGTGGTGTGCTCTGTATTTCTGGACTTGAATATTGGCCTGCCTTGCTAGGTTGGGGAAGTTTTCCTGGACAATATTCTGAAGAGTATTTTCCAGCTTGGATTCATTCTCTTCATCACATTCAGGTACATCTATCAATCGTAGATCAGATCTCTTCACATAGTCCCATATTTCTTGGAGACATTTGTTCATTTCTTTTTCCCTAATCTTGCCTTCTCGTTTTATTTCATTGAGTTGATCTTCGACCTCTGATATCCTTTCTTCTGCTTGGTTGATTCGGCTATTGAAACTTGTGTATGCTTCATGAAGTTCTCGTGTTGTGTTTTTCAGCTCCATGAATTCATTTATATTCCTCTCTAAGCTGTTTATTCTCGTTAGCATTTCGTCAAACCTTTTTTCAAGGTTCTTAGTTTCTTTGCATTGGGTTAGAACATGTTCTTTTAGCTCAGAGAAGTTTCTTATTACCCACCTTCTGAAGCCTGTTTCTGTCAATTCATCAGACTCATTCTCCATCCTTGTTCCCTTGCTGGTGAGGAGTTGTGATATCTTGGAGGAGGAGAGGCGTTGTGGTTTTGGGTGTTTTCATCCTTTTTGTGCTGGTTTTTTCCCATCTTTGTGGATTTATTTACCTGTGGTCTTTGTAGTTGTTGACTTTCAGATGGGGTTTCTGAGTGGATGTCCAGTTTGTTGATGATGAAGTTATTTCTTTCTGTTTCTTAATTTTTCTTCTAACAGGCCCATCTGCTGTAGGACTGTGGGAGGTGCACTCCAGGCCCTGCTTGCCTGGGGATCACCTGCAGCTGCTGCAGAACAGTAAGGGTTGCTACCAGTTTCTTCTTCTGCTCTGTTTGTCCCAGAAGGATACCCACCAGATGTCAGTCTGAGCTCTTCTTTATGAGGTGACTCTTTGGATATACGGGGATCAGGGAGCTGCTTGAGGAGACAGTCTGTCCTTTATAGAAGCTCAAGTGCTGAGCTGTGAGCTCTGTTGTTCCATTCAGAGCTGCTGGGCAGGTATGTTTAAGTCTGCTGCAGCAGAACTCATAAACGGCTTTTTTTTTTCCCAGGTGCTCTGTCGGGGAAGGTAGGGCTTATTTATAAGTTTCTATCATGCTGCTGTCTTTTTTCAGGTCTGCCCTGCTCAGTGAGGAGGCAGCCTAGTCACTGTCTGCCTGCAGAGGCTTTGATGAGCTCCTGTGGGCTCCGCCCCACTGCCGTGTGAACTTCTCTGCAGTCCTGTTTATAGGGGTATAGTTAGAACTGCCTCGGCAATGGTGGCCCACCTCTGTAATGGTGGACTCTCTCTGTAGTGGCAGACTCCTCGGCAATGGCGGGCCATCTTGGCAATGGTGGACTACCTCAGTAGTGGTGGACTGCCTTAGTAATGGTGGATGCCCCTGCCCCACAGACCTGGACTGTCCCGGGTTCAGCTGTGCTTGCTGTGAAACTCTCAATCCAGAGCATTTCAGATTGCTCTTTTTTGTGGGGGTGGGACTAGCTGAGCCTGATCACCTGGCTCCCTGCATCACACCCCCTTTTTTTTTTCAGTTGAATGGGTGACTCTGTCTCCCAGCAGTCCCAGTCACAAGTTGAAATGGTGCCCAGATTTGTATGATTTCTTTTGTGTAGACTCGCTGCGCCAGCTAAAACTGCCTCTGGAGACCATGGCCCTTTTTTGCCGGGAAATCTCCTAGCTTAGCTCCCTGTTTCAGTTCCCTTCTTGCAGTTGAATGGGTGACTCTGTCTCCCAAGTGTTCCAGTCACCAGTTGAAAATGCACCCAGATTTGTGTGAGATTTTGTGCAGAGACCCGCTGCGCTGGCTGAAATAGCCGCACTGGGGGCTCATGGTGCTTTTTTGCCTGGGAATCTCCTGGCCTGGTTCCATGTTTCAGTCCCATTTTTTTCAGCTGAATGGGTGATTCTGTCTCCCAGGAGTTCCAGTCACCTGTTGAAAAGGCACTGGGATCTGTGTGATTTCCCATGCAGCGACCCACTGCACCAGCTGAAACAGCTGTGCTGGAAATTCATGGTGCTTTTTTGCCTGGGAATCTCCTGGACTGGCTCCCTGTTTTAGTCTCCTTTTTATCAGTTAAACAGGTGACTCTGTCTCCCAGGTGCTCCAGTCACTAGCTAACATGGCGCCTGGACCCATGTATTTTGTGCGGAGACCTGCTGCACTGGCCAAAACAGCCATGCTGGTGACCCATGGGGCTCCTCTGCCTGTTAATTTCCTGGTCTGTGGGCAATAAAAATCTGTCTGGAAATGCGGTGTCCACTCACCCTGTGTGCTCTTGCTGGGAGCTGCAACCCAGAGCTGCTCCTAAGTGGCCATCTTGGATCCCTCCTCTGTAGATAGGTTATTTTTAACAGCTCCTTTAATTAGTTGGTTGATTCTGAGTTGCATTTTATATTCTAAAGATTCAAGGCCCAATAAAAGCAGACAAAGAATTTGTGTTCCCAGAGACCTCTGTTTTTTAGGATGTAGCCATAGGTGCCTCTATGGTTATGTTTAAAGTACACTTTAATGTCTGTTTATCCAGCTTGATTTAATTACAAATTCTTCTTGATTATAGGTTAAATTTTGACTTACATAAGACAATTTGAATTCCATCTGTGTATACTTGGAAGTCATTATTTTGGGATGATTTTTAGTATCTTAGACATTTTGCTAATTAAGAAAGGTTTCTGTATCTGGTAAGCATAAAGGAGGTTTTCCTATATGGGTGATGGCAATTGAATTTCATCTCACTTGCCAATCTTAATGGATTGGTTTGTGTGGAGTGCCAGATTGAGAAGGATTCTGAGGCCAAGTCTGAGCTCTGTAGAGAAGGTTACCATGCATGATAGGTGATCAAGGTCTTCTTGGCTGACAGAGGCAGGAGGATAGAACACGTCCTTCATAATTTCTATCCCTGCTCCATAAACTATCATACAAGATCAGAAGTGCCTCTTCTATGACAGAGACTGAATGCAACCAAGATCTGCAAACCAGGGGAGTGATTAGTGGACACATCAACATAGTTCCATCCTGAGGGAGTCATTTGTTGTTAGCTTGATGACAAATAGCCTGAAATGAAATTATTGAAGGAATCTGATTCCTTGTTAGAAAGATGAAGACATAAATCAACACAAAATTGTGAAGTTCAGAAGTCACTGAGGAGTCTTCTGGAAAGAACGTTAATAAGCCTGCTAGAGTAAAACATAGCCCAGGGATTGGTACCAGATAAACAGGATTCAGCAGTTAGTCATCAGCTTTGTGCCTTTGGATAACTCAGCCTTTCTTCCTGAGACTGCTTCCTCCTCTCTAAAATATGGATACTAATACTTGCTCTGCAGATGATAACAAGTACGTATAAAAAGGGCCTGGTACGGAGAACAACTCCAGCGATTGCCATTTTCCTATAGAAGTGTAAATTGCTGGATATTTTTGAACATTATCCTTTAAGTTTGTTTCTTAACAAGTTTATATTTCAAACATGCTTTTGGGAACCTTTCTACTTTAGAAGATCCATGAGTGTCAGCTATTGCTGGCTTTATGAATATTTAAAGAAAGCAATATAACTCCTATGCAATAGTTGGCATGTGTTTTTATCTGGCAATTCCATGTAAGAGATAATCTAGAGTCAAGCTAAATTACCAGTGACTTTTGAATCTGCTCATCTATGTCCTCTGACTTGAACCAAGCTGTCTGTTGATGCTTGCACTGCCCAGTTCAAATCAATTTTATTGCCTCTTCAGCTGCCATAGTAGCACAACATATAGATCAGAATAAATTGCATCAAAAGAACAGATACGTAACTCAGAAAATAGACAAACTCTGGGCTCAGGGAAAGATGGTGTTCTCAGCACTCTTTCACATGACTTTTGTAATTTCAGTTGCTCTTAGAAATGGATCTTTTTACATGGAAGTTGCTTTTTAAATCTAATTTATACTCAGACTTATCTCCAGAGTTATCTCCAAAGGAGTTTTAGAAAGGAGAACTGTGCAAACATTGTTTATTGGATGGAACTGTTTTCTAGATCCCTTAAGAATTTCAAATATGGAAATTCGAGTAGGAAAATATCATTATCAAAATATTATGTCTCCAAAGAGATTTTATCTTTATTTACTTGGATGTAGGAAAGCAGTCTACATATCTGCCTCTGTTTCCACATGGGAGAGAAAGTTGGGAAGCAGGTGAAAGTTTTATCACTTGCCTATGGTTTTAAAATGTAAAAAATTTCCAGTTGGACCCACAGAGATAAAAGCTGCTTTATAAAAAATCCATTTGGATACATAAATATCTAAAATATGGAATAGGACATTTGTGTTTTGAATTATTCAAACAACTTGGAAAGATTTATCATGGAGAAAGTAAAAAGAAAACATACAGGTGCACAAACACATGCACACACACATACTGCTAATTGGTAAGAGAAATGGTGTGCATGAACATCTGGGAAAAGAAAGCTACATAGAAATGTGAGATTTAAAAATTTCAAGAATCATTTTATAGCATTTTCAGGCTTGGGAGGCAGTGGAGTTCCATGGTTATGACATAGCACTCTGTAGGCTGACAGATCTGGGTACAAGTCTTAGCAACTCAGGAATATGGGTTTTGTTTTATTATTCTTTGCCCCTATCCCCAAGCAAGCTCTCTCATAGTTGTTTATTTCTTTTCTTTCTTTCTTTCTTTTTTTTTTTTTGAGTCAGGGTCTCCCTCTGTCACCCCGGCTGGAGTACAGTGGCACCATCTCAGCTCACTGCAACCTCGACCTGCTGGGCTCAGGTGATTATCTTCCCATCTCAGCTTCCTTAGTAGCTGGGACTTACAGGTGGGTGCCACCATACCTGGATACTTTTTTTGCATTTTTTGTAGAGATGAGGGTTTCACCATGTTGGCCAGGCTGGTCTCAAACTCTACATATTCTCAGATACCCACAGTTCATATTTAGTTTTTATAAATGAAATTAGTGACAATATCAAATATTATTTCGTATGGTCTGTTTGCATAGCGAAACCTCTATTCTTCTTTAGACTAAGTTGGAGACTGGAATTTGCCCTTGTTTTTGGTCACTTTTGTCTATGTTCAAATCTAAGTAGGTGGATTAATTTTAAAATGTCTATATCAGAGTCTAAACTAAAAGACAGACATTACAGTGGAGGAAAACCATTTCCTCTAAGTTGCAAAGGATTATGTAATCAGGAGTCATCAAGGAGCTCTGGAACCAGTGGATTAATATTCTTGATATATAGTGATGATTGTACAATTCTATATATTTGCTAAAAATCATTGGATGGCATGCTTACATGGTTGACTTTTATGGCATGTAAAATCTACCTCAATAAAACTGTAAAAAAAAAGCCTTGATATATTTAAAAAAAAAAACCTACAAAACAATCAAAAGATAAAGATGAAAATAGGTATAAAAATGTATGTGGAAAGTTCCCTTTCCACCTCTTTCTCCCAGATCTCTAGTGCTTTTTCCTTCAATGCAACCTGTTATCAGTATCTTGTGTAATTTCCCAAACACTATATTTAATGTACATACAGTATGTATATGTACTACCACCACTTTATACACTAGCAGTTGGGCACTGTATAAATTGCTCTGCATCCTGCTTTGTACCTCTGCCTTCAAGAGTTTCTCCTATGGATACATACAGTGAGTCCTTGTTATTGTTTTAATAGATGCATAGAACTTCATTGTGCAGATATACCACAATCCATCTACAGGCTTCCCTATTGGTGAAATATTTTTTCAGTATTTTTCCATTAACACTGCAGTGAACATTCATGACTTCACATAAGTGTGAGTATGTCTGTGGAGTAGATTTTTGGATGTAGTTTTGGTAAATGTGGAAAAACGTTTAAAGGTTGATTGCATACGGTATCAGTGAGGGTTTAGAGAAATGAGAAGCCCATGCAGTATTTTTCAGGAGGGCACAATCTTACTGTATATCAACACTAGAAATGTATTTACCCTTTGATCTAAAAAGTACATTTCTAGGAATCTCCCTTACAAAAATCCTTATATATGAACACAAAGTTATATGTTTCAGGATTGTTTGAAACAGCAAAACATTGGAATCAACCTAAATATATAGCAATCTTAGCAGTAAACAAATTATGGTACATCTATATATACTATGAAATAATTCTGAAGAAGTAAAAAGAAAGATGTAGATCTTTATAAATTGATATGGAAGAACAACCCTCTAAAATGTGTTAATGTGAAAAGCATGTTGCCCATGTGGTGGGGTCCCTCATAAGATAGATGGATAGGTAGATAGCTATTTAGATATCTGTCTAGATAGCTCATAAATCTCTTTTCCTCTCTTCTCTCCTCCTTTCCTCCCTTTCTCCTTTCCTTCCTTCCTTCCTTCCTTCCTTCCTTCCTTCCTTCCTTCCTTTCTACAAATGGATAGGAAAAGAACTGGGGATATATATAGATATAAATGTGTATAGACACACACAGAGCACATATATATGATTTATTCTATGTGACTATATTTATATCTTCCATTTTCATACTGCTATAAAGTATACCTGAGACTAATTTAAAAAGAAAAGAGGTTTAATTGACTCACAGTTCTGCATGGTTGGGGAAGCCTCAAGAAACTTTACAATCATGGCAAAAGGAGAAGGGGAAACAAGGAACATCTTACATGGTGGTAGGAGAGAGAGAGTGTGCAGGGGAAACTTCCACTTTTAAATCATCAGATCTCGTGAGAACTCCCTCACTATCATGAGAACAGCATTGGGAAAATCACCCCTATGATGCATTCACCTCCCATCAGGTCCCTCCCTCAACATGTCGGGATTATAATTCTAGATGAGATTTAGGGTGGGGTCACAGAGCCAAACCATGTCAATATATATACACACTTACTAATGTTAGTGTATACATACACACACACACACATATGTATGTTATTAGTGAGCGTTATGTGTATACATGTAAACACACACACTGTTATACTGTTAGAATATATATATCTAATAGTAATATACTAGTAATATATATTTAATAGTAATATACTAGTAATATACTGTTAGTATGTTAGTGTACATATATACATATTTTACTGTATATATGTATTAAATATATGCTGTACATATTTTACTGTGTATATGTATTACACAATATACATTTATAGTATATTTGTGCTAAATACAAATATAAATATATTTATATATACACAACACACACACACTAAAATTTAGCAGTAGTTATCTAAGGAGAGAGAAAAAGGATTGAAACAGAATGAAAGGAGAATTTCTACTTTTTATTCTATTTTTTTTTGAATTGTTGAATTGTTTTTACAGTGAGCACATATTCACACATAACTTCTGTAATTTAGCAAATGATTTTAAAATACCAAGAAAATTCTAGTGAACGTTATCAACTGCCCCCTAAGACTTTATTTTTCTTTCTTCCCCCACCCTGTTTTTGTTAATCATGAGAATTTTCAAGTATTTATAAAGTACACAAAATAATGTAACAGACAACCATGTAACCACCATCCAAATTTAACAGATGTTAACATTTTGCCAAATTTGCTTCAGATTCTGTTCTAATAAGAAGACAGGAAACGTTATCAATAATAGTTAAAGGCTTGTGCCCTACGCTTTTGAGGTGGTGATTTTTTTGGAGTTGTGTATTATTTATAATTTTTTAGATCAGAGAATAAGGTGCCCTTAGATGACTTAAAAGAAAAAAATTCTAGGCGCAGTTTTCCACATTTTGTAGAAAACTTCCTGTAAAAAGGATTAGAAATTGCATCTTTCTTTTTCCTTTGAACTACTTGGAGGGTTTGCCATTTCCTGTTCATTCTCCCCTTCTGGGCCCTCATCTCGCTCCCATCTCCCTGAATGAGCATCTTCCGTGGGCTCTTGACCTCTCCATTCTACCTTGGGAGCCACTGCCAGACTATCTTCCTAAAGCAAAGTTTCTCAACTTTGTTATTACTGTCATTTTGTGTGGATAATTCTTTGTTGCGGGGTCTGTTCTGTGCATTGTATGGTGTTTAGCAGCATCCCTGGCCTCTAACCACTAGATGCCACTAGATGCCTTCCCCAGTTGTGAGAACCATAAGTGTCTCCAGCTATTGCCACATGTGCCCCTAGGGAACAAAACTGCCTGTGATTAAGAATTACCATCCTAAACTGTGACTTTTGATATAACTCTCATGCTCCTAAAAGTCCCGTGGTTCTCTACTGCCTGTCACACCATGTTCAAACTCTCCCCACACCTGTCACCACCCCTGATTTCAAGGCCATCATCTCTTCTCCCACCTCCTACTGGTTTGGTGCTTCCTCCCATCAATCAGTCAGACCTACCTTCCTGCTCTCCTAGTCCTCTTGTATTATGCTAAATCTCACCACTGGGCTTTTGTGCATGCTTTCCTGCATCTTAGGGCGTGATATCTGTTACTTTTTGCCTGTCCAACTGCTGCTTGTCCTTCAAGGTCAGGCATAAGTCTCCTTGTTCCATATAATGTTTCCTGATTTCTTCGGCCCTTAATTGCGTCCTCTTGATTTGGAAGCAGTAAGCTCTGGTGGTTCAGTAAATGGTCTTCAGGATCAGATGAATGTGGGTACAACAGCCCTGATACCCCTACATATGAGCTGTGTGACATGGGCAACTAGTTTAGCCTCTTTATGCTTTGCCTCCTCAATAGCGTAATGGGGACAGCCATCCCTACCTTACAGGGTGGTTGAGAGAATTAAATTACATTTTGTAGACTCTACTTAGCTCCCAAGTATATATACTTCTTCATATGTGTTTGTCTTAACTGTGCAAATGGAATGAAGTTTGTTTGAGACAGGGACTCACTCTGTTACCTAGGCTGGAGTGCAGTGATGTAATTATAGCTCAATGAAGCCTCCATCTCCTGGGCTCAAGCAATCCTCCCACCTTGGACTACCAAAGAGCTGCGATTACAGGCATGAGCCACTGCCTCTAACCAGAATGAAGTTCTTTTTTTTTTTTTTTTTTTTGAGACAGAGTCTAGCTCTGTTGCCCGGGTTATAAGTGCAGTGGTACGATTTTGGCTAACCACAACCTCTACCTCCTGAGTTCAAGCGATTCTTCTGCCTCAGTCTCCCGAGTAGCTGGGACTATAGGTGTGCACCACCACGCCCAGCTAATTTTTGTATTTTTAGTAAAGATGGGGTTTCACCATATAGGCCAGGGTGGTCTCAAACTCCTGACCTTGTGATCCACCTGCCTCAGCCTCCCAAAGTGCCGGGATTATAGGCATGAGCCTCCATGCCCAGCCAAGAATGCAGTTCTTTAAATAAAGGTATTGTATGTTAAAATTTTCCAGGCCGGGCATGGTGGCTCACGCCTATAATCCCAGCACTTTGGGAGGCCGAGGCTGGTGGATCACGAGGTCAATAGATTGAGACCATCCTGGTCAACACGGTGAAACCCCGTCTCTACTGAAAATACAAAAATTAGCTGGGCATGGTGGCACATGCCTGTAGTCCCAGCTACTCAGGAGGCTGAGGCAGGAGAATTGCTTGAACTCAGGAGGCGGAGGTTGTGGTGAGCCGAGATTGCGCCATTGCACTCCAGCCTGGGTAAAAAGAGCGAAACTCCTTCTCAAAAAAAAAAAAACAAAAAACAACTTGTCCTCTGTTGTCTCTAGTGACAGATCCTTTGTAGATATCCAGTAGCTATCTTTGAGTCCATAGGGAAAATGCAGCAGTACATACCTACCAATTATTATACTGCTTCTGTATGTATTCATAACCTTGGGGTCCTTGATTTTCATTCCTTCCAAATGAGTTTCAGAAGAATTAGGCTTATCACCTTGATTTTATGCTTAAATTTAAAAAAGTTAATTATAATTGGTATATAATAGGTATATATATATATTTATGGGGCACATATAACGTTTTGATACAGGCATATAATGTATAACAATAAAATCAGGGTAATTGGGATATCCATCATCTCAAGCATTTATCATTTCTTTGTGTTAGGAACATTCCCATTCCACACTTCCAGTTGTTTTGAAACATACAATAAATTATTATTGACTATGGTCCCCTGTTATACTATCAAATATATTATTTATTGTATCTAACTATATTTTTGTACCCATTAACCACCCCACTTTATCCCCACTACTCTTCCCAGCTTCTGGTAACCATCATTCTACTCTCTATTTCCATGGGATCCATTGTTTTAACTTTAACAATATATAAACAGGGGCTAAGTGGGGTCTCATATGTGAGAACATGCACAATTTGTCTTTCTGTGCGTGGCTTATTTCACTTAACACAATGTCCTCCAGTTCCATCCATGTTGTTGCAAATGACAGGATTTTCTTTTTTAATGGTTGAATAATATTCCATTGTGTATATATGCCACATTTACCTTATCCATTCATCTGCTGATGGACATGTAGATTCCAAATCTTGGCTATTGTGGATACTGCTGCGATAAACATGGGAGTGTAGATATTTCTTCCATATACTGATTTTCCTACTTTTGGATATATCCCTAGCAGTGGGATTGCTGGATCAGTTGGTAGCCATAATTTTAGTTTTTTGAGGAACTCCTATACTGTTCTCCATAGTAGCTGCACTAATTTACATTCCCACCAACAGTGTATGAGGATTCCCTTTTTTCCACATCCCTGCCAGCATTCATTATTGCTTGTCTTTTGAATAAAAGCCATTTTAACTGGGATGAGATGATCTCTCACTGCAGTTTTGATTTGCATTTCTCTGATGGTTAATGATGTTAAACATTTTTTATACACTTCTTGTCCATTTCTATGTCTTCTTTTGAGAAATGTCTATTCAGATCTTTTGTCCTTTTAATTTTTATTATTTATTTATTTATTTTTGAGACAGAGTCTTGCTCTGTTGCCCAGGCTGGAGTGCAGTGGTATGATCATGGCTCACTGCATCCTTGATCTCCCAGACTCAAGAGATCCTCCCACCGCAGCCTCCCTAGTAGCTGGGACTACAGGGACATGCCACTGCACCTGGCTAATGCTTGTATTTTTGTAGAGATAGGCTTTTGCCATGTTGCCGAGGCTAGTTTTGAACTCCTGGGCTCAGGAAATCCACCCACCTTCGTCTCTCTAAGTGCTGGGATTATAGGCTTGAGCCACTGCACCCAGGCCCTTTGGCCCTTTTTAAAATCAAATTATTTGATTTTTTTTTTTCGATAGAGTTGTTTGAGCTCCTTGTATATTCTGGTTATCAATCCCTTGTCAGATGAGTAATTTGCAAATATTTTCTGCCATTCTGTGGCTTGTCTCTTCACATGGTTGATCGTTTCCTTTGCTGTGAGAAAACTTTTTAGCTTGATGTGATCCCACTTGCCTACTTTTCCTTTGGTTGCCTGTGCTTTTGAGGTATTACTCAAGAAATCTTTGTCCAGACAATGTCCTGGAGACTTTACTCAATGTTTTCTTTTAGGAGTTTCAAAGTGTAAGTCTTATATTTAAGTATTTAATTCATTTTAATTGAATTATGTATATGGCAAGAGATAGAGGTATAGCTTCATTCTCTCTTGTACAATGTTTAGCAGCATCCCTGGCCTCTAACCATTAGATGCCAGTAGATGTCTTTCCCAGTTGTGACAGCCATAAATGTCTCCAACTATTTCCACATGTGCCCTGGGGAGCAAAATTGCCTGTGGTTAAGAATTACTGAGGCTGGGTGTGGTGGCTCACTCCTGTAATCCCTGCACTTTGGGAGACCGAGGCAGGCAGTTCATGAGGTCAGGAGTTCGAGACCAGCCTGACCAACATGGTGAAACCCCATCTCTACTAAAAATACAAAAATTAGCTGGGCATCGTGGCACACGCCTGTAGTCCCTGCTACTCAGGAGGCTGAGGCAGGAGAATAGCTTGAACCTGGCAGGTGGAGGTTGCAGTGAGCCAAGATTGCACCATTGCATTCCAGCCTGGGCAACAGAGACTCTGTCTTTAGAAAAGAAAGAAAAGAAAGAAAAGAAAGAAAAGAAAGAAAGGAAGAAAGGAAGGAAGGAAGGAAGGAAGGAAGGA
>NW_022436963.1:7691027-7911471 GCF_009761245.1 Sapajus apella | reverse complement strand
AAAGGAAGGAAGGAAGGAAGGAAGGAAGGAAGGAAGGAAGGAAGGAAGGAGAAAGAAAGAGAATTACTGTTTAAAATATCCATTTTTCCCATCGTCCTTTATTGAAGAGACTATCCTTTCCCCCAATGCATGTTCTTGGCATCTTTGTAAAAAAATGAGTTCACCATAGATAGATGCATGGATTTATTCCTAGGTTCGCTATTCTGTCCCATAGGTCTATGTGTTTGTTTTTATGCAAGTACCATGCTGCTTTGATTACTGTAGCTCTGTAGTATAATATGAAGTCAGGCAATTTGATTCCTCTAGTTTTGTTCTTTTTGCTCAGGATGGCTTTGTGTATTCTGGGTCTCTTGTGATTCCATATAAATTTTAATAATCTTTTTCTATTTCTGTGAAGACTGTCCTCAGTAATTTGATAGGGATTGCATTAAATTTGTAGATTGCTTTAGATAGTACGAACATTTTAACAATATTGATTCTTCCAACCCATGAACATGGAATATCTTTCCATTTTTGTGTGTCTTATTCCGTTTTTTCATCAATATTTTATACTTTTCATTGTAGACATTTTTTACTTCCTAGGCATTTTATTTGTAGCTATTATAAATGAAATAACTTTTCTGGTTTCTTTTTCAGATTGTTCACTGTTAGCATATAGAAATGCTACTGATTATTGTATGTTGATTTTGTATCCTGCAATTTTATGGAATTTATTTACCAGAGCTAAGAGTGTTTTGGTAGAGTCTTTAGGTTTTTCTAAATATAAGATCATATTGTCTGCAAAGAAGGATAATTTAACTTCTTCTTTTCCCGTTTGGATGCCCTTTATTTCTTTCTCTTGTCTAATTGTTCCAGCTAGGAGTTCCAGTACTATGTCAAATAATGGTAATAGTGGGCATTCTTTTATTGTTCCCTATAGAGGAAAGGCTTTCAGTTTTTCCCCATTCAGCATGATATTAGCCACGGGTCTGTCAGATATGGCTTGTATAATGTTGAGTTATGTTGTCCTATGCCCCATTTTGTGGAAGGTTTTATCATAAAGGGATGTTGAATTTTACTGAATGCTTTTTCAGTATCAATCTAAATGATCACATAGTTTTTGCCCTTCATTCTGTTGATACGATGTGCTGCATTGATTGATTTGTGTATGTTGAATTGTCCTTGCATCTCTGGGATGAATCCTGTTTGGTTGTGATGAATGATTTTTTAGTGTATTGTTAAATTTAATTTGCTAGTCTTGTGCTGAGGATTTTTGCATCTATGTTCGTCAGAGATATTGGCTTGTAGTTTAAATTTTTTGTGTGTGTATCTTTGTTTGGTTTTGGTATCAGGATAACACTGGTTTTGTAGAATGAGTTTGAAAGTAATCCCTCTTTCTTGATTTTTAAAAATAGTTTGAATAGGGTTAGTTTTAGCCCTTCTTTAAATGTTTGGTAGGGACTGGATGTGGTGGTTCATGCCTGTAATCCCAGCACTTTGGGAACCTGAGTGGGGTGGGTCATCTGAGGTCAGGAGTTTGAGACCAGCCTGGCCAACATGGTGAAACCCCATCTCTACCAAAAATACAAAAATTAGCCGGGAGTGGTGGTGGTCACCTAAAATCCCAGCTACTCAGGAGGCTGAGACAGGAGAATTGCTTGAATCTGGGAGGTAGAGCCAAGATCGTATCACTTAGCTCCAGCCTGGGTGACAGAGCAAGACTCTGCCTCAAAAAAAAAAAAAAAAAAAAGTTTGGTAGAATACAAGAGTGAAGCCACTAGGTCTTGGGCTTTTCTTTATTGGTAGACTTTTTATTACAACTTTACTCTTATTACTTGTTATTGGTTTATTCACGTTTTGGATTTCTTCATGGTTCAATCTTGGTAGGGTTTTATGTGTCTAGGAATTTGTCCACTTCTAGGTTTACCAATTTATTGGTATATCATTGCTCATAGTAGTCTCTAATGATTCTGTGAATTTCTACAGTGTCACTGGTAATGTCTCTTTTTTAATCTTGATTTATTTGGATTGTCTTTTTTTTTCTTAGTCTTGCTAAGGTTTTGTAGATTTTGTTTATCTTTTATCTTTTCGCAAAATCAACTTTTGTTTTATCGATCTGTCGTATTTTTTTTTTTGTTTTAATTTCATTGACTTCTGCAATGATCTTTATTATTTCTTTTCTTCTTGTAATTTTGATTTTGGTTTGCTCTTGCTTTTCTAGTTCTTTAAGGTGTATCATTAGGTTGTTTGTTTGACGATTTTCTGCTTTTTTGATGTTGGTCCTTATGCTATAAACTTTCCTCTTAGTACTGCTCTTGCTGTATCCCATAGATTTTGGTATGCTATGTATTCATTTTCACTTGTTTCAAGAAATTTTAAAATTTCCTTATTGACCCACTGGTCATTCAGGAACATATTGTTTAACTTCCATGGTTGTATAGTTTCCAAAACTCCTCTTGTTATTGATTTCTAGATTTATTCCACTGTGGTCAGAGAAGATGCTTGATACAATTTCAATTTTTTAAGACTTGTTTTGTGGCCTAATTTGTGGTCTATCCTTGAGAATAATCCATGGGCTGAGGAAAGGAATGTGTATTCTGGCCAGGCGCTGTGGCTCATGCCTGTAATCCCAGCACTTTGGGAGACTGAGGCAGGTAGATTGCTTGAGCCCAGGAGTTTGAGACCAACCTAGGCAACACAGTGAGACCCCATCTCTACAAGAAATACAAAAATTAGCCACGCATGGTGAGGCATGTCTATAGTCCCTGCTACTCAGTGTTCTCTTGAGGCGGCTGGGTGTGCTGGTTTATGCCTGTAATCCCAGCATTTCAGGAGACTGAGACTGTTGGATCATTTGAGGCCAGGAGTTCGAGACCAGCCTGGCCAGCATGGTGAAACCTGACCTCTACTAAAAATACAAAAATTATGTGAGCATGGTGGTGCATGCCTGTGGTTCCAGCTACTTAGGAGGCTGAACATGAGAATCACTTGAACGCAGGATATGGAGGTTGCACTGAGCCAAGATAGTGTCACGTTACTCCAGCCTGGGTGACAGAGCCAGACCCTGTCCAGAAAAAGAAAAAAAGAAGGCTTGCACGAGCCCAAGAGATTTAGGCTGCAGTGAGCTGTGATTATGTCACTGCTCTGCAGCCTGGGTGATAGAGTGAGATCCTGTCTCAAAAAACAAACAGAAAAAAGAATGTGTATTCTGCAGCTGTTGAATGAAATGTTCTGTACATATCTATCATGTCCATTTGGTTTACAGTGCGGATAAAGTCCATTGTTTCTTTGTTGATATTCTGTCTGGATTAGATACCTGTCCAATACTGAAAGTAGAATGTTGAGGTCTCCAGCTACTATTATGTTAGGGTCTGTTTCTCTCTTTAGCTCTGTTAGTATTTGCTTTATATATCTAGGTGCTCCAGAGAATGGGTGCACATGCATTTAGAATTGTTACATTCTTTTGCTGTATTCACCCCTTCGTCACCTTAATTATTTAAAAAATAAATGTACTATGCCAGTTGGTTGTTGCTTTGTTGAAATAATGAATTGTCCAGTGATTGGTGAGGATGATTCATTTTATAATGCTCCTGGAAATACAGATAGACATTATGGCACTCAAAGTCTTCAATTCGATGGTTTCTCTTTGAGATTATCCTCTACTAAGGTGCTGGGTGTGACTAGTATTTTGAATTTCTTCATCATCGATTTATAGTTAAGAGTACATATTTAGAATTCAGACCATGATTGTAATTTCAACTCTGCTGCATACTAAAAATCTGACTTCGAGAAAATTTTTAAAAACTGCTTTAAGCCTCCATTTCATTGTGTTTAAATGAAGGAAAAGATAGCACTTTCCTTATGGGACTGCTATGAGATAATGTATGTACAGTCTTAGCATGGTTCTTGGCACATGCTAAGTGCTGTGTAAATGCCACTACGCATCATAATTTTTTCTCTTTTCAAAATATTTATCAGTCATCAACTATGTTCCAGGTAATGAACAAACCAGAAATGGCTCTGATGTCAGACAGCTTACAGTCCAGTTTTTATTATTTTGAGGGTGGTAGGTGGTTTTAGGTAGAAGGCACATTTGACTCTGCAGACGTAAAAGCCCGATTAAAAACAAATGACTGTAGGGCTGGGCGCGGTGGCTCTCACCTGTAATCCCAGCACTTCGGGAGGCCGAGGTAGGTGGATCACGAGGTCAAGAGATCAAGACCATCCTGGCCAACATAGTGAAATCCCGTCTCTACTAAAATACAAAAATTAGCTGGACATGGTGGCACGCACCTGTAGTCCCAGCTACTTGGGAGGCTGAGGCAGGAGAATTGCTTGAACCTGGGAGGCGGAGGTTGTAGCGAGCTGAGATTACACCACTGCACTCCAGCCTGGTGCCTGGCGACAGAGCAAGACTGTGTCTCAAAAAAAAAAAAAAAAAAAAAAAGACTGTAAGAACTGATCTGAAAATTCAAATAAGAAAGAGACTTGATAAATAACAACATTATTCTATGGTATTTTCAGTACTTGGAAATAAACCTAATGTGGATGTAAAGTCTTAACCTTCCAGAAAGCCTCTTATGTCAAATATCATTTTTATTGTGCAAATGAATATAGTTGACAGTGACATATGAGAAAACCAGTGTATAGAGTCACAGAGCCAGAGCCGACAATTTAAATTAACCCTCACCCTTCCCTGTGTGCTTTCTGTGTAATGGAGTGAATGTTTTTGTCTCTCCTACCCTCCAAATTTATAGTTGAAATCTTAACCCTCAATGTCATGGTATTAGGGAACTTTGCGAGGTGATTATGGTGGGGACTTTGGGAGGTGATTATGTCATGATGTAGAACCCCCATGAATGGCATTAGTGCCCGTATAAGAGGCCCTGGAGAGTCCTTTCCTTCCACCATGTCTTTCCTTCCACCATGTGAAGACACAGAGAGAAGGTGGCGTCTGTGAAAAAGCAGGCCCTCACCAGACACTAAATCTGCCGGTACCTTGGTCTTGGACTACTCAGCCTGTAGAACTGTGAGAAATAAATCTCTGTTGTTTATAAGCCACCCTGTTTGTGGTATTTTTAAATAACAGCCTGAATGGACTAAGACATCACCCCATTCTGCTGCTCACATGATATTCCAGGCATGGAAGATTTTTCCATGGCCATGTGTGTATATTTTGTTTTCTTTTTAGACTTAGAAACTTATTTATAAAAGTATGATGATCAAGTAGCATGAATGTGAAGTTCTTTGCTTCCTGGCCCTTAAAACATGCATTTTTGTACATGTTTCTTTAACTTAATTATAAAACAAAACACAGAGTGAAAAAATGAATGATAGATCCCTCACTCTCTGGGGGCTTAAAGAATCCTGTGGGGCAGAGGAGCAGCTCCCTGGGGTCTTCTCTGCCTTTGCTGGGTGTCTATTTCGTGGTGAAGGTAACTTGTGGTGACATGACAAATGTAAAGCCTGGGGCTTCCTGACTTGGCAGTTAAGGAAAGATTAACCGATAAATTCCACTTCTAGGAATTGATCTTAAAAAAATAATGATAGAGATGCAACATGATCTAGTTATAAAGATGTTCATTGCAGTGTTGTTTATAATAAAAAGTGGAGACTTCCTAAGTACCTAATAACACAAGATTAGTTAAGAAAAGAGTGGTAAGTCCATATGTTGAAAAATGTAATTGACATGGAAAGATGTTCAAGATGCAGTGACATAAAAAAGTAGACTGCTGCCGGGCGTGGTGGCTCATGCCTATAATCCCAGCACTCTGGGAGGCTGAGGCAGGTGGATCACAAGGTTAGGAGTTTGAGACCAGTCTGGCCAATATGGTGAAATCCTGTCTCTACTAAAAAATACAAAAATTAGCTGGACATGGTGGTGTGCGCCTGTAGTCCCAGCTTCTTGGGAGGCTGAGGCAGGAGAATTGCTGGAATCTGGGAGGCAGAGATTGCAGTGAGTTGAAATTACACCACTGCACTCCAGGCTGGGTGACAGGGAGAGACTTCATCTCCAAAGCAACAACAACAACAACAACAAAAAGTAGACTGCAAAACAGTAGGCACAGTAGGATCCTGTTTTGTTAAAGGGACATATGTCTGTGTTAGCTGTGTATACATAAGAAATGACTAGAAGGTATATAGAGTGGGTCCCTGTGGGTGATGAGGTTACAAGTAATTTGGATTTTCTTCTTTTTGGTTCTCTATATGCTCTGCAAATAACTAGTGGCAGTTACCACTGCTGCCTGTTAAGTGCTCATTATGTCTCCCCAAATTCACATGCTGGGGTTCAGGATATGACTATTTGGAGATAGGAATTTTAAAGAGGTAACTGAGTTCAAATAAGATCATATGGGTGGCCCTAGTCTGATATGACAGGTGTCCTTATGAAAGCAGGAAACTTGGACACAGACATATATAAAGGGAAGACCACCTGAAGACATAGAGAGGAGAGCCATCTACAAGCCAATAAGAGAGGCCTTAGAAGAAATCAACTCTGCTGACACCTCGATCCTAAGCTTCTAGCCTCTGAAACTGCGAGAAAACAAATTTTTGTTGTTTAAGCCACCTAGTCTCTAGTATTTTGTTACAGTTACCCTAACAAGCTAATGTAGTACCCAAACCCCAACAATCTTTATGCTTTCCTCCTCTTTAATGAAACTCCAACTTGGTTTAGGTGTCCACCTTCCTCCATGAGAAATAGACTCAATCTCTATCACCCATGCCAATGATGATAGGCCCCTTCCTTTGACAGATATTGACTTAAACATGTACATGTGACTCAGTTATAGGTAATCAGATATGAAAAATCTCGAGCATTACTAGGTTTTCCTAGAGCATGAGACGTACCCTAAGGCATAGTCCCTTGTTTGGTTTATATTTTTGCTGGGTATTGTCATATCTGTATAAGATGCCTTGAAGTGTGGCAGCACCTTGAGATCATGAGAGAAGCTGGCCTGATCTCATGATCAGAGGGCCACCTTGCCTTGTGGAGGATAGAAAGCAGAAAAATAGAAAGAATCTGGATTTATGATGTCTTTGAATCCGCAAATAAATCACCCCCATTGAGTCAAACACCTCCAGAATTGTTTAATGAGATAATACAGTTTCTTTATTTTTAAGTCAGTTTAAGTTTGTTTTTTCCTTGCTTGCAGCCCAAAGCATTTGAATTGGTACAATTGAAACCCAAAACAAAATACACAAGAGCAAAATACATTATATAAACATTCAGATACTTCTAGGCCTCTACCTAAAAGCATGAACTCCACATCTAACAAACTACTGCAGCATGAAATAGCCTTCTTTGGCTAAAGCATAGATCCTAGTTAAATAGGCTCTTTGGCTAAAGCATAGGTCCTTCTTTGGCTAAAGCATAGGTCCAATATTCATTCTGTTCAGAATATTGACAACCGTAGGATACACATTGGAAATGCCCCCACACTCCGGTTCCCATGTCACTGAGTTCTACTCAGTGAGTACAAGAGCCCAAGGGCTATGTTGCATAACAACTTCAGGGATTATTTAATTGGAGCAGCTGCCTCATCTCAGTCATTTAACATTTGAATGCCTGTGGAATACACAACCCAGGACCCTGTTCTGGTGGGAAGCTGTGGGACTACTAAGCATGTGAAATTAAGCCTTGCAAGACCATATATAGGTAAATAGGCTAGGTGGAGGGGTAGACACAGGATTTGCTTCCATTGGGGTTGGGGAGGAAAGGACCAGAAAGTCAGGATTGTTCCCTAGTTCCGTTTTTTTCTTTTTAAGATGGAGTTTTGCTCTGTTGCCCAGGCTGGGGTGCAGTGGTATGATAATATGTAAGAGATATGTATACTAAGATTTTACAAAATCTCCTAGGAATTCTCTTAACTACAAATAAAAGCAAATGGGCCTAGAATGAGTCCATTTACAAAACAAAAGGTGTTGGTAGTTAAACATATGTATGTATTGTGTATTATCAGTGCTACTTCCCAGGAGGGAAGTAGGAGGGGAAGGATAATGGGAACTTGCATATTTACTCTGTATTTTTAAGAGCCAGGATGTTTTATAACAATGTTTTCATGTGTTACCTGAATAAAGGCACCCCTCATTTTAGTGCACTTCGCTTTATGGAGCTTTACAAATGGAAGGTTTGTGGTAACCCTGCTTTGAGTAAGTTTGTTGGTGTCATTTTTCCAACAGCATGTACGCAATTCATGTTTCTGTGTCACACTTTGGTTGTTCTTATAATATTTCAAGCTTTTTCATTATGATTTTATCTGTTATGGTGATGTGTATTTAGCGATTTTTGATGTCACCATTGTACTTATTTTGGGGCATCATGAACTACTCCCATATAAGATGGCAAACTTAATTGGTAAAGTAAGTTTGACTGGCTGTTCTCCTATCTCTCTCCATCTTCTCTGGCCTCTCTGTTCCCTGAAATCAGGTCTACTAATAACCCCACGGTGGCCTCTGGGTGTTCAAGTGAAAGCAAGAGTCACACATCTCTTACTTCAAATCAGAAGCTAGAAATGATTAAATTTAGTGAGGCAGGCATGTCGAAAGCCAACACAGGCCAAAAGCTAGGCCTCTTGTACAAGTTATCTAGTTGTGAATGCAAAGGAAAAGTTCTTGAAGGAAATTAATAGTGTTACTCCAGTGAGCGTATGAATGATAAGAAAGTGAAACAGCCTTGTCAGTGATATGGAGAGAGTTTGAGTGGTCTGGATAGAAGATCAAACCAGCCACAACATTCCCTTAAACCAAAGCCTAATCCAGAGCAAGGCCCTAAGTCTCTTCAACTCTATGAAGGCTGAGAGAGGTAAGGAAGCTGCAGAAGAAAAGTTGGACACCGTGGAAGTTGATTTATGAGGTTTAAGAAAAGAAGCTATTTCTACAACAAGAAAGTGCAAGGTGAAAGAGCAAGTGATGAAGAAGCTGCAGCAAGTTTTCTAGAAGATCTAGCTAAGATCATTTATGAAGGTGGCTATACTAAACAATAGATTTTCAGTGTAGACAAAACAGCCTTCCATTGGAAGAAGATGTCACCTCGAACTTTCATAGCTAGAGAAGAGAAGTCAATGCCTGGCTTCAAAGCTTCAAAGGATAGGCTGACTCTCTTATTAGGGGCTAAGTCAGTTGGTGACTTTGAGTTGAAGCCAATGCTTATTTACCATTCTGAAAACCCTAGAGTCCTTAAGAATTATGCTAAATCTACTCTGCCTGTACTCTACAAATGGAAAAGCAAAGCCTGGATGAAGGCACATCTGTTTATAGCATGGTTTATTGAATATTTGAAGCCCACTCTTGAGACCTGTTGCTTAGAAAAAAACATTTCTTTCAAAATATTACCATTCGTTCACAAAGAATCTGGTTACCCATGAGCTGTGTTGAAGATATACAAAGGGATTAATGTTTTTCTGCCTGCTAACACAACATCGTTTTGCAGCCCATGGATGCAGGAGTAATTTTGACTTTCAAACCTTATTATTTGTAGAAATCTATTCCATGGCTATAAGCCTATAGCTGCCATAGATAGTGATTTCTCTGATGGATCTGGACAAAATAAATGGAAAACCTTCTGGAAAGGATTCTAGATGTCATTAAGAACATTTATGATTCATGGGAGGAGATCAAAGTAGCAACATGAACAGGAATTTGAAAGAAGTTGACTCCAGCCCTCGTGAATGACACTGAGGGGTTTAAGACTTTCATGGAGGAAGTCATTGCATATGTGGTAGAAGTAGCAAGAGAACTAGAATTGTAAGTGGAGCCTGAAGGTCTGACTGAATTGTCACAATCTTATGATAAAACTTGATTGGTTTAGGAGTTGCTTCTTATGGATGAGCAAAGAAAATGGTGTCTTGAGATGCAATCTATTCCTGGCAAAGATACTGTGAACATTGTTGCAATGACAACAAAGGATTTAGAATATTACAAAAACTTATTTGATAAAGCAACAGCAGGATTGGTGGGGATTAAATTTAATTTTGAAAGAAGGTTACTATAGGTAAAATGCTATCAAACAGTATCACATGCTACAGATAAATCTTTCATGAAAGGAAAAGTCATCAATGCAACAAAATTCATTGTTGCCTTATTTTAAGAAATTTTCAAAGCCACTCCAACTTTCAGCAACCCCCACCCTGATCTGTCGGTATCCATCAACATCGAGGCAAGACCATGCACCAGGAAAGATATTATGACTTGTTAAAGGCTCAGATGATCATTAGCAATTTTTTAGCAGTAAAATATTTTAAATTAAGGTATGTTCTTTTTTTCAGAGACAGGATCTCACTCTGTTGCCCAGGAAGGAGTGCAGTGGCATGATCATGGCTCACTGCAGCCTCAGTCTCCCAGGCTCAAGTGATGCCCCTATCTCAGCCTTCCCAGTAGCTGGGACTGCAGGTGCACAACACCGTGTCCAGCTAATTTTTAATCTCTCTCTCTCTCTCTTTTTTTTTTTTTTAAAGAAATAAGGTCTCACTGTGTTGCCCAGGCTAGTGTCAAACTCCTGGGCTCAAGTGATCCTCCCACCTTTACCTCTCAAAGTGCTGGAATTACAGGTGTGAGCCACTTTGCGGGGTCAGTACATTGTTTTATGACATAATGTTATTGCAGGCTTACTAGACTACAATATAGTGCAAATATAACTTTCATACACACTGCAAAACCGGAACTTTTGTGTAGCTCACTTTATTGTGATACTAGCTTTACTGTGGTGATCTGGAACCCAATCTGCAATATCTCAGAGGTATACGGGAAATTTTAAACAGTCGTGCAATAATAACTAAAGCTACCACTAGAGGGCTCAACAAAGCTGCCTAACATGCCCTCTAGAAGTGGTGCCAAGAGAGCTGTCCAGGTGCTGAAGTGTGTAGAAAGATTGTTCACTGGAATGACACTAGGGAATCTAGACTATGTCTTGGAGATTTCACTGCACAGTTCTGCGGCTGGAAATCAGTTGATGTTAGGTGTCAGGCAAACATACAGAACTGCTCTGAATTCTTTAATTCTTTCCAACATGAATCAAACTTAGCATGTCAGGGAAGGGTAGGCGAGTGATGGTATTTAGTTAGATATGCTTCTCACCCAAGAAAAGAAATGACACTTTGCAATCAGGAATCCTGGTGATGGTGGCAGCCCAGTCAAGGCAAAAGCTTCAGATAGCAATAGAGGCTAAGAATTTTTACCTAGTTCTCAAATGGTTGCGAAAGGACGTGGCCTAGGAAGAGAAGATAATATTTTGTTTGTTTGTTTTTAACTTTTTTTTTTTTTAAAGAGACAAGGTCTCACTCTGTCACCCAGGCTGGAGTAGAGTAGCACAATCATAGTTTACTGCAGCCTCCAACTCCTGGGCTCAAGTGATCCTCCTGCCTCAGCCTTCTGAGTGGCTAAGACTACAGGCATGCATCACTATAGTCGGCTAATTTTTAAAAATATTTTTTATAGAAATGAGGTCTCACTGCGTTGCCCAGGCTGGTCTCAAACTACTGGCCTCAGGTGATTCTCCTTATTCAGCCTCACAAAGTGCTGAGATTACAGGCAGGATCCATTGCACCTGGCCTGAGATTTTTTTGTTTTAAAGATTTATTGCCTGAATTAACTTAAAAACCCCAAACTTTAAAGTCTGCTGTCACATAGTTTGTAAATAATAGCCGTGCCTTTCATCCTTCATCTTACTATTTTATAAGAGATTATACAGTCAAATGTAAAAATATGAAATTTGTAAAAGTGAAAACTATCTACATTGCCCAAATTTGCTGAAGGATTGGGCAAATAAGTATAGATGTTTATCACTCCTGAGGGTTTTAATTGTTGTAATATTTTAGAGGGCAATTTGGCAGAATCTATCAAAACATCAATGAGTATTATTTTTTTTTTTCAGAGACAGAATCTCACTTTGTCACCCAGGCTGGAGTGCAGTGGTGCAATCACAGCTCACTGCAGCCTTGACTTCCCAGGCTCAAGCTGTCTTCCCATCTCAGCTTCATGAGCCCCTGGGACTACAACAGGCATGTGCCACCATGCCTGGCTAATTTTTGTTTCTTTTTTTGTTTTTTGTTTTGTTTTGTTTGTAGATATGGGGTCTTGCATTGTTGCCCAGGCTGGTCTCAAACTCCTGGGCTCAAGTGATCCTCTCACCTCTGCCTCCCAAAGTGTTGAGATTACAAGTATGAGCCACTGCTTCTGGCCTGGATATTCTTTTTGACCCAGCAAATCCACATTAGAAATTTAACTTAGAGAAATATTAATAAATATGTAGTATCTTTATACTGCAATTATGCAGAAATTATATTATTGATGTGGTAAAAATTGGGAACCAATCTAAATGTTATCTGTGGTAAATAGGTTAAGTTATCGTTCAGCCATTACTATGCAGTCATTAAGAACATGCTTTACATGAATAAGCAAGGAAAGATATCCACAACATTTTGTTGGATTAAAAAAAATATAGGGTAGAGAATGGTATGCATAGTATAATCTATTGAGGAAAATACATTTGTAGATCTATTCATGGAAGAAAGGCCATACACTAAAGTATTAGCAGTAGGTTTTATTTAAAGACTCACATACCAGGGGAAAGGTGAGGGCCTTTTCACTGTTTGGTATACATTTGTATCATAAAATAAACATATAGTATTTATACTTTCAAAAAGATTAAAAGGAATTGTGTAAACCAAAATATTGAGGCAGGGAATATTACTATTCCCTGTGTCTGCATCCTTTTAAATTTTTATTCTTTTTAGTTTTATATTTAACACCACGAGACAATTTGATTCTTTTTAAAAATATTTCTGTTTTCCAGCAAAGGACTTTATCAGAGTAGTTTTTAAAAGTGAGATGGGACTGTGCGTGGTGGCTCATGCATGTAATCCCAGCACTTTGGGAGGATGAGGTGGGCAGATCGACTGAGATCAGGAGTTCAAGACCAGCCTGAACAACATGGTGAAACCCCATCTCTACTAAAAATACAAAATTAGCTGGGCATGAAGGGAGGCACCTGTAATTCCAGCTACTTGGGAGGCTGAGGCAGGAGAATCGCTTGAACCCAGGAGGCAGAGTTTGCAGTGAGCTGAGATCATGCCATTGCACTTTAACCTGGGCAACAAGAGTGAAACTCCATCTCAAAAAAATAAAAAAAGTAAGATGGATATTATCCCCAAAATTTTTCATTAAGAATGAAATCATGAAAGTCTCTTGGTAGCTTAATAGATCCGTTTGCGTGTCATTTCTGCAAAAGTTGTAATAACAGATAGTTATGGATGTATAAACCACTAACAAAGGTTTTGGGTACTGATCTATTGAATCCAAGGAT
The DNA here is from genome assembly GCF_009761245.1 of Sapajus apella. Taxonomy (NCBI): domain Eukaryota; kingdom Metazoa; phylum Chordata; class Mammalia; order Primates; family Cebidae; genus Sapajus; species Sapajus apella. The sequence goes on along the minus strand of NW_022436963.1, from coordinate 7,898,192 downwards.
CTGAGAATACATAGCTTAGGTCTGTATTAACTTATAAGAGTCATCTTTAAATTGACTTATGCAAAGTTAAATTAATATTAATTATGCTCTTGATTTTAGAAAGTGTATTAGTCTGTTTTTACACTGCTGATAAAGACATACCTGAGACTGAGTAATTTATAAAGAGAGTTTTAATGGACTCACAGTTCCATGTAGCTGGGGAGGCCTCAAAAGCACGGCAGAAGGTAAAAGTCACGTCTTACATAGAGGCAGGCAAGAGAAAATGAGAACCAGGTGAAAGGGGCTTCCCCTTATAAAACCATCAGATCTCATGAAACCTATTTACTGCCACAAAAACGGTATAGGGGAAACCATCCTCCTGGTTCAATTATCTCCCACCGGGTCCCTGCCATGACACATGGGAATAATAGGAGCTACAACCTGAGATGAGATTTAGGTGGGGACACAGCCAAACTAGATTAGAAGGGGTAGTGAGGTTTTGGGAAGTGGAAAGTCTGTTTAGCATTGGAAAGATTCCTGGACCAGACACAGAAGGAATCCTTTGCAAAGATTCTAAATTAAAGGGTGAGTATTGCAACAGATTATTCATAAACATGATCTAAGGCACCAGATTTATTGATGTTTGCAAACTGTGCAATCGCTGGATAATTCCTCCAACTTGTGTCATGGGGTGGGGAGAATGAATCACCACAAAGGCCGAAATCCTGTGACAGGATTGCCTGCATGTGGTAATTATAAATTTTCTAATAAAATGTTAGTTGTCTTTTGGCACAATGTGCTCAGAATCATATTTGGCAAGTCCATCTTTTAATGTTTCTTCATCCTTACATTAATGCATTCAATAAATAGAGCATATTGTAGTGGGTGGTTTGGATGTATCCGATTACTATTCAAACTGAAACTTAACAACTAACGGGGCTAGAAAAATTATTGAGGTAAAAGCATTCCACCCTGGAGTGCCAGTGAAGAGAGAGGGGAACCTGGGTTCCATTATTTATCTCTTCTAACCAGTACAGGGCTGTGTGGCTCATCTCAAAACAAGAAAAACTGGAAGGCAAAAGACATATACTTCATATACTAGAGAAATGAATCTGTAGTGATTTTACACCTTTTGGATGAGATCATTTTCCTTTTCCCAGGTGTGGCTTTACAACAAAATAATAATTCTCTTTTAATCGAGCACTTACTATATACCAGACAAACTTATCTAACATAATCTTCACTGCAATCTTATCAGATACATTCTATTTAAGAGATAGAATGTATTCCCTATTTACAGATGTGAAAACTGAGGATAATGTATCCAAGGTACACAACTGTTGACTAGCAGGAGTAGTTTACCATTCATTTAAACAATTCAGGTTTATTAAATGCCCAGAGTCTATACTGCTTTCTTCTAGGCACTTTAGAAAAGAAGATTTAACCTGATTGTTTTTCCCTATGAGTTAATTATGTGCTTTGGGAGATAAGACACATACTGATAAAGCAAGGTATGAACAAGGGAGCATTAAACAAAATAGACTTTAATCTGATACAAAGACTAAAAACAGGACAGTGTAAACTACCAAAGAGGCAGATTGGGTAGGAGGCCTAAAAACTCTAGAAGGAAGTATTTTAGAAGGCTTGGGCTGCCATAACAGAATACCAAAGATTGGGTGGCTTAACAACAGAAATTCTGCCTGATGCGCTGGCTCACGCCTGTAATCCCAGCACTTTGGGAGGCTGAGGTGGGCGGATCATTTGAGGTCAGGAGTTCAAGCCCAGTTTGGCCAACATGGTGAAACCCAGTCTTTACTAAAAATACAAAAATTAGCCGGGCGTGGTTGTGCACACCTGTAGACCCAGCTACTCAGAAGGCTGAGGCTGGAGAATCGCTTGAACCCAGGAGGCAGAAGCTGCAGCGAGCCGGGATCGTGCCACTGTACTCAGACTGGGTGACAGAGCAAGACTCCGTCTCAAACAAACGAACAAAAAAACCAAAAAACCCCAGAAGTCCATTTCCTCACAGATATGGAGTCTGGAAGTCTAGGATCAAGGTGCTGGCAAGGCCGGCTTACAGGTGGCTGCCTTCCTGCTGCATCCTCTTCACATGGTCTTTCCTCTGTGTGTGCACACCCCTCATGTCTCTTCCTCTTCTTACAAAGACACGAGTCAGGTTAGATCAGGGCCCCACTCTTAGGAGCGCATTTAGCCTCTTTAAAGGTTCTATCTCCAAATGCAGTCACGTTGGGGATTAGGGCTTCCACATAAGTTGAATTTGGGAGGGACATAATTCATTCCACATTACAGAGGCTCAGTGGGGTAGCAGCGGATTGTGCACAGGACCAGGGTAAGATTGGAGGAAAGATGGTGCTGGAGTACTGGCTGGATGTACACACCATCTGTCAGAAGGTCAGGGAGGAGGCCCTGCACCGGTATAGTGTTTGACGAGGTGACTTCAAAAACCTTGCTAAGTATAAGATTCTGTGAATTGTACACCAGAGACTTATCCAGCTGGCACAGACCTTTCAGGAAGAGTGCTTGATAAACACTCTTGACAGTGTGGAATGAACCACTGATGCTAGGTTGGTCCTTAATGTGCATAAGCAATTCCTTTCCCCTGCGGTTATAAGCCTAGTAATAGTATGTCTATCACTTTGCAGGATTTCTGTAACAGGAGGTCAAGGGTTTTGTTTTCTTGGATAAAGACATTTATGCCTCTTTAGAGGGGCATCACTTTTAATTGGATCTGATTTTAAATTTCTTGAAACTCTGAAACTCAAGACAAATGATGAACGTTTGGCAACATAGTATGTTCTTAGCAAATACTTAATGACCTGCACTAAGATAATGACCCCTTCTCCCAAAATGTTTCTTACTTTATTAAATATAAAGAACAAAAATGTATACTATGGCAGACACCAGATTTTTTTAAAAGGAAAAAGTCCAGATGTTTTGGATCACGTTGAGTCTCCCTGAGATAAGCCTTCCAGCTGTGCAAGGAAGTTTGGGCTTGTGGGGATGAACATGGCCCTCACACAAACTTTTATATTTCCTCCTCTATTCCAATTCCTACAGAGGCAGGCCTTGTGGAATGTTTTTCTTTGTCTTTGAATTTCTCAAGGTAATGTTCATTAAAGTGAAAAGTCGACATCCATAGTTCAAGGGCAAAGGAGACCAGAAGGTACTGAAAAAATTAGAGTCCTGCAACCCAAGAAGGCTGCCGTGTTGTGCTGGCATATCAGGCCACAGCAGTGGAGTAGCCAATTCTCGAGGTGAAAACCACAGCGGGGGAACTAAAGCAGCTCCAAACCTCTTACTCAGCACATGCTGTTATTCATGCAGAAGGGGGGTTACCAGTAAGACTCAATGTGCTGACTCAGTGTCAGTCTACAATTCATATTATTAATAGAGAAATCCTTCAACGGACTAACCTTAATGGGCAAAACACCCATAATACGTTTGGGTGAGCACACCCAGATGTAATTTTTGCTGTGGGTCGTGGAAAGGTAATTTGCCCAATCAAGGGCACAGCTGAAATTGAGAGAAATAATTCCACTTGCAAACTGTACATGGGCTATGGAGCCCTTGAGAACAATGCCTTCCAGCTGTGACCTTGGGCAAAATGCTTATTTTCTCTAGGCCTCCCTCAGTTTCCCTATCTGTAAAATGGGCATTAATTGGGGGAAATGGGGAATACTCACTTTGTAGGTGGCCTGGGAGATTAAATATCAAAATGAATGATGCACTTGCCTCAGAACCCTGATAATTCATGAGTATTCAATAAATATGAACAATAATTAAGACAGCAATTCAGGGTGTCCCGTTTCCATGCAGAGTAGTAAGCGTTACCAGGTGCTTTTGATCAAGTAGGCAATATCTTTCATATTTAAATTTATGTTCACAAAGACTATTAGAAAGGAGAAAATTTAGAAAAAATGTATTTAACAAACAGAACAGGAAGTTCTGCCTAGTATTTGAAAAAAATGATAGTATTACTGTAGGATCTTAAAATCAGGATCTCACTCTTGTGATTCTATTGATGACGATGACACATTGAATTGAAACCCTGTGTGATGGTCATTATGTTAAAGGCTTTGCCTGAAATATTTCATTTAATCATTAAAATGACCATAGGAAATATGCTCTTATCCTTGTTTCACAGATTAGAAAACCGAGGCTTTGAGAGATTAATTTCCAAAGGACTCACTGCTACCACATTAGTTATTTATTGCTGTGTAAGAAACAATTCCAGAACCAGGTTCAGTTGGAATTGAGGCAGGAGGGGATTGAGGCAGAAGGATTGCTTGAGGCTAGGAATTTGAGACCATCTTGCGAAACATAGTGAGACATGTGTCTCTTTAAAAAAAAGCTTAAGTTAAAAAAGTGAAATGATTCCAAAACCTACTGTCTTAAGATAAACATTTTCAGGGCCAAGAGTAGGGTGAAGTAAGTGAGGTATAAGTCTGGAGTGCAAAATTTAAGGGGATGCCAAAACACTCAGCAGGAAAGAGAAGCAATATTTTTAAAAATCAAAATTAATGCCAAAAAAACCCCATGGTGAACAAAATGCAATAAATTTTAAATAAACACAAGATTGGTATTACTGATCTTTCCTTTTGCCTCAGACTCCAACATGGCTCGGTGCAGCGTTGTTAGTTATCCTGTCTTGCTTTCAGTTTCCCCATCTTTCAAATAACCTTATCTTTCTCCAAGCTCTACCTCCTCATCTCAAATGCACCTGCTTATCTCTATCCCCAAAGCCACACTTCTAGTCCAAGCTCTCTTCGTCTTTCGCTTGTGCTACTGGAATAGTCACTCCAAATGTCCTTTCCACTTCTGCTCTGGGTTCCCCAGGAAGAACCTGAGATGAAGATTTGCATGCAGGAAGCTTAGCAGGGAGTGCACAGAATCCGCAGGGAAGGGCAGTGAGGAAAGCAGGACTGAGCCAATGGAGAAGTTGCACTGTGATGCACTCATGACAAAGTCCTCAGCTGATCTCACAGGAAGCGCTGATGTCTTGAATTATTGCAAAGAAGTGGTCAGGACTTTATACCAATACCTGCCTCCCCTTCCACATACATAATAGACGTATCATTGCATGCAAGCTTACCTGAAGGAGGACCATGTCCTTAGGCTAGGCAGCTCTCTTCAACCAAAGTGAATTCCCAGACAGGGATCAGCTGAGCACAGTGAGTCGCCACTGCTAACAGAAGCCAGGGGATTGAGCACCTCAGTCTTGAAGCAGGTGATAGATGGGGGCATTGGGATGGCTTATCACAGCAGCCACTCCCTCTTCCGATCTACCCCCTCCTGCAGGGGCCTACCTTCAGCTGTTGGACAAACTGAGAGCTACCCATCCCTAAGTCAGAACTTCACCATTCTCAGCCTAAAATGCTCTCCCACTCTTTGTCTTCCCAGCACTACTCATTCTTTGTCCTAAACGATCTTTGTCACAGAGCTCTTGCTGATCCCTAATTGTTTTCCCTGCTTCACATCAAAGCATTTCAAAACGTCTTGGCTTAAAACAAGTATTTATCATTTCCCATGATTCTGTGGGTTGGCTAGATTGTTCTTCTGCTGGTCTCACTTGGGCTCACTTCTGTGGTTGCAGTCTGCTGACAGGTTGACTTGGGGTTGGGCTGAGCTGAGATGTGGGTCTCTCCCTCTCTACATGGTCTTTCCTTCCAGTTTCTTTCTGGCATGGTAGTCTCAGGCTTCCGACTGGGTGGGAATAGAAGCTGAAGACCTCTTGATGCCTAGGCTCTGCAACATGAATAACATCACTTCTGCCACAGTCTATTGGTCAAAGCAGGTTATGAGGACAGCCCAGATCCAAAAGGTAGAAGAAGAGACACTGCCTCTTGGTGGAAGGAGCTACAATGACTTTATGGTTATACTTAAACCAATCTAAACTAAGGACCTATGCAAATCTCTCCCTAACCATGTTCTACTTTTTCTCCATAATTATTCTTATCACAGTTTGCAATCATGTTTATTTGTATTTAATTTGTTCTCCTGCTGCATTAGGAACTCTAAGAGAATAGATGTCATGCCAGTTTCTCCACTTATCCCAACTGCCGAGCCCCATACCTCACAAATAGTTGGTGATCAATAAATATTGGTTGGATAAATGAATGTAAGTTCCCTCTCACATCCACTATAGTATGACTCCTGTGGATTTTGGCAGCCCAGAGTTACTATCAAAATAGTCTGAAAGTAGTAAAAAGTGAGAGTTCTCATTTTATATACCTCAAAGTAGAGGTTCTCAAAATATGGTCCCAGATAAGCAGCATCACCATTACCTAGAAACTGCATAGTAATGCACATTCTTGGGCCCCATTCTAGACCTATTGGCTCAGAAACTCTGGGGGCAGGGCCAAGAGATCTGTCTTATTAAGCTTTCCAGGTGGCTCTGGTAAGCATGAAAGTTTGAAAACTGTTGTCCCAAAGTATGTTCCTTGGAACTAGCTTCATGGACTTAAGTGAAATTTAAAGAAGAAAAGCGTTCAATGGACCAATAACTGGGAAATGTTGAGTTAAACATAGGTTTCTCTTCTGTAGGATTTCATTTGCTCAGAAGCTTTAATTTGCTAATGTACTCTGGGAGTCTCTGAGGTGTATGGTGTCCAATTCCTCTTCCAGGAGTGTTGCATGGGACTGGCATTTCATGGAATGCTCTTTGACTCTTGGGGAAAACACTTCCCTAGATTGGAAGCAGAGTGTATAAGCTGTCAAAAAAGAATTACAATTGAGAATTATTTATTCAAAAAGAATTTTGCAAGAAGAGAGGTGAGAAAGGGTTGCAAAATAACTGCTTGGTACTGTGTTTACTTACCTGAGTGGTGGGATTAATCATATCCCATACGTCTCCATCATGCAATATGCCCACAAAACAGACTTGCTCATGTACCCCCTGGAACTAAAGGAAAAGTTGAAATTACTTTTAAAAACAAAAATATAGTTAATGCAGTAGTCAAAAAACTTTCAGGGCTAAGTCATATTAGTTTCTTGGTAGAAGGTTATCACAGTTTTATTTTCAAAGTTGTGTTATTTATTATGTATGTATTTGAGACTCTGCCTCCTGTACTGGAGTGCAGTGGCGTGATTGTGGCTCACTGTAACCTTGAATTCCTGGACTCAAGCTATTCTCCTGCCCCAGCCTCCTGAGTAGTTGGAACTGTAGGTGTACGCCACCATGACTAGCTAAGTTTTAAATTTGTTGTAGGGATGGGGTCTTGCTTTGTTGCCCAGGCTGGTCTCGAGCTCCTGCTTTGGCTCCCAAAATGTTGGGATTAAATGCATGAGCTATGGTGCCCAGCCCAAAGTTGAGTTATTTCTAAACAGAATTTGTTATTATGTCCAACTTAGGGATGAGGAAATCAAGACTCAGGGGGGAAGAACTTGCCCAAAGTAATGAAGACAATGGTTATGAAAATGAGATCTCAAACCATACAAGATACATGACTATAGACAAGTTACTGTTGAGAAAACATTGACATAGACAAGCAGGGCTTTTCTGTCTGGCTGCTTGATGAATATTGGTAAGTCCTGGGGTTCCAGAACTTTCCAGTGGCATCAAGTCATGACAGGGAGCCAGCTAGCTGGAGCTGCCGCTGTTTCTTTCTACCTAGTGGGGGAATTGAGAGGCTTGGGATGTAGACTTTCCACATAGTTGGGTACCGAGAGACTTGGGATGCTCCTGGAACTGCCCATTACACCTATAACTCACCTTAAACAAGCAAGGCCGGCCATCCCTGTGAACATGTGGATACTATTTGGCAGATGCTCCAGTAAAATTTTCTGAAATGAAGAAAAGCTGGCATCTCCCGCAAGGTCCTCATGTGATGCAAAGGCATTCCCCAGGCTGGTTTTGCATTAGTAAAATACCAGTAAATCATATTTTTCCCATCCCACTGTTGGTGCTGTTCTGGGTTTCTATTTATTAAGCAGAAGAAATCACTATTGTATATAAAATGACTCCAGATTCCTCCTCACCACACAAAGTCGCAAATCTAAGCTTCCAGTAAAAAGCAACCAATTAAATACCTAGCAATGGGAAATAAATGGTTATTAGCACAGAAGAGACTAAAAAGCTATCATTTGAATTCCATACCTTTTGCTTATTACAGTATATGTCCTTTTTATTATTAGCAACATCATTATATAACTATGCTGTGATAGCAGCCACCTTTCATTTTTTATGTATTATATGATTTAATTCTCAAAACAACACCATAAAGTAGCATAATTTTATCCCCATTTTTCTGATGAGGAAAGTGAGGCTTAGAAAGGCTCTCATGCTTCGAAGCTGGACAGCCTGCTTAACTACTCTGCCATGCCGTATATAACAATGAGAAATGTAAGAATAACTTAAATGTCCCTTCAACACACTTCACTGATTTTTCTTTTTGGCATGCAAAATCTTAAGATAATGCATTTTTAAGGTTCAGACCACTGAATTGCTTTTAAGAAATGCCTTTCCTTCCCCCAATCTATTAATTACAGAAAACAGCATGGGATTTTGGTGAGAAGTAATGGCTTTGATATGAGGAATGTCCAGATTCAGACGGAGCTACTCTGTGGGATACGGTCCTTTGTCCTGCAAATGGGGAATATAGCGTCCCACCTCCCACAATTGTAGTGAGTGCTAAATGAGAAGATATATCCATGTCAAGTTCTTGACCCAGTGCCTAGCACCCAGCAATTGCTCATTGAGTGGCGACTGGCCCTGTTATTATTACAGGAGTCCTTCAAGTTCAGCTGAAGAGTTCTCCAGTGTTTAATCTTTCCCACCCCTAGTCCCATAACTTTCATATATACCTTTACTTATTTAAGCCTCATGTCACATCTATTTTAAAAAGAGTTCAAGGCCGGGCCAGGTGGCGCATGCCTGTAATCTAGCACTTTGGGAGGCCGAGGCTGGCGGATCACGAAGTCAAGAGATTGAGACCATCCTGGCCAACATGGTGAAACCCTGTCTCTACTAAAAAATACAAAAATTAGCTGGGCATGGTGGCACACACCTGTAGTCCCAGATACTTGGGAGGTTGAGGCAGGAGAATTGCTTGAACCCGGAAGGCGGAGGTTGCAGTGAGCCGAAATCGAGATCGTGCCGCTGCACTCCAGCCTAGTGACAGAGCAAGACTCTGTCTCCAAAAAAAAAGGGGGCTCGAGATGGGAGTTCTAAGTCAATCTCTGTGTAAGCACAGTTGGCTATGCATTTGTTGGAGATGTCACAGGTCCCAATTCTGATCCCAGTCATGTAAACTAGGCAAGCCTTGTGACTCATTTTCCCTTATTTGTCAAATGGGATAAGGCCAGCACTGAACTCCTAAAAAGGTTGTTAGGAGGATGAAATAAATCAAACAAATGGAAAGCTATGATATACTACCAGCAGTCATTACTGTCAACTTCTAGTGGGCTTGTAAATGCTACAAAGGGCATGTTCCGCAACAGGGAAGAGCGTCAGACCATACTGAAGTTCAGTGACAGATGAAAGCCTTCCTTATCTGTTTACTGCTGGGTCTTCCCCTGTGGACAGCCAATGAGAGAGGGTCAATGGTCCTGGTTTCTGCTTCCTCTAATGAACTCCCTGTGGTACAATTACTCACCTAAGGTCAAAAGGCAAGTCTTAAAGACAGAGACCAACCAGAGATCTCATTGGCTTACTTATGACATTAAAGTGCTTCAGTCCCTTGGGGTGAAGATGCTGTGAATCGGTTTACTTTTAATTATGTACTTTCTCAAATTAATGATCAAGGCAAGGAAGAAACATACAGATACTCAAAAACATATTAAATACATCGCTATTATTCTTAATAACCTAGAAAAAGTTTCCACTGCTCAGAAGCTGAAGTTCGCTTGTCATTTTATGTTTTAGATGCTGGTCTCATGGAAGAAATATATTCTTTGACCTTTGTCACTCATAGAGACTACATCTGCTCCCCAACTTCTACCTTCACGTGTTCTGCAGCCTTTGCCTTCACAGACTGCCAACTGCCTCTTCTCCCACAAATTAGACTGAATGGCCAGAACTACTTGGGCACTGCTGTTGACGATTAAAATTGGAACATCCAACCACAGCCCACTCTGAGTAGGTTGGTACAAATTTATATCCTATGGCTGTGTGGGCAGCACCTTCTGAAGAGACAGCTGCTTGTTTGAAGGCTGGGATGGGCATTCTGGAGCTGTTTTGAATGTGTCAGATAGTAGGAGGCTCAGTTGTCTAGCAGTTGGTCAAGAGCTTGAATTTGTGAGGCAGATGACCCAGTTAGAGCCTGACCTTACTAGCTGTGTGAGCTTAGGCAAGTCACCTCACCTCTCTGAGCTTCTTTCTTTGGCTGCCTGCCTCACTCTCTCTCTCTCCCTCCCCCATCCTTCCCTCCCTTCCTCCCTCCCTTTTTTCCTTCCTTCCTCCCTCCCTCCCTCCCTTTTTCCTTCCTTCCTTCCTCCTTTCCTCCCTTTCTTCCTTCCTTCCTTCCTTCCTCTCTCCCTTCCTCCCTCTCTTTCTTCATCCCTCCCTTTTTCCTTCCTTCCTTCCTCCCTTCCTCCCTCCTTCCCCCTCCCTCCCTTTTTCCTTTCTTCCTTTCTCCCTCCCTCCCTCTTTCTTCCTCCCTCCCTCCCTTCCCACCTTCCTTCCTTCCTCCCTCCCTCCACCCTCTCTTCCTTCTTTCTTCCCTCCCTCCCTCCTCCCTCTTTCTTCCTCCCTCCCTCCCTTCCTTCCCTCCTCCCTCCTCCCTCCCTCCCTTTCTTCCTCCCTCCCTTCGTCTCTTCCTTCCTTCCTTCCTTTCCCTCTTTCTCTTTTTATTTATTTATTTCTTAGATTTCTTCCACCAAAGTCTTTTCTTTCATAGTGTGGCTAAAGTGGTAGCTGTTTCAGAGGATTGTTCTGAAGTTTAAATGAGAGTAAGTGGGTAAAACACTTATATTAGTGCCTGATGGGTAGAAAGCACTCAATAAATATTAACTGTTGTTATTATTGATGCATGTGAAGTTCTTGGCACAAGTATGTATGTGAAAGGTGGCTGCTTTTACTGTTAGTACTGTTGGTGTTGTCCCTTGTCATCTGGACCTCAAATCAGCTCTATTTCTGCTCCCTTGTCTCACAGACCCTTACACAATGGAAGTGGCTCAGTTACTTTCTGCTTAGAGGCTCCCTCTGCACAAGACTCAGACATGACTTCCTGGGGCAGTGGGTGGGAGACCTTCACCAGTGTCTGAAATAGACTGCAAGCTGTCCTCACTCCCCACAGTCTTAGCCCTAGGCTAATGTAGTCCTCCTCTTCTCCTTCTCAACCTCAAATTCCTCCATATCTCTCCTACACAGCCTGAAGTTTCCTGGTGAAATTCATTCTTCCTCCTCCTTTCGTATGTGTAATTGACTTGCTGCTAGAGCTCAGTCATGGATACCAGGTGTCTCACTCTCAGCCTTGCTCAGTGCTTGGATCAAAACTGAACTAGGGGTTCTCAGCTCTGGCTACATATTAGATTTGTCTGATGGTGAGCTTCTAGAATATATAGCTGCCCTGTTGTTGATTAAATCCATCTGTGGGAGTGGTCCTAGGTATCTGTGTAGCTAACACTTTTGTGTATTAACTGTGTCAGGCACTGTGTTCAGAGCTTCTTATGAGTTAGTTCATGAAATCCTAATAATAAACATATGAGGTATGTTTGTTCTTATTCTACCCAGAGGTTAAGTGTGCTGCCCAAGTTCACCTGGTAGAGGGGTCTCTTGGTCTCCAAAGCTATGGTCTCCTAATTACTAAACTACTTCCTCAAAAATCTCTTTCAAGAACTGACTCAATATCTGAGCTTCCCTGAGAGTCTCACATGCTTTGCTTTTGGAAAGAGCCCCTGGGCCCACTGATATTGGTGGGTGCCTGATTTCAGCTGTAAGGCTAGAGGAGGCGGTGGTGTTGAGGTGATACCCACTATTTTCACATCCTTACCCACGCGTCATCTGCAAGGTGAGGCAAGTGTTAGTCATGTTCCCAGAGACCCAGGGTGCATGGGCATTTATTTTAATTAGAAGCAATTAAAGAATTACTCCTTATGGTGTGAGTATTTCCTTGCCCAAAGAAGAAAGGTTTTGGGTTTTGGCGAAACAGACAAAACATTAGATTTTTTTCCATATCTTGTTTTATATTAAAAAATGAGGTGGATCTATGAGTTTAGTCTATAATTAAATTTACTTTATTTAAAAGTTTGGCTTTTTAATGACTTTGAGAATTAACAAAGAGGGTAGAAAATAACTACAGTGGAGTAACTCTCCAGAATCTTATAAAACCAATACTTTATTATGAAGTGACACAACATATTTACACACATATACTTGCACATACCCCCACGCACACTTACAAATACATTCACACATACTTGCTCACAATTCATACACAGAATAAAGACACTTGGTGGTTTATTATACTTTTTAATGGAGTAGTAAGCCTCATTTTGGTTTTAGAAGTAGTAAATATTAACTTATTCACACATCCATTTATTTACTAATTCATTTAACAGTTAGTTATTGGGCATGTGCTTAGCTGAGGTTTGAGCACAAAAATACATGCAACGTGTGATTGCTTATGATCTGAGTGGCGAGACTATTACATTTCTATGTGTGATGGTACGGCCAGATGAAGCCAACTTAGCCTTATTTCCTTTTTGGATTGGATTGTCAGACCAGAATTTCACAAGCATATTATAGACAACATGTATCCTGATATGGACAAAGCATTTGACAAAGTCTCTTTTGCATCCATAGGGACAAGGTGCCAAATGTGAGCTGGACAGTAGTTTTAGGCCACTTGAGGGCAGGAATGAGGTCTTACCCATTCTGTACATGTGTTGCCTACCTCAGTGCTTAGTGTATAGAAAGCACTCAGAAAGCATTTGTCGATTGAGTATAAAATAAAGTCATGGCTCCTTAAACAATTGTGCTGAGAAGGCTTTTTAATGGCTTAGTGTTAGATTGAAGGTAGGTCTGTCATGGAATGTCACAGAACCCAGGCTTTTTTTTTTTTTTTTTTTTGAGATGGAGTCTTGCTCTGACGCCAGGCTGAAGTGCAGAGTGCAGTGGTATGATCTCGACTCACTGTAACCACCATCTCCTGGGTTCAGGTGATTCTCCTGACTCAGCCTTCCGAGTAGCTAGGACTACAGGAGCGCACTACCATGCCCAGCTAATTTTTATAGTTTTAGTAGAGATGGGGTTTCACCATGTTGGCCAGGATGGTCTCCATCTCTTGAACTCGTGATCTGCCTGCCTCAGCCTCCCAAAGTGCTGGGATTATAGGCGTGAGTCATCGTGCCCATGATTTTTTTTTTTTTGAGACAAGGTCTTGCTCTGTTACTCAGGCTGGAGTACAGTGGTGTGATCTCAGCTCACTGTAGCCTCAAACTCTCAGACTCAAGTGATTCTCCTACCTCAGCCTCCTGAGTAGCTGGGACAACAGGCATGTGCCACCACACCTGGCTAATTTTTTTTAAGAGATGGGGTTTTGCCATGTTGCCCAGGTTGGTCTCAAGCTCCTGGGCTCAAGTGATCCTTTTACCTCAGCCTCTCAAAGTGTTGGGATTACAGGTGTGAGACACCACACTCAGCCAAAACTTTTTATTAGTAAGTTAAATAGAATAAATCTGGGCAGGAGATTAGAATTCACACTGAAATGCCAAATAACTAGGCTTTTAAAATCTAACGGATAAAAGTTAAGAACAACAAATGTTGCACGCTGTGTTTGCTTAAAAAATTATTTGCATAACATATAACAATAGCTTTGAAAGACACATATCCTTAAGCCCTACAGTTTGTTCTTAGGAACATGCCCTAAATAAATAATCAGAGATAGGTACAAAGATTTTCCTATAAGGCATTCATCAAAACATTGTTTATAATACAGACAAATCGAAAACAAGAGAAATGTTCAAAAAGACAGGTGCAGCAGACACTACTAGTTGCCCTCCCAATATTCATTTCCCCATATTCCTTATTAACAAAACCTGAGTTTTATTTAAGGCAGCAAAGTGACCCATAAAAGATACTATATTTCCTGGTTTCCTTTGTAGCTAGAGCTTACCTTATTAAACCAATAAGATGTAAATGGAAGTTGCTGGTGATAAAGTTACCTATAAATTAATGATGAAAAGAGATACAATACGTGCTAATGGCAATTTATCTCTGAATAATAGTGTCATGGAAGATTTTTCTTCTCTTTATTTTCAAGAGTTTGCAAATTTCCTGTGTTGAACATATGCTGCTCTTAAAACTAGAACACAAGAACAATAAAATTTACCTTTAAAAGAGCTCAGTTGTCTGGAGACAACAGATGCTGGAGAGGATGTGGAGAAATAGGAACACTTTTACACTGTTGGTGGGAGTATAAATTAGTTCAACCATTGTGGAAGACAGTGTGGCGGTTACTCAAGGACCTAGAAATAGAACTTCCATTTGACCCAGCAATCCCATTACTGGGTATATATCCAAAGGATAATAAATCGTTCTACTATAAGGACACATGCACACAAATGTTCATTGCAGCACAGTTTACAATAGCAAAGACCTGGAACCAACCCAAGTGCCCATCAATGATAGACTGGAGGGAAAATGTGGCACATATATACCATGGAACATTATGCAGCCAGCAAAAACGATGAATTCATGTCCTTTGTAGGGACATGGATGAACCCGGAAACCATCACTCTCAGCAAACTGACACAAGAACAGAAAATCAAACACTGCATGTTCTCACTCATAGGTGGGTGTTGAACAATGAGAACACATGGACACAGGGAGGGGAGCATCACCCACTGGGGTCTGTTGGGGGGAAATAGGGGAGGAATAGCAGGGTGTGGGGAGTTGAGAGATAGCATGGGGAGAAATGCCAGATATAGGTGATGGGGAGGAAGGCAGCAAATCATGCTGCCATGTGTGTACCTATGCAACAATGTTGTATGTTCATCACATGTACCCCAAAACCTAAAATGCAATAAAAAAGACTTAAACGAAAGAAAAAAAAAAGAGTTTAGTTTAATTAAGTATGAGGAGACTGCTAACATGGTTGAAATTCTTCCTTACATACTTAGAATTTTAGGGTGCAGACATGGGAAAGACATGTCTCTTGTATACCTGCACAGACTGGGGTGCTTTTTCCTGTTACCTTCTTTCACCCCTGCAGTAGCTCTTTTTTTCCTTTTTTTTGAGATCGGGACTTGCTATGTTGCCCAGGCTGATCTTGAACTCCTGAGCTCAAGTGATCCTACTGCCTCAGCCTTCAGAGTAGCTGGGAGCAGTAGATCTACAAGTTTGAATGAATTGTCTCCTGCAGAACTTGATTCAATTCTGGGAGTCCATTGTGACCCGATCAGCTAGATGTCACAGGGCACCTTATAGAAGAAATGGCCGAAGAAACCTGGAGTTAGCCTAGAAAAGTCTAAATGGGGCCATTGTCTTCTTATATCTGAAATGCTTGCCATGTGGAAGAAAGAATATGAAGAGTTCACAACTCTCTTTATATGAGTCAGGCATGGGGCTAAGTGCTTGACATGTATTTATTTTTAAATTTTGACCACAGGTTAAGATTGAGTATCTAGGTTAAGAAACTGAGACTAAGAGGGCGTGAAGCAATTTGCCCAGGATCACACAGCTAGTAATACTCAAACATGAGTTTGTCTTATGCTGGAACTAGAACTAATGTTAGCCTTGGTATATCTGCCAAGGAGCAGAATGATTTTGATGGGTGGAATTAAAGTCAAACACATTTTGGTCTTAATGTAGGGAGAAACTACCAAATCCTTTAAACCATTCAACAATGGAATGGACTGCTTTGTGGTGTTAAGTGAGGCCTTTCTCACAGAGAGGATCCAAGCAGAGGCTGGCTGGCTCTAAGAAGAGGAAGTTGTCTCCGAAGTTTCTTCCAGTCAACGTTGTTCTGAAACTCAACATTGCAGGTGCTTCGGTGGGGTAAGCAGTGTCATCAGCAACCCTCTGACTTTTGTCTTTTGTTCACTCTGGGTTTTGTCTGCCATCCTTGTTTAGTGTGACTATGCAGGTAGGTCAGGTATGGCTTTCAAGCCCTCTTTTACCTGAGTCTCTTTCAATTCCCTTTTGAATCTAGCCATTTACACACCCAATTAGAGCTAATGATTATAATTATCATTTTCTTTTCTGAAACTGATAACCAAATAAGTTCAGAGAATGTCGACAATATGACATCAAATAGCTATAGTGGCTTTTTTCTGCTGACATTGGAATAAAGACATTCTTCTGACCATCGTAAGGAAAACTCCTTAGCAAATCAACTACTTATTGGGTTTTCAAAAGCTTATAGTTAAAATGTATTGAACAAATCAATTTTTTTCAAGATTTTAAGATATTTATAATATCACTACAAGGGACCTCGCATTGGGGCTAACATGATAGAAGTGGTCCTATTCCTGGTGAAACTGGAGCATACAGGTGTGTAGGTGAGACAGCAGCACTGAGTCCAAGAGTCAGTTATTCCGTGATGGTCTTGATAAGCGCTATGAATGAGTACGGTGGGCAATGAGATTTGATAGCATGACACCTAACAGAAGACTCAGGGAGAGCTGCCGCAGGAAATGCCACCTGAGTTGTGGCTGAAGGAAAAACAGAAGTTATCAAGGTGGAGTGGTGGGAGAAGAAGGTGTTAAGCAATGGCAACTGCAAGAAGAGGACCATTCTTGGAAGATATTAAATTGGATCCCAACCCATGCTGCAGTTTTTTCCTCTTCTGTATTTTGTATGAATAACTAATCTCAATTCCCAAGGCTGTAAAACCAACAGGGGAAAGTCCCTTGAATTCTATTTCACAAACTATTTGCCTTAAGGATCTAGGAAATTGTCCTTTTTGTATCTGTTTGTACTTTGGAGAACATAATCCAGGGTGAACCTCTGGGCTATGGATGTTGTTGTCAAATGAACAGAACCCTTCTCCTCTCTTCAGCCTCAAAACACCTGCTAGAAAAACCCCAAGACACACAGCGTATGTTCAACATATCCTGAGAAGGGCATATGCCACTCTAAACAACATCTGACATGTATTATGCTCCAATAAACTTCACTTTGGAACAAGGTCACAGAAAGAATGAATTTTGATCTTTACTCATGGTAGAATTTTGCTCTTAAAGAGAAACTCAACATTTAAAAAGTCATGCATCCTTTCCTTATTTTTAGGACTATTTTGCTTCCAAATGTTTTCTGGCTAGCACCCAGCTTTTTAAAGAACAGTTTCTGAAAGTCACTTTAGCAGTTGAAAAACTTGGAAGGTAGAAGCAGTATACAGCCCTGGACAACTGAATGCAGTGAATATCATGAAGAAGATGTCGCTAGCCTCCATTTATTAAGCATTTACTATAAATGCAGCACAGTCATAGAAATTTTTCACACAATTTCTTATTTAATCTTCTCAAGTTATTTATGAGCTAAGTACTATTAATCATCCCTCATTTTTTTCTAATGAGAAAACAGGCTTAGAGGGGGTCTTAGCCCAAGACCACACAATGCATAAATGGAGGGACTGGAGCTTGGCCCCATTAATGTGTGACCCTGAAGCCCAAGTGTAACTCTTTATTGAAGTTGCTCCATATCTTGGAAACTGCATAATAGAAACACTGGGTTTCAGATATTTAGATGGATTCACACTTGGTACTAATTGTACTTAAGGTTTCAGGCCTTAACAACTCATGCAAACACAGCCTCCTCTCAACTTCACTCAAAATATTCATCTATAACAAGTAGCTTTAAAGACCCTGTGAATGAGTGGTTGAGTTAAGGTTACAATGCTAAGTGAAGCAGGGAAACTGGGGTGCATATATAAGGCATAGCTTTTAGAAATCTGCAGAGGTGATAACAAGTGCCAAAAATTACTCTACACAAGACAGATTTGATGAGTACTACATGGGTGGTTGGGGAATAAGTGCTACTTAAACTTCATCAATGCTGGCCTCTCATTTCCATAATAATCGCCATTCCTAATGTGGCTGCAGCTCTTCAAGCTGAATATAATTTTCTGTGTTTACCACTTTTAAAACCTTCATGTGTAGCTGGCTTTAGAAAAAGGTCATAAACATTCATCCATACAAAGGACTATTATTCAGCCATTGAAAAGGAAGAAGGAGATGTGCATTGATATGGAAATTGTCCATGCTATGTACAATTTTAACTGAATAAAATCAAATTGCAGAAGAGTATGTATATTAGGATTCTCTTGGCTGCAAGTGGCAGACAACCATGGGGAATAGCTTCAGTAAGAAATGGAACTTACTGTGAGTCTAAGACAGTTACAAAAACTGGAACCATGCTGGAGTCACTCAGATAATTGAAGAAAGAGCTGCACGAAAGAGCATTGGGAATGACTGGGACATCAGGGTCCTTAGCAATGGATTCGGAACCTGAATGCTCTCAGGGCCAAGACTTTCTCTCTCCCTTTTGTCTCTGCTCCTCACTGTGTGAAGCTTTTCCATGACAGTGGAGCCATGGATACCACCAACTCTGTTATTACATTCTTTTTTTTTATATTTTTAATTTTTTTAATTATTTTTTAAGACGGGGTTTCACCATGTTGGTCAGGCAGCTCTTGAACTCCCGCCCTCAGGTGATCCACCTGCCTTGGCCTCCAAAGTGCTTGGATTACAGGCGTGAGCCACTATGCCTGGCCTATGTTCTTTTTTTATTGAGACAGGACCTCGCTCTGTTACCCAGGCCGGAATACTGGGGTTCACTGCAGCCTCAACGTACTGGGCTCAAGCAATCGTCTCACCTCAGCCTCCTGAGTACCTACGACTACAGGTGCTCACCACCATGCTTGGCTAATTTTTCATTTTTTTGTAGAGATGGGGTCTTGCCATGTTGCCCAGGCTGGTCTTGAATTCCTGGGCTCAAGAGATGTTCCCACCTCAGCCTCTCAAAGTGTTGGTATTACAGGTATGAGCGACTGCATCCTGGCCTGTTATTACATTCTTATAGCTCCTTGACTATAGAAGAATAGAGTTCCAGCAGTTGAAAATCCCAGGAAAGGATTCTGATTGGTGTGGCTATGTTCGTGTGTTTAGTGCTTGGAGCAATCACTGTGGCCAAAGAGGAAAAGTGATATGACAAATTCTGAAGCCAGAAGGGCAAAGAGTAAAGCTAGAAGGAGATAAAGGATACTGAAAGGCGAAAACCATAATTGGACCCAATTAAAAAATATATATACATTCAAAAATCCAAGGGAATAAACACCAGGATGTTAGAAGTGGTGATCAGTTATCTCAGAAGGTAAATTTTTGCTTTCTCTGGAACATTTCAATTTTATTTTCTAAGCCATTCCGCCTATTTTTGTATGCTGAAAAAAGTTTTAAGATTTTAAAAGGTTAAGTAAAAAATGTCCTAAACTGATAAGCTCTTTGTTTGTTCAGTTGATAATGTATCTCAGTAATCAAACCCAAGAGCAATAATTCTAAAGCTGTTTCCAATTTGGTTCATATTTGTTATTATTTAAAATAACTTGTTTTCTTTCATTATTCTCCTCCAAGCTAATGAATTCCCTTTCATTTAATTGTATAGTTAGGCTTTTGTTTGGGAAAGAACTCTTTCTCAGAGCTGATCCAAAATGTGTTTCAAGAAATGGATAAATTTTTGGCAACGAAAGTTATGAAGCTTTGTACTGTCTATAAGAATTCCTTAGTGCTAGAACATTCAGTAATCTGAGCCACTCCTGTAGGTGATAGGATATAGACCTAATGCTTGGAAGAAAAACCAGCACCCAATCCCATTCTTTGGGTTTATGCCCCATTCTCCCTTTATCTAGCATTGGCCCCTGTTCTGCAGCAGGCTGATTAATGAACCCATCACTTATATCTTTGCAGTACAACTGTGGATTCCACTCTTCAGATTACATTAACAATTCTCCTATTACTAAAAAATGAGTCATATTTATCAAGTATTAAGTGTGTTTATTCAGACATTTATCTCATTGACTTTTCAAATATATAGTCAAAACCAGGTATTTTGTAGACCTTGGGTTCTTGTTTAAATGGGTAAACAAGTTCGTTTTGGTTCCAAGAATTGCTGAATGGCTTGTTATCCTTCCTCTCACAATGAGCCACCTTTTGAACAGGTGTTTTTCTCCTGCCCAGAGAAAAACAGTCTAAGCTGTAAAGAAAATAGATGAATGCAAGTGTTCAGCAGCACTCCCAGCACTAGGAATTTGGCTGTTAATTAAAAGCCCTAATATAAGAAATTCTTCCTTGGACCCTCAGGGTATAAAATTCCTGTAAGGGAAGCTCCAGTTCTTTTTTCTCTTTGTTGTTTCTCAAAAGTTCCAATAAAACTTTATTTACAGAAACAAGCAGCCAGCCCATGGGCTGTAATTTGCGAATTTGTTTTTCAAAAATATTATATTAAAATATAATGTATCTTGATAACTGAGGGTTTGGTACCCTCCTGAATTTTGCACCCAAGGCTAGTGTTTCACTTGCTTTACCCTAGTCCTGGTCATTTATCATGAAGTTTCACAGATTAATTTAGACCTTCTAAGAATGTTACATGTAAATTATATTCTTTTCATGATCATTATTATGAGCACGGAAGCCACCATTTCTTGAGTGATCTAAGGACTTTACCTGAATAGTTATATATTTTTATCCTCATCACAGTCATGTTGAAAAGAAACTGTGAACTAGTCCTATTTTATAAATAAGAAAAAGAATCTCCAAGTAAGTAATTTGCAATTTGTCTGAAGACACACAACTATTAAATTCTGAACTTTTGCCACTATGGAGGAAAACTGTAAAAAGGTGGGCTGCTGTGTAATTGATATTTTATACCCCTTTCATATTTTAATATCTCCCCCCAATTTTGCTATTTTTTTCTGATTGTAGTGAATTCTATTACTAGCTTGCTTTAATTTTTTGCCTGGGTCTTTTCAGCATCTGCATGGATGGAAATGCAGACAAGATTCAAGGTAAGAACTCTTCATAGCTTTCTAGGCTAGCTCAACTCTCTTGTAAACGTTTAGCTTTAGAAGGAAAACAGTACGGTGTTTGAATAGAACTTCTTTGGTAGCAAAAATCACAAGACTAAAGGAAGCAGGGTTTGAGTGAAGCAAAGAAGATTATGTGAGTCTGCTGCATGGTGGAGGTTTTAAAGCCTGTGTCTGTGTTTATTTCTCTCCTCGAGAGCTTCAAACAGGCGTTTTCTACCTTGAAGTTATTTTAAAATGAGCATGGTAAGAAATTCTCCTAATTTTACAGCTTTTATCATAATTTAAAACGTGCTAATGAACTACCTTTAAATAGCCAAGTCAGGGAATGAGGAAGGAAGAGGAAGCCCAAGCAATGGGCAGCAGCTCATGGAAAATACCACAAAGAAACAGACATAGCCCAGCGTTAGGGGCTTGCCTAGGTAGAAGGAAGCTGGTTTTCACTTCCGACAATACTTGAAGTTGCAAGGAAGAGAAACTCAAGATACCTAAGGTTGCATACATAAACAAACAAAAAAGAAGGTATCTACTGAAAAAACATAGAGGCCTCTCATGGAAGCCAAGGATAGTAAGGGTGGTCAGACTTCATGAGTGTTCAGAATCAGGAAATGAAGTTATTGGAAACCAAGGAACTAAAGAAATTGATGTAATTTTACATTATATGCACATACAATCAACATTTTTACAAGGCCCTGAAAGACTTGCCTGCTTTGAGATGACAGATTTATAGAAAACTATAAATTGAGAATTAAATGTTTAATAAATGTGTACAAAATATAACTTTATGGATTTTCATGTTTACAAACATTTCCTTTCATTTGGAAACAACTATACATAAGATTTTCTTCTCATCTTATAATAATTTTTGAATATGCTTAATGATTTTGGACAACCATAGCCACAAGTAAATAAAATGAATCATTCTTGGTCAAATAATTTTAAAAACTTTCAAACAGTTTCACAGAAAAACAAATGTGTGTGTGTGTGTGTGTGTGTGTGTATTATTATTAATTTTTTTTTTACAGAGTCTTATCCTGTCACCTGCGGTGGGGTGCAGTGATGAGATCATGGCCCCCTGCAGCCTTGACCTCCTGGGCTCAAGCAATCTTCCTGTCTTGGCCTCCCAAAGTGCTGGATTACAGATGTGAGCTACCATGTGTAGCCAAAAAATGTATATTTCTGATGGTGTTGGATTTTGATATGTTTGCTATATGCTTAAGCCTATAAAGGTCTTAAAACATTCCCAGCAAATATAGTTTGAATGGTTTAATGGAACCAATTGTTGGCTCCTAAAGGATCAGGTGATTTTTTTTTTTTAGTCCAACTGTTGTGGTGGGGGGCTAATTAGGTGTTTTGTTTTAAAGTGGCAGCCCAACCATGTTTCTCTTGAGTTAAAATCTACCTTGTTAAGACTGGTACAAATGACATTATGCCTAAGAAGAACAGATAACTATCAGTTGTTTAGGGATTTTGTTTCTTATTTAACTAGATTTTCTTCCTGTGGACATGCTAATAAATGTTCTGGGTTACTCAGCTGTGCCCAGGACTCTAATCACCAAACTTGGTGACTCCCATATACTGTCTTCATGAAGTATCTGTTGTCTGACTGCAAAGCACATTGAAACTGGACATCTCTACCATGAGGTCCTTGGCATCTCAAATATGAAAATCCTCAAATTGAACCCATAAACTGTTCATAAATGGGTTTCCCATATGATCTATAAAATTTCCATAAACCTGTACTCCTCCCCAACCTTTATTTCCAGTCTTAGTGAATGGCACACCCTCCACTCAGCTGCCCAAACCAGGCTCCTGAGAGCATTCTTGACTCCTCTGTCTTGTTCCATAGCCAATTGCTCACCAAGTCCACTTGATTTTACCTTGTTTGTTCTGGAGTTATTCAGACTTCTTGGGTTAGAATTTCAGTCCTGCAATGATTTCTCTGTGTGACCATGGAAAATTACCTTACTTACAGGTGCCTCGTGCCTCTGTTGGTAAAATAGGCATAACAATGGTATAGTTTAGGTCGACTGTGAGGAATAAGTCAGCTAATGCACACAAATAGCTTAGAACAGAGTGTGGCACATAGTACAGACTACACAAGTATTGGTTCTTTGTTGCTATTACTGGATTCAAAATGAATGCAAAAATTCCAAAGAAACAAAAACAAAACCAAGACAGGTTGTTGTTTGTTTTATGACCCTGCATCATTGTGTAACAAGAACAGTTTTTCCAACCTTTGCTAAGTTCCAAGGCTACTCGGTTATCATATTCCCACAGTGGCAGTCTTATGAGGGTTGACAATCACAGGAGAACTGATTGGGCATTATGGTGCCTTATGTATAGTCATACTTTTTCACTGTAGAGCTTAACTTTTTCTATTTGGTTCCAAAAATCTTTAGGGGTACACAGTTTTTCTTTTGCTTCAGGCTCTGATATGGCTTGGCTCAGGCCCAAGTAAAGCTGATAGAACCGGCTGATGGTGTAGATGTGTGGTATAAGCAAAAGGAGGAATTAACGATGCTCCTAGGTTTGGACCTGAGCAAAAGGATGATTGGTGATGTCATCCTGATGGGTAACCTCGGGAGAGAGGAGACTTGGTGCATAAAAATCAAGTTTGACATACTGGTTAGATACGCCCATTGGGGATGTCAAATAACTCCTTTAGGTCTTCAGAAATCTCATTTCTGTCTACATGGCTGGCTGTTCTCCTCTTTACAGACCAGCTTTCTTGGCAAAGTTCTTAGAACTTACTTCCTGATGACTTTGGCATCATGGGTTTTGGTGCCATAGTTCTAATTTGGGCCACCGCAGTCTATAATCTCACCATTCAATGCCAGCTGACTGACTCATTCTTCAAGCTCAGTTTCAAATACTGGAGGGAGAGCCTGTCATGGCTCAGCCAGGGGAAGGTGTCCACCACAGCTCCCATCTACCACAGCTGGCACTCCATGCTGAGCACAGGGTAGGGCAACAAAGTTGGATGTGGCAGCAAATTTGACATTTCCTCAGGAAACCTTTTTCTGAACCCCAGGGGAACAGTTGGTTATCCTTCCTGCATACTCCTGCTGTTCCCGGAACTTTGTCCTTTCACAGGCAGTATTGTTATTGCCTGCTTCTTTTCTGTCTCCCTCACTAAACTTTTAGTATAGTCCTTGAGGCAGAGGCTCTGAACCCACAGGACCTAGGAGAAAGTAGATGCTCAATAAGTATTCTTTGAACGAATGAATGAATATGTGAGAAAAAAATACCTGCCGTGAAAGTGTGATCTCTCTTACTTGCTTGAGAGGAGCTTGTCATGATGAAGAAAGACGTGAATAACTGTCAAAACAACACAAAGCAAAGCAAACCAAACCACCACGAAAACAAAAAACCCTAGAGCAACGAAACATGTTTTAGAAAATACAATATGTTTTTAGAATTTTCTGTCCTGAAGGGTTAGATCTCACAATGGCTATTTGTTAGCATATTGTGTGCATGCGTGTGTGTGTATGTATGTATTTTGTATACAAATACATACATATATGCGTATTTTAACATAAAGTTAGAAAATGTTAGAGTTGGAAGGGATCTTAAGATTCTTTAGTTCAGCCTTTTATTTTCAGAAGACTAAGTCCCAGAGAGAATAAAGATGATTTGCTTAAGATTCCTATAACTCCACTCTTTGTTTTACTACATAGAGTCACTTTCTATTTAAAGTAATTATTCTTAACTTTTTCTGGGTCAAGGACCCAATATGAAAGAAATCTGTTGAGAACCATGAATCTTCTTTTTGTGGGAAAAGTGTACATAAGCATGTATGTAATAAATTGTCCCCCTGAATGTCAAGGGTTCCTTTTAAAACCCATAGATCCAAGGAATAGAGAATGGGTGGCTAACCAGAGTTAATCTCAGGCATTGATTTAAATGAATTCTTAATGGGATCACCCTGGGTATGTTACCCAACTTTTCTGAAAGATGGCAAACATCTTAAAGAGTTTTTGTGAGAGTAGTTGAGAAAATGTAAGTGCCTGCATGAGGGGGTACTAAAAAATGTTGGCCACATTTCAAAAGATATAAGATTTTAGGAGTTCTCAAAAGACTCTCAACAAGGCTCTCATATACAACATGCCTTGTATGTGGGGAACTAAACACAATAGGTATAGCTTGTTTTGCCCCTGGAGCATCTAGGTCAGGAGAATGAGTGCTAATTTCTTGGTGAGAGAGAGAAAGAAGAGGATGAAGGCAAGGAGAGCCTATGAAAAACCTTAGATAGCAGAAGTGTACAGAGTTAAGGAACAGGCATTTAGACTGGAACAGGAAGGCATCCTTGTCTCTGAGTCCGATTCCCTGAGCAGGAATCATTTAATATTTGAATTCTGGCCGGGCGTGGTGGCTCATGACTTAATGCCAGCACTTTGGGAAGCTTGAGGCCAGTGGATCATTTGAGGTCAGGAGTTCAAGACCAGTCTGGCCGACATGGTGAAAAGCCATCTGTACTAAAAATAAAAAATTAGCAGGATGTGGTGATGGACTCCTGTAATCCCAGCTACTCAGGAGGCTGAAGTAGGAGAATCACTTGCTTTTAGCAGACGGAGGTTGCAGTGAGCGGAGGTTGCAGTGAGCCAAGATCGCACCACTGCACTCCAGCCTGGGTGACTGAGACTCTGTCACAAAAAATAAAAATAAAAATAAATTAAAATCAAATTCCCACCAGGGGAGGAAAGGAGCCATCCGGTAATCACTGTACTAATTCTATGCCTCTGTGCACCCAAACATCTCATGGCTGGATTTGCTTTATTTGTCTGAACTTCCCAGCAGGAGAAATTTAGATCTGGCTACTGAAATTGCTGGAAGCAGACTCATCAGGACAGGAAGGAAATGACTGTTCCATCCCTGCAAATTGACTACTCAGTGAAAGAGGCTAAGTTTAAAGACGCTCATGGCCGTCCCACTACCCTCCCTAATATAAAATGGCAGCAGCTGGGGCTCCAGACTTGTTGAGTTGAAGCTTTTTCCAATGAAAAACTTGTCTAAATCGTCTTGCTCATTACCTTGAGGTGTGTGCGTGTATCAACTCCGACATCATCTTTCTACCTCAAATTGGGACAATGCAAGCACATTTCAGGGCACAGAAGAGGCACCCAGTGAATATGATGGATATGATATTTCTCTTGTTCCCGTCTTTATCTTTCATTCTGTCCTTTCTTTGGGAGAACGATAAAGTAAAGATCTTATGAAATCCTTTCAACCTCCTAAGGAACAGGAAAGCTGATGGGCGGTGCCGGGGTATGGTAACCACGACCCCCCACTCTTATGCTTAACTTAAAAGATAAGTGCCATCCTTGCCCCTGTCACCAAAGCCACCTGACAAGTTCTGGGAGTGCCTGGCAGCTTTTGGAAGGGGGTACGCGGGAAGGGGCGTCGGGGACAGAAGATGGGGGCCAGGTGCTTCGCGCCGCGGCCTGCAGGGAGGAGGCGCTGCGAAGACCCCCGCCCAGGTCAGGCGCTCTCTGCTGCCCCCCGCGGAGGCGCCCGGGCCCCAGCCCCGGCCCCCCCAGCGGCTCCTCGGGAATGCTGGGAATGTGAGTCAGGGCCTCCGCGAGCGGGCGAGCGCGCGGGCCGGCCGGGTGGGAGCCCCGCCGAGCGCAGCTGCTGGCGGCGCCGCGCGAGCGCGCGTCTCGGGACTGCGGCGGGTGCCGCCCCCTCGGCCGCCGGCCCCGCCCGGCCCCGCGCCCGGCCCCGGCCCTCCGAGCGGTGTCCTCCTCCTTCCCTCCTTCCCTCCCCGTTCCCCGCCCCGGTTCTCCTCTTTCTCCTCCTCCCGCTCCTGCTCGCTCGGTCTCCGGCTCCGGCACCGGCTCCTGCTCCTCCTGGCCGCCCGGGGCCAAGGCGACGTGAGGTTGTAAAAATCCATGTGGGACGGCCCCCGGGCGAACATCGGAAAGGTGAGACGCCGACGCCGGGGCCGCCTGGTGCCCGGCTCCCTCCGGGCGCCCGTGCCCGGGCAGCCCTCGTGCCGGTCCCGCTCGCTCGTGGGGAGCTGCAATGCGTTATCGTGGGGAGCCTAGGGGTGAACCATCCGCCTCCTCCGGGGCTTTCTCGGGCGCGGGGAGGGATGGGGCGGCCTAAAGGAGGATTTGCCTTGATGTATAAACCCCCGGATTGGAACAAGTGCACGGTTTCCTCTGGCGCGCGGGCGCCGCTCGCTCGTCCCGGCGGCCCGGGCCACCTCCCGCAGTCCCTCTCCGGCAGCCACCCTCACTGCCATCGCCTTTCTTCCCTCAGACCCCGCTCTTTTGCCTGGCGTCCCCTCTTGCTTCGAGGGGTGGGGTGTTCGCGGGGGCGGGGGTCTTGAGCAACCCCAAGCAGAACAAAGTGGAGAAAGGTGGAGCCCCAGCCCAGGGGGTGGGGTGGCTGGCTGCCTGGGTGGGCTCCGAGGGGAACATGTTTTTTTAAAAAAACCCTTGTCAGGGAAAATGAAGCCGATTTATCGGGGAGGGCTAGGAGATGGTGTATGAAAAGGAATACGATGTGAAATTGAACTGAACGGCATCATTTCTTCCCTCCTCCTTCCCATCTCCTACTTATACAAAAAAGAGATACTTACGAAGGTGTACCTAATTTAAAAAATTAGCGTACGAGCCTTTGAAAGATCATCTTAGGACAGTGAAGATTAAGGGCTGCTTTGGTTCGGGGTAATAAAACAGCTCTCGTAAACTCTCCTTTCGGCCCTGCCTTATTTATTTTGTAGTTAAGGGTCTCTGTTCTCCTTGCCAGAGAGGGAGGGTCCGCTCTTTTAGGAGTGAATCGATTTTAGGCTGCTACCTGCCTTTGCTGGATGAAAGGCAATTTACTCCAGGAGCAGTGAATTGTCAGTTCCCTCTGTGATTGACAGCCACACCTGCCACTTAAGTGGGTAGAATGGGGACCGGTGGAACCCAAAGAGCCAATCAATGCTCGGGAGAGGAGGGCAGCTCCCACTTGTCATGGTTAGTTTCCTGGTTGGCTCTTTAAATCAGTGGTTTTACTTAACCATTGATTTCCACCAGGTATGGGGATCCAGCTGTGAGAGGCAGACGAACGCGAAGAAAACTCTTTGAAAATGGGCTTTTAGAAGCAAGTATATTTGACCTGTGTTTCCTTGTCCTCCCCATCCCCTACCCTCCACCCCCTGATTATTAGTTGTAGTAGTTGTGGATGCCGAGGCCATTGGCTTAAAACGAAAATGAAATGAATCTGTGTAAAGAATGAATGGGGGGAAGGGGTGTTAGAATGGCCCACCTATTTCTCCAGAATTGCAGTCTTTATAACAGATACCATGTACCGTTGAGCTATCCGGGAAAAGGGTGTGGCACTTTGTCTCCTATGGTCACTCTTGTCCTTGTGAAGTCACATTGTTCCTCAGTATACAGTACTTGGGTCTTGGCTCTACTGGATGGATTTATAAAATATTTTTGAAGCCGGCAAACGTTCTTTATGGGAAGTCACATGAATAGAAGGGATTCGTTTAGTTCTGACAGTTAACTCAACTTCTGGAAGTGAGGGCTGCCTTGTTCTCTTTTGCAGAGTGTCAGTTTGGTGGTGGTGGTGGGGTCAAGCCGTTTTCTTTCCAAGGAGTAGTAGAGTTTGCCTTTTTCTCGTGTAAGCCATCTTGTCTGTTTGCTTCTGTGCTTTAATAAGATACTTCTGCAGTTTTAGCAGGGAGGGGAACGGAAGGTGATGGTGTCATGGTTTTTACCAGCAAGACTTTCATGGGTGGATAAATCATGGGTGAAGGACCAGATCCTTCTCAACTCACTGCTAGTGAATGGCTGATTTTTCAGCACCCTTCTCCCTGAATTCATTAGCAAAATTACTGACTGATCCAAAGAATGGTCACTTTATAGAAGCTGTACCTGGATGTGAACATAATGCTGTGAATTAAGCATTTCATAAATAGACTGTGAGCCAGAATATACTGATTAGGATGGTTTTCATGTAGAAGCCAGGTTTTTAAGGCAGTATTATTACTATTATCACCATCATTATTATTGCATATGCAAGCACTTTGCTGGGTACTTTATATGCATTATCTTTTTTAAACCTTGTAGAGCCCCTGTGAGGTAGGTACTATTGTTATAAATATCTTGCTACAGTTTAGTATGAAAGCAAGAACCTGAGCTCAGGTTTGTCTTACCCAGAGCCCATGACCTTGGCCATGGCCTTGACTTCAAATTTTGGTTGTGTAGTCTGCACGTGTCCAGTCTGAAGGTGTGGGTTCTCCCGACATACATAGAGCTAACCCTTTTGAGAGCCCACTGTGATTCTGACAGTCCTTTTGTTAACCTGTTTTGCCTTTCCATTTGAAGGCTGTGGCATGGGCCAATAGGCAAATTTAGTAACTTTGTTTACTATATGTTTCCAGTAGATCAATTTTGGCTCAATAGAAACTTAGTTCCAAATTTGATGACTTAAAAGAAGGTAAAACAAAACAAAATTCACACTCTTCCATTTTTCTTGACACCTTAAATTTCCAACTGGAGCTCTAAATAGATCTTGGTTGAATAAATGCTCTTAACCTCATTCAATTTGTCTCCTCACCAAGGGATTAGAGTTTTATTTTCTTTGTTATTTACAGAGACCGTTTCTATTAGTGATTAGATATGACATTTATTCTTTTGTAATATCATGGTCCTCTTATTTTATTTTTGAAATGGTGTCTTGCTCTGTTACTCAGGCTGTAGTGCAGTGGTACAATCTTGGCTCACTGCAACCACCCCTGGGTACAAGTGATTCTCCTGCCTTAGCCTCCCAAGTAGCTGGGATTACAGGCACCTGCCACCATGCCTGGCTAATCTCTGTAGTTTTAGTAGAGATGAGGTTTCACCATGTTGGCCAAGCTGGTCTCGAACTCCTGACCTCGGGTGATCTGCCTGCCTTAGCTTCCCAAAATGCTGGCATTATAGGTGTGAGCCACGGTGCCCAGCCCCTCTTGCTTTATTATGTTGGAAAACCTACAAGATATAAGCCTTATCAGTCTCTTTCCATTGGTGAAACTCAGTGGTGAAGGTTTGCCAAAACAGGTATCCTGATAAATAGAGTGAATGGTGTTGGAGTCCACAAATTTACCTACAGAGTTTTTGACTTTGGTTAGGTTGACTTTTGTACAATCTGCATTTGTTTGTTTTACTAGGACATCCTCTAGCCTTTTTTTTTGTTTTGTTTTTAAAATCTGCTAACCAGTTAACATTTTGGCTAGTCCATGGGACACCTGCTTGCTAGCCAACAGTTTCAGTTTCAGCAGTGTTTGTGCTGTTTATATTTTATTGTAATTTTCTTAGTTTAGAAAGATAGGATGAATGGAAAACACAAAAAATCACCAATATTCATGATAATATAGGTCTCATAAATTTAAAACAGTTGATCCAAAGGTAGGAATCACTGGATGTACAAAACATGGAGATTTTTCAGCCTGTTGTTTCTTTTGTGAAGGAAGGGAACAAAATGAATGAACATATAAGACATGCTAACATATATCAAATGTTAAGATATATTAGTGAGCTTTGGCAGTGTAACAAAACTCCCTGACTTACAGCAACAGGTATTTATTTTCACACTCATGGGTCTTCGGGTTGACCGTGATTTGGCTGGTTTAGGCTGGTCTCCTTGGGGTGGCTCTGCTGAGGCTGTGGGGTGGGTTCCAGTCTGCTCCACATGTGTCCTGGGGCCCAGGCTGCAGGGATGGCAGCTACTTGGCACACGCCCTTCTCCTGGCAGATCACTGGAGCCAAGAGGCAAATGGCACAAGCAAATGTCACTTCAAGTGACAACCTATTTTGGACAAAGCAAGTCACATGGGAAAGCCCAACACTTGTGTGTAAAAGTAGATTCTGTTCACAGTAGGGGAGCGAATATTTGATGAACTGTCATTTAGATTCCCACAGCATGTAAAAGTTATGATTAGAAGATTTTCTAATTTTTTATTTTTCTTGGGGAATGTAATTTTCATCCCCTCACTGCCAGCACTAGCTGTGTGACATATAAACCTGGTCCTTAACTTCTGCATTTCAGGATCAAACATATACCATGTTTGATTTTAGAGGGCTGGCTGTAAAGCAGGTTGGTGTATACACATGAATTACTTAAATTATTAAGGCACTATTTATTAGGACTTACTGTGTTCCAAGAGACAATGTTCAGTGCAGTGTTGAACACAGTTTTTATCTAATGTGGGTTCTGCCATTATAAAACTTATTAGGAATAGAGGTAAGGAAGGACTTCTTGGATGCAATGACATTTTCCTGGACCTTCAAGCAGGGAGAGAGTTGGAGATGCAGACAGAGCAGTGGATGCCATAAAAATATTGGGGGACACATGGATATAATGAGTTATTCCACTTGGCCAGAGAGTAAGAAAGGTGGATAACAGCAACATTAATAATTATAACAGTAGTATTTACAGCTTAACTTCTGTTGGGCAGTTAACTATGTGCTAGGCACTGTGCCTAGCACTTTCCATAAAATATCTAATTTAATATTGGGTAGGCATTGCTGGTTGCCTACCCAACATTCATTTTCTCCTTTCTAACTAAAAGAACCCCAATTTTGTTTGAGATGGAAATAAGCCCACCTCACCTTCCCAAGACTCCCTTGCACTTGGAGTAGCCATGAGAGTTGGGTCTGATAATGACAGGTGGAAGTTGTTGGGTGGAGGCTTTCCTGAAAATGTAGTGAGTGGGGCACACCTGGCTGGTATACTCCAAGAGCTTTTCAGCCCTTTCTGCTTCTTGCTGCTGGGATCATCCGTGCAATGCCTAGAAGGGCAGCAGCCAACTACAGCAATGAAGATAAAGCCATGGTTTTTGTTTTGTTTGCTTTTGAAACAGGGCCTCACTCTATCACCCAGGCTGGAGTGCAGTGGGATGATCTCAGTTCATTGCAGACTTGACTTCCCCAATTCAAGTGATCCTGCCACCTCAGCCTTCTGAGTAGCTGGGACTACAGGTGGGCACTACCATGCCTGACTAATTTTTGTATACTTTTGTAAAGATAAGGTTTCCCCATGTTGCTCAGTCTGGTCTTGAACTTCTGGGATCAAGTGATCTGCCTGCCTTGTCCTCTCAAAGTGCTGGGATTACGGGTGTGGGCCATTATGCTCAGCCAAAATCATGTTTTACAAATGGCAAAGCTGGAGTCTGGAAGAATTTTGGTCTTGGTGACATTGTTAATTCATTGTACCAGCCTAGACTGCTTTCCAGTGGTCTTCTTATTGCATAAAACAAAAAAGCTCTTTACTTGTAAGCCACTACTTATTACTTGCAGCCACACATATTCCTCACTAATACACACCTTCTCAAGAGCACTATCAAAGTAGATGCTGTCATACCTATTTTGCAGGTGAGAACATTAGAGGGGTTAAGCACTTGCAGGTGAGAACATTAGCGGGGTTAAGGACTTGCCTAACCAGTAAGTGGAAGCACTGGGGGTTCAAAACAATGTCATTTTGACTTCAGGCTCATCATCTTGCCTCTGGCTGAGCAGGAAAAGTACCGTGGTGGAGATAATTTGGCAAATTAGGCTGGAGTAAGACTGAGGGGGCACCTGGATTCCTGGTTGAAATATTTGAGTTTGATTTCATGGGCTAGTGACTATAAAGCCACTGCAAAAGACAGAGACCAGAGGTTGGGAGAGCATTGAGGGCTGAGTGCCTAACACATGCTTTAGTGTGAGTGAAGGTAGAGGGAAAACTGGGCACGAAGCAGAGCTGAGGACATGAGAAGATAATGGAATTGAGTGAACCCAAATCATAGTTGGCTGTTAACCTATAATCATGTAAGAACAAAATGAAAGTCTCCTGAAGGCTAGTATTCACTTCTACTGATGGCTTCACATTTGCCTGCAAGTAGGGAATGAGTAATATAGAGAATTGCTAATGGGATATGAATCACTATTTAATGCTGGGGGGTGGGATCTTCTACTCTTGTCGATACCATTTATTGAGCCCTTGACGACTTTGTATTACATGACTTTGGTCTGGGTCTGGCTCCACTGTGCTGGTGAAAGGTAGGAGACATGAAAGATAAGGTCAGAAGGTGTGCAGTGGTACATTAGATTCTGTCCATGGACTTATTTCTGCTAAACATTCTAGATCTTCCTTGAGGGGTAGAGTGGGGTTACTTTAACTGTCTGTGTCTCATTTTTTTCTTCTCTTTATAAATCTGTAAAATAAAGGATTTGGTTTACATTCATGGTTTTCAAATGTTTTTCAGCTGTTAAAACTTTTTGTTTCCTAAATAAAAATTTATCTGGACCATCAGTATTTTTATAGAAAGCAGAGCTGTTCTGGAAATTTAGGGTCCAGATTTATGCGATTTGAGTGTCTTTATGTTGAGGCCACTGCTCTAAAATGATACCTACACACCCTCTCTGGTCCAGGATTATGTGAACCTTATAGCTGTACAGATGTTTTATTTGTGCATCATCTTCAACAAATCCCTTTGTTATTTCACAGCTTGTGTCTTAATATCATCTGTGGTCAACTGTGAATGTTCCCCATAGCCACTCTTTCTTTCCTTCCGGGCACATGTTGGAGGTGGCTTGAATCACTTCCATGCTAGAACATTCGATTCCCAGTGTGAGATCACCCAGTGCTCTCTTCTGCAATGATTATGGAAGCATGTGTTGAGATGGAGCCCTCTATCTGCCTGAGCCTTTCAGTCACTAAATGAACACAGCTTCTAGTCAACTGGAGTTGGACATATAGACCAAGATGTAAACCTTGGTTGTTTTAAGCCAGGAAGATTTTGTGATTTTTGGTTTCTGCAGTACTTTTCTGCTTATCTTTACTGACACATCATCTTTCAGCACATCTGCTAAACTTTACGTAACTTACTTTTTGGGTGTCTTCTGGATTAACCTGAAGCCTGGCCAGCTTGTCCTTACTTTGTAGTTAGGAAAGCAGTGAGCTGGCATCTACATCCACTGTCCATTTAGGTCTCTGTACTAATAGACTATCTGAATTGAAATATTTATGCTCAGTAACACTTGTTTTCATGTTAAAAAAAATAGAAGACATAGAGTGTACCCTGCCTTTCTTTAAAAAAAAAAAAAAGCCTTTATGCTATGCTGCTTTTTTAAGTAATAGAATCTCTGTGGCTTGGAGAGGAATAATAACTATCAGTTACCTTAACAATGGCTGTTATTAATTAAGTAGTGGTTGATTAATGAAGTATTAATTGAGTATCTACTTTGTGACAGGTACTGGAGGTACAGAGATGAACCATAGACAGTTACTTACTACTTGAAGCTAATACTCCAGTTGGAAGTCATGGATAGATTTGCTCTGTTCTATGAAGAGCACCATTTATTGAGCATTTACTATGTGCTAGGCGCTTTATGTTGCTCATTTCATATTACTTATAAAAGTAGACATATTATCCCATTTCATAGGTGATGAAACTGAGGCTCAAAGAATTTGATAAGCTCCATGAACGCAGGAGCTTTGTCTTTTGCCGTATCCCTAATACCTAGAAGCGTGTTTGACACACAGTAGATGTTCTATAAGTATTTCTTAAATGATTGAAGGGACAGGAAAACTTGCTCGGAGTGAGTGAAT
Source organism: Sapajus apella (assembly GCF_009761245.1). Taxonomy (NCBI): domain Eukaryota; kingdom Metazoa; phylum Chordata; class Mammalia; order Primates; family Cebidae; genus Sapajus; species Sapajus apella. Next base: position 7,863,663 of record NW_022436963.1, on the reverse strand, counting down.
GCTGTGGCAGAGCCATAATTTGAATGTACCTCTGCCTTACTCTCAAGGCTGCTAAATTATCACTAGACAAAGTAGAAACAGTGAGCAGCCCCACAATGGCAACAGAAGCAACCACCAAGACTTACCAGTGCTAATGCCAAAAGCACCAGGAGCTCTAGGCTGTCTCACTTTCACAGCCAGGACCGAACCTTCTTTGTGATTTTTTTGCTCATTCTTTCAGCTGGGGAAGTCCAAGGCCACTACCTCACCGACCTAATTGTTAATATAACTGGTTATCCCTCTCGGGCCAGTTCATCTGCTGCTCCAGCCTAATTTCTTCAGCACTTGGCTGGCCAATTCCCAGGGCGTGCCTCAAGTTCTGCTCTTAACCTCTTGGGCATTCCTTCTCCACTTACATCTTCCAGATTTGTTGCTTGGAAGTTGCACTTCCTCTGTTCTTGAACTCACGTTGACTCTGCCAAGCAGAGTTCGTCTTGGTCACATCCCAGGAAATCTCTAGTTGCTGGCACCTAATCAGCACTCAACAAAATTAAAAAGAGAGAGAGTGTGTGTGCATGGAAGAAGAGAAGCAGAGAAAGGCAGGCAGTACTTTCAGGAAGGAACTAAGTGATTATTTTTTTCCTGGAAGTCAATGGTGAGATTATAGCCCCCACTAGATGAAGAGTTGGAAGGGCATCTCCGAGATACACTTGAAAACCAAAGGCTAGCAGCAATATTCGTAGACATCTTATACCAGCAACTTCACTTTGCTACGGTTTATTTTCCAGACTCTACATTTTGCTCACTTAATTATACTGTGTGTGTGTGTGTGTGTGTGTGTGTGTATGTGTGTGTGTGTGGTCTGATAGCATTAGCTCTCTTTTCCTGTCTTAATATTTTCCACCCCTAAAGGTAGTTGTCGTTCTGTGATTTCAGGGCATGAATGAGTGGCAGGAAGCAAAGTGCATTTACCCTAAATGCATTAGGAGCAAACTATTAATTCAAAGCAACTTTTTAGTGGGTCAGAAGACAAGAGCTTGAATGGGAATTGAGCAATGTGACTGTTCTTTAAGAATACGCTCAGATCCTTATGCAAACCGTGAAAGAGTTCTGCTAAATGGTATGACTAATTACAGTAAGGAAGAGCAGGGTTTCGTATAAGAAATTGAACCTAGTTGTGCACTGTCGTTACCAGTTCTTATGTGGCAAATTTCTCTATAATAAGATGGGTGTGGTCAGGCTGGGAGTTCATCCTTGGTGGGCCTGAGGTGATTGAAGGTGGGTTTGGGGTCTGGGAACTGTTCTGACAATAAGAGTTGAGCAGCTCTGTAAGATGTGAGGTTAGGGTGGTCCCGTGATTGCTGTCTTTTCCTCAGTGATGCTGGTGAGCATCAAATTCCTACCAAGATGGCTTTCTTGTGCCTGGCTTGAGGCAGATTAGCCATGCTCCGTTTTGCCAGCTGGCTCCAGCTCTCATCACCTCGAGGGGCAGCCGTGTTTCAAGGGGCAGGTTTGGAGAGGAACAGGGTTGTTGGCTCTTTTTACTTTCATGTCTCAGGAGAGGATTTTTGATGTCTTTTCTTTCCTTCTGGTGATGTGTGTTTTTCCTTCCCTTCTAAGGCTGTAACGTTACCTCCTCCCCCTTCTTTGTTTCCCATTTTGACCCTTTATTCATTTTGTTCCTGACGCCTCTCCCTGACAGGAAGCAGGAGGTTGGGTAGTGAGTAGGACACAGCATGGCATTCTTATGGGATCGTTGAAAATAGGTCCTGTTTGATGCTGAGTGGATACAAAAGCGCCCGAGTCTTAGTGGCTGCTATTCAGCAGGCTTGTGAATGTGGAGCAGTTTGTGGGGCACTCAAGGGGAATTCTTCACCTTTTTTTGTTAAAGCTGATAAATAACTCTCTTTTTAGACATGGGCTTTGAATGCATTCATAGGCTACCTTGAATTCACAACATGAATAGTTGCTTAGAATAACTTCAGAGCAGATTCTTTTGGATACAGAGACATGGCACTGACCTGGGGTCACAAGACCTAAGTTCCCTTTCTGGCTTTGCCACTAGCTTTCTCCTTATTTGGGATCTCGATTTCCCCATCATGTAGTCCAATTTGCTTCAAAGGTAGTCTTGTAGATCCATTATATATATATATATATATTTTTTTTTACAACAGTTTATTCATGCAGAGGTTCAACTAAGAGGTTCAACTATCATTTTATTAGTTATTTTAACCCGGAAAACAGGAATGGCTGGGATTCTTTCACAATGGACTTTAGCAACAAGGAATTCAGCCATTCTATTATGTATTCATTATATGAGTGTATGCTTGCTTTGTGCCAGTCTTCTTCTGGGAATGGAGTGTGTGTGTGGGGGGGACTGTCACAGAGCAGATGATTTTGTAGGGGAGCTCAGGGATTGTAGTATCTAGTGGAGCACCAGACAAGTAAGCAGGCAATAATGGGTGCTTTTTGGGGGAACATCCAGGCTGCCACTGAATACTCAGGAGAGTCATGGATGAAGAATGAAGGAAGGCTTCTTTAAGAAAGTAGCACCTGAAGTGTCACTGAGGGTAAATGAAATTAGTCAGAGGAGGGAGGATTTGAAGGTACAAATAACAGGGGGAATAGCATACACTAGGTCCCAAAGTAAGCGAGAGAATGGGAGAGTCAGGGTTCATGGAGGAAACATAGGTAGTAGAACTGAAGAGCTGGAGTTTAGCTTAGTTCAGGATGAGGGATAGTGAGAGGAGCCACAGAGTATGACAGGACATGAGACCCTGTGAGCCGTTGAGGACATGGGATTCAAGCTTAAACTTTCAAGAAATTTCAAGTAGGGGATGGATATGACCAAAGACTCTGAATTCTCTTTATTCTACTTTTATTTCACTGTCATGGCAATAATTATCTACTTTTGATGCTTGTGGGAATGTGGGGCTTGATACTGGGATGAGAGTGTAGCAAGATGACTTGGAGAACAATAGAAAGATTGATTATTATGGCGCTAGGAATCCTAGCAGTGTCCATTCTGATTCACTGACCAAACACAATTTATGTACCCTTAATTACATTGAAAGACCATTTTCCAGGTGAGGAAAAATATCTTCTAATAAAAGATCTGCAGTGAGGCTCCACACCACTTGTTGGTTTTGAGACTCAGAGACCAAATATCGCCCAGGACAAAGTTCATTTCTGTGAATTTTAAGCAGAGCACAGAGAGTACTCATTGTGTTTTAAATCTTTGTAATTAATGGGCAGAATGAAACTGGCTTCGTTGGATTAATCGAAGGAAATACTTGGAGTAATTCATAGTGTACAGCTTCTGAAAGTGGTCTGAGAGAGTTCATGAATGAAAATAGTTTCATTATTCCTTGAAATGTATAAGACTGGGAGTTATGGGCTAGAACACTATTCAATACCCTGTGCATAATGGCTGCCTCTGACTTTACTTTGGTATGATTTATATTTTTGTGCATTATACAGTAACACTATTAAATTGCCTTTCATACATTAATCTTAACTTCTGTGCCATAGCTTATGAACCACCATTCTGAGCTACTGTATCATGACCTTACCTGCCAACAAGTAGTTTTAGTTCATCAGCATCACCATATTTGTACAACAGAGTTTGTGCAATCACCTGAATATTTCTTGAATTTTGTCATTAATTTATAAGTGGAAAATAGAAAACTGTAGGCAATAATATAGGGAGAAGTATTTAGCTCATAAGGTAACTGAGCCAAACATTGAAACCATTAGGCACGTCCAATATGGCTAGTGGTTAGCCTTAGTCAGATGCTTTGAACTTAAGGTGGCCAACTATTTATAGTTGTGAGTGAAGTTAAAGGCTATGTATATATGAAATGTTGGAAAAAAGCTTTAGGGATTATATTAAAGGGCAAGACAGAATTTGGGACTTTATCATTTATTTGTTCCCTTTTTAACATGTAAGTCAAGGTAAGCTTTGTTTGTTCAGCTTTTAAAAACATACATATTTAGAAAGACATTTTCTGCAAAAGCAAGAGACAGAAATTGGATTTCTCATCAGTCTTATTTATGAGTCCACCAGAGTATGTAACCTATTCCTTTGGTTTGCTGGTCAGAATAGGCAATTATTGTGATAAAATCTCTGTGTATTTTGGCAAACAAGAGAAATCAAAGCAAATAAAATGCTATTTGGCAAAGGATACACCTCAATGGGAATTTCATGATTGCATGGTTTCACTTGTTAAAACAATACACTGTGGAACTAGAAAAAGACTAAATGAATCCTAGTCTTAGCCATAAACCTTAGTGATGCTAGGATGGTACTTTAGTAGCCAAAGAGAGAAAGGGATACAAATTAAATTTTGTGTAAAATTGACCCCATAGCCCTCTAATTCCCTACGTCAGGAGGGAATGGTGGTTGTCTGTCTGTCCTGGGGGGGTCTGCTTGCTATTTGGGGAGATAATCCAACTTTCTTTGTGGGCTCAGCCCACCTCTAGGCAAAAGATTGAGTTGGATACAAAATTCCAGTTCCTTCTAACATCTCTTGTGGTTAAACGATGAGTGTTAAGTCATGAAAGATGTTATTCAAATAGAAGATGGAAAAGAATTGGCTCTTAGATATTTTAATCTCTTCCTGAAACTGAGAGACATAGTTTATCTTCTATAAAAAAGGTGGATAATTGTTGGACCAAAAGTTCAAGAAGCTCATATTAAGTATCTACTATGAGTCAGGCACTGTGCTATGCACTTTGAAGAATTATCTTATTTAATCTTCACAATAACTTCATAATCTAAGTATTATTTTTATCAATGAGGAAAGTAAGATTTAGAGAAATTAAGAAACTTACCGTGGTGTCTTGGTTGAGTTACCCACAGAAGCAGACCCTGAGACAAGTAGTTACTTGGGACATACAGGGGTCAGTAGAGAGTGAATGAGGGTGTGAGAGAGGGAAGCGAAGGCAGCCAATAGATGGGGCATTGTTAAGTGAGTTGTGGGGTGGCAACTAGAGTTTAATACCGTAAGGAAATGGTAGAGATAGTGTAAAACACCCACCTTAGGGTATTTTTACACAAAGACTTAAGAGAGCAGGGATGTCTAACCACTAGCTCATATCAATTGTTTTCTTTTTTTTTTTTTAAATTTATTTTTATTTTGGCAAAATATACGTAATATAAAATTTACCATTATAGCCATTTTAAAGTGCACAGTTTGGTGATACTAACTATATTTGCAATGTTGTACAGCCGTCACCACCATCTATCTCCAGAGCTTTCTCATCATCCCATACGGAAAATATGTATTAATTAAACAATAACTCTACATTCCCCCAGCCTCTGGAAACCACCATTGTACTCTCTGTCTTTATGAATTTGACTATTCTAGCTACCTCATATAAGTGATATCAGACAATATTTGTGCTTTTGTGGCTTGTTTACTTAGCATAATGTTTTCAAAGTTCATGTTGTAGCATGTATCAGAATTACATTTCCTTTTCTTTTTGAGACGGAGTCTTGCTCTGTTGCCCAAGTGGGAGTGCAGTGGCACAATCTTGACTCAGTGCAACATCTGCCTCCTGCGTTCAAGCAATTCTCGTGCCTCAGCCTCCCAAGTAGCTACGACTAAAAGTGCACACCACCATGCCCAGCTAATATTTGTATTTTTTAGTAAAGAGGGGTTTCCCCATGTTGGCCATGCTGGTCTTGAACTCCTGGCCTCAAGTGATCTACCAGCCTTGGCCTTCTCATTTCTTTTTTAAGGCTAAATAATATTCCATTTTAAGTATATGCTACATTTTCTTTATGCATTGGACGTCAGTGGACATTTTGATTGTTTTCACCTTTTAGCTATCATGAATAATGCTGTTGTGAACACTAGCATATAAATATCCATCAGATGTTTTTAAGGGTGGTTAACCCTGAGACTTCTGTCCTGCACCCTGCAAGGGAAGATCAGCCTATCCAGGTTTAAAAGATGTTCTCAGGGAGAGATTCTGATACTGGCAGTGCCTTTGGGGCACTCTAAAATGTTCAGGTCAGAGGGACATCGGTAGGCACTTACAGCATCTGCTCACAAGATCTTAACCTAAGTAAGTGGAGAAACTGTAATTTGGATTCTTCAGAGCCCTTGCTTTAAACTGCTCTACATTGGGTTGCCTTTTAATTGCAAGTGTAAAATAGTGCTGAGATATAAAATATATCTTATATATTTATATATATATATCTTATAAAATAAGATATATTTTATATCTTATTTTATAAGATATAAAATATATAAAATAAAGAAGACATAGTTCTTGCCTTTAAGGAAGGTCTAGCGTTGAATCATGGTTTACAAAAGCTTCACGTGAAGACAGTGGTGTTACTTGCTGCAATCTGTAAGTCATGTAGCCATTATAAGACGGAATCACAGATAGCAGGAAGTGGGTGCATGCCTTACCTTTCTTTTGGTGGGGAAGCATGCTTGGGCCAGGCACAGCTGTACTCTTCCTCGGGCTATGCTCCAGGATAGGCACTCAGACATGTACTGATTATACATACAGTCATGAGGTCCAGCCCACACCCATTGATGCTCGCTGGCATTCACTATTTGCATTGCTTGTACAACTATGTCACCTCCTACCAGGATTTATCCTCCTTTTGGCTTTTCCAGTGATTGCCTTCATCTCAACATCCAAGCACCAGGAGCAGCTATTTGGCAGTAAAGAAATCAGCTGCCAGAAATGATAAAGAGAATACATTGGGAGGCAGTTAAAATAGTTGGTTGTATGTATCTGTGTCTGAAAATAAATTATTTACAAATGATTTGCTTCTATCTGGAGACCTAACAGAAGATATTCTGTCCCTGAATGGATGATATTTCCTAGTTTGGTAATCTGCAGAGGAAGAAAGAAATGAGAGATAAATCAGTGAGAAATTGCTGTCCTATATTTTAACATAAATGTTAAATATTTTGTTTTAGCACTGTATTTGTGGTAGCTGGGTGTATTAGTCAGTTATTGTTAGGTTGTGCTGAGCTAACAAAGGACCTCCAGATCTCAGTAGCTTCTTTCTCTCAGGGGTTGTCTGTGATTCTGTTTCACGTTGTCTTTATTCTGGGACACAGGTTGAAGGAGCCTTTCTTGAACAGTCTATTCTCATGGTAGGGAAGAAAAACCATGGTTTACCCACAAGAGGGCTCTGATAGCTACTGTTGGAATATGGCTTTTGTTACTTCTGCTCACATTTCATTGACCAAAACAGTCATATGGCCGAGCCAGATGTCAGTGGAGCAGGAAAGATTATCTTCCTACACGAAAGAGAGTATAGGGATGGGCCAGCTGGAGGGGGATTGTGAAAACGTTGAACAAATGATGCAATTTACTGCATTGGTTAAAATTTTACTTTCATGTGCAAAGGTTTTTTGCAACCTTTTTAATCAACTACTCTTTTAGACCCATTGCAAGATGTTTAATGCTGTTATTTCTATTTTACTCATGAGTAAGAAAGGGCCTAATTTAAGAAAACAACACAATGAGCCTGTGGTCAATATTGATGATGATGAGGATTGTACTGAGTATTTTCTAAGCCTCAGGCACTGTGCTAAGTACTTCTGCCTTCTCTGATTTAATCATTACTCACCTTATTTTGGTGAAGTAGCCATTGTTATACCTGAGGCCATTATTACTTAGATACTTACTGAGGCTCAGAGAGGTTTGCTAACTTGCTCAAGGTTAAACAGATAATAAATGTGAGATTCAGGACTCAAATCCAGTGTACGCTTAATCACTTAACCACGTTTCTCAGATGAAATCCTTTTTAATGAAAATAATTTCCCATAGAACCCCACAGTTGGCTTAAATTATTATTATAATGATACTCTAAATTGTATAAACATAAAGCTTGTCAGTTTTGTTTTTAAGCTTTTATAACTTTTTAAAACGTAAGTCAATTTAAAAATAGAGTATACATCATATTACAGTACTAATTCGAATTCACAACATTAATTTAACTGCATTAACTAAATCGTTGCTTGTAACTAGAATGTGATGCTGATGCTGACTATTCTAGACAGGTTCTTTGGCATCATCTGGTCTGTCCTGCTGTGTGTTGGGTGATCATTCAGTTTTCCCACCACATTCACAGTGGTCAACTTCTGTGAAACTTTCATTCATTCTGAGGAACTTGACAATCCTTGCCTTTCATCCCTTGAGAACACATCCTTTAGATCCCCAAGACCATTTTATTTCCTTTCACATTGACTCAGTAATTCCTCAGGCTACAGTTTGATGTTCAAAGTCAGTGGGCATGGCGCTGTGCTGATCAAGAATATCCTTACATTGTTGGTTTTCAGATTTCTGAAATAAAAACAACACTTAAATTCTCATGAGATTTGCAAATTCTTTAATATGCATCACTATCGATCTGACTTCCCTCCTTAGTTCTTGTCCAGGTCAAAAAACCAGATTTTCCCTCTCTGTTACTACACTCTTTCTTCCATGCCATTCTCTCCATCTGAGACCACACTCTATCACTCCCAGAAAGGCCCTCATCTGTTTCTGGTGTTCACGGTACCTGGCAGCCTTGCACAACAATTAGAGTTGTTACTGTAAGAGGCTGTGACCCCCTTTTAAATGGAAGGCTTTGGACCTCGAGCATGTCAGAAACCACATGACAGATTTGTTCTCTAGAAGTACTTGTTGAATAGATCTGAACTATGTCCTGTAATTTCCCTTTTTATTTTTATGTTAGATAAGCCTACTGCTGTCCATTCATAGACAAGAGATTTGACTCAATTACTTGATTTACTTACTGCACTTGCTGACTCATTTACTCTAATTTCTGCTTTTAGAGGGGTTTCTGCGGACCATTCAGCACCCTGAACTTGATCCTTGTTAAAGCCTCCAATGTGACTCTTCCATGGTTTTCAGTCATATTTTTGAGGCTCCAGTTAGGATATAACATTTATTCTTTCTCTTCTTTCCAGAATACATAGATGAATACTTGTCTCCATAATTTGTACTTCGGAGCCATTCTCCATCCCTCATTGATTGTGGCCTTTTTTTAATAGCTTTGCTAGAATTTTTCCTCATGTGTGTGATTATGCCTGTATTCTTTTCTGGTAAAAAGCTATTTACACATAATACTTAATGCTGTTGTAAATGTAGCAAAATTCTATGTGATTGGATTTTTAGGGCCAAGGGGGCAGAGTTGTTATTCTTCTATCATTTTCTCAGAAACATCTGTTAGTTGACCGACAGAAGATTTTTTTAGTGTAAGACCCAATAATTCCTGAATATTCTTTTTTTGTAAGTATACTTAACGGAAGCTTTGCCAACTGACATTTTACATTTGCAGATGAAAGGAAATGCACAGATGTTTTAAAAACGAATCTGAAAACCTTATTTATTTCTTCAGTGCAACTACTTAATTTGTTCCATTTATGAGACTTTATGAGGCAATGAATAATGCTGTTATAATCAGCATATTTTATTAACCATAGCTTATTTTAATTTTATTTAACATCTCAAATTGTTTTTTATTTTTATTGTTTATTGTCTGGGGTTTTGCTATTTATTTAATTTATTTTTTAGAGATAGGATCTCTCTCTGTCACCCAGGCTGGAGTGCAATGACATGATCATAGCTCACTGCCACCTTGAACTCCTGGACTCAAATTACTCTCCTGCCTCAGCTTCCCAAGTAGTTAGGACTATAGCTGCACACCGCCATACCTGCCTTGTTTATTTTTAAATTTTTGGTAGAGATGGGGCCCTGCTATGTTGCCCAGGCTGGTCTCAAACTCCTGGCCTCAAGTGATCCTCCCAGCTTGGTCTCCCAAAATGCTGAGATTAAAGGCGTGAGCTACTGCACCTGGCTGTTTTGCTATATATATATATATTTTTTTTTTTTGAGACGGAGTTTCGCTCTTGTTACCCAGGCTGGAGTGGAATGGCGCGATCTCGGCTCATCTCAACCTTCACCTCCTGGGTTCAGGCAATTCTCCTGCCTCAGCTCCTGAGTAGCTGGGATTACAGGCACGCGCCACCATGCCCAGCTAATTTTTTTTGTATTTTTAGTAGAGACGGGGTTTCACCATGTTGACCAGGATGGTCTCGATCTCTTGACCTCGTGATCCACCCGCCTCGTCCTCCCAAAGTGCTGGGATTACAGGCGTGAGCCACCGTGCCCGGCCTGTTTTGCTATATTTTTAACTTGTGTATTTAGCTGTGTACTAGGTAATAGTCTATTCCTTTAAGAAAAGTTTTTAGGGGTTTCAGATTTTTAATTTAATACTTTGAAATAAATTGATAGAGTCTGAAATATAAATAATGGAACTGATTAATGGAAAGAACAGTTAACTAATATTTGAGCATGCAGAGTCCTTGCCTTGTAGCATGGAAGATAACCTCTTTACTCAAGTACCTTGCCATAAAATATGAGCCAAGGCAGCAGAACGTGTAATCATGCTAAATGTATACATGGAAAACAGTAATTATAAAATGAGTTTGGGGGAACTAAAGGAGAGCGTACTGATGTGTAGATAGGCATGTTTGAATTACATAGAGCCTTTTGGAGAATGATGGGAAAGCATTTTTGAAGATCTCTGCTGTGTTAAGCTGGACTTTTCCCCTACTGATTCATATCATTATGGCATTCACAGATGAAATGGTTTATTACCGGGACTTTCAATACCTACAGATGCATAATATTGTAGCCTGCAGATCATGGGGGAAGGCAATGTCCATTTTTCTCTCTAGTTTTAAAGAACTGGGGTTGATGTCTTGAGCACTTTTGAACAGCAGATTGAGTTTGACTCCGAAGTGTCTGACAGGGCTAAGATTAGAGAACTGAGAGAATTCTATGGCAACTTTGAGGTTTAAAGCCACTGTGTCATATTCTGATAGCTTTGGACTTATCAAGGTTAAAACTCTGTTGATCATTAGCTGTGTGCTAGGTATTGTGCTAAGTACTTTCTTATATCATCTCATTTAATCTTTCCCAAATCCATATGAAAAGTCTGATATCCCCATTTTACAGATGAGAAAAGTGAAGGTCAGAGAAGTAAAATACTTTGCTCAAGGTTGCACATCCAGAAGACAGAAGTATGGCTCCAGCCAAATCTGATTTTGAGGCTCCCCTTTTTCTTTCTAAAACACTGTGTCTCTCCTCTCTGGCTATAATTACAAAATTGTCCTATGGCTGCCATGGAAGTGATTTTAGTGATATGATGAAAATGTCGTAATATTAAATCATTCTTTCGATTATTCCAAAGTTGTTTTGCATAGCTCCTGTGTTCCCTTTCTCTTGGGCAAGAGGGCCTACTTTGGTTCTCCTCTGACTGCACCCTCCACTGGGGGGAGAGTCCAAGGGACCAGTGCAGGTGCCCACCTGGAGCCTGTGCCTGGCATTCTAGAGTCCACTCTGGGTGCCCATAGGCCTGTGACCTCCCTGCCTAAATGTCCCTGAGTTGTCTTCCAGAATCTGCTTGGGATTTTTCACCCAGTCCATCCTCTCAGGGGAAGCCATGCCACCAATGTGCACATCCTTAGGCCTAGGGTTGTGGGGTGGCACCTCTGTGTGTCGTTACAGATCAGGTGTCAGCAAACTACTACTCATGGGCCAAATTCAACTACCATTTGTTTTTATAAATAAAATTTTACTGGAACACAGCCATGCTTATTTGTTTTCAAATTGTCTGTGGCTGCTTTCGGGCTGAAATGGCAGAGTTGAGTAGTTATGACAGAGACCAAATGGCCACAAAACCTAAAATATGTACTCTTTGGCCTTTTACAAAGAAAGTCTGTGGAGTCTTGGTATAGCTAGAGCAAGCCTAGCTTGCATGCTGCAGAGTTCATGTGTGTGAGGTCCCTGGGATATGGTTGTGCCAGAGGTGGGGAAGAAGGGTGTTGGTGGTGGGGGTGGGGAGTGGGTGGTGGGATGTCTTCCTCCTGCCACAATATTTTGGCAGGAACTCTAAGGAGTCTGAGTATTCTAAGTTCAAAAATTCAAATCTCATCTTCCCCATCTCTGTATTCATCAACGTAGGGGGGTAGAATGTGTTTTGTTTACCAGTTTCTTAGCTCAGTTTGTAACTTTAAATGTATAGACACATAGTATCTGTGCCTCCATTTGTACTCTTGCCCTGGGCTCCAAGAGTGTTAGCACCAATGTAAAAACCTGGGGTGCAGTGTAGGGGTTTATAATAGGAGGGAAGAGAGACCCCGACAAGGAATTGCTTATATTAATATGAATTTGTAAGGTGTGGAAACGCTTTTGGGTTGTATATGGTTTATATGACATGAGAGAGGCTTTTGGGATGCTGATAATGTTCTAAGTCTTGAGCTAGACAGTGGTAAAACAGGTGTGCTCACTATATAAAAATTAACCAGTGCAGGCTGGGCATAGTGGCTCATGCCTGTAATCTCAGCACTTTGAGAGGCTGAGGCGGGCAGATCACTTGAGGTCAGGCGTTTGAGACCAACCTGAACAACATGGTGAAGCCCCATCTCTCCTAAAAATACAAAAATTAGCCAGGTGTGGTGGTGAGCATCTGTAATCCCAGTCACTTGAGAGGCTGAGGCAGGAGAATCGCTTGAACTTGGGAGGCAGAGGTTGCAGCGAGCCAAGATCACACCACTGCACTCCAGCCTAGGTGACAGAGCGAGACCCTGTCTCAAAAAAAAAAAAAAATCGATTAACCTGTGCAATTAAGGTCTACCTTTATCATATATATGTTATACTTTAATAAAGTTTATAAAAATAAATGAAAAGAATAAATATATTAAAATTAAACATGTAAATAATACATAGGCTTTTTGTATTTTATAAATATTACAATAAATATACAAATATTAATATATTCAAATATATGTAAAATTAACAACCCTTGCTCCCAGTTTCATTTGTCCAAATCCAAAATGCTGGAACCCGTCTGCCACTTTAGCTGGAAGTTCCGAATCTGTCCACTAGAGCTCCTTCCCAACCTTCCCCACTTTTTTTTTTGAGACGGAGTTTCGCTCTTGTTGCCCAGGCTGGAGTGCAATGGCGCGATCTCGGCTCACCGCAACCTCCGCCTCCTGGGTTCAGGCAATTCTCCTGCCTCAGCCTCCTGAGTAGCTGGGATTATAGGCACACACCACCATGCCCAGCTGATTTTTTGTATTTTTAGTAGAGACGGGGTTTCACTATGTTGACCAGGATGGTCTCGATCTCTTGACCTCGTGATCCGCCCGCCTCGGCCTCCCAAAGTGCTGGGATTACAGGCGTGAGCCACCGCGCCCGGCCCCTTCCCCACTTCTTCCTGTCTCCCTCTCTTTCCTCTCCTCCCCGCTGCTTCAGGCTTACACCGCCCCAAAGCGAGAGGGATATGGATATAAATCCTACATCCAAATCTGGAGCTTGGTCTGTCCAACCAGTCTACCACATGATTACATCTTGCTGCCACAAGGTGTCGCTCTTGAGGCTGATCTTCCTTGGACTGAAAGATGCTGTGCCTACCCTCTGTGGTCCCCCACTCTGCGGTCCTGCAAGGGGAGGCCAACCCGGTCCCCCGTGGCCAAACTTAGACACAGTGTGCCATGTAGGGTGTAGGGGATGCTATTGGTCCCCCACCCACATCTCCTCAGCACTCATGACCTGTACCGGAACATGAGGGCTTTTGCTTCGGCCTCGCCTGGGAGTGCCAGGGTAGCAGCCCTCAGCTCATGATGGAGTTCCTTGCCCTTCCTGAGGTGCACCTCTGAGGCCGGTTCTCCACTGCCTCTCAGAGCTCTTTCCTGTTGCTTGCAGCAGAAACTTTCTCGAAAACTGCGTCCTCGGCTGGGTGTGGCGGCTCATGCCTGTAATCCCAGCACTTTGGGAGGCCAAGACCGGCGGATCGCTTGAGGTCAGGAGTTTGAGACCAGCCTGGCCAACATAATGAAACTGTCTCTACCCAACAGTACAAAAATTAGCTGGCGTAATGGTGGGCGCCTGTAACCCAGCTATTCGGGAGCTGAGGCAGGAGAATCGCTTGAACCTGGGAGTTGGAGTAAGTTGACATCCCAAGATCGTGCCAGTGTACTCCAGCCTGGGTGACAGAGTGAGACCATGTCTCAAAAAAAAAAAAAAAAAAAAGAAAATGCGCCTCTATTGAATTCCTTCACTTACTTGTTTTTGTTCCAAATTGTCCTCTCAATGCTTCCTGGGAGTACCTTCTAAATGAACCAGCTACACCCACATCCTTGTCTCAGCATCTGCCTGTGGGAAACCCCGACTGGGACATATAGGCGTCCTCATGACTTACAGCCCTGTGCACAGCTTCATGCCCCACTGTACAGGCTCCAAACAGCTTGGTGGGGTCTCCAGAAGCGTTGGGCCTTACCCACAGGCTTTGTCCATTTGGGCTTCTCCATGGCTACTGGGTCACTTGTCCTGAGTCCCAATCATCAGCCTGGACTTCCTCTACCTTGAAATAATTATTTTATTTCTGGGAACTCTAGGTCTGGTGAAACTATGCTAATTTCTTCCCATAGATCTCACTTACTCTGAATCTTGGGCACCTAGGACTGGGCAGTCAGTGACTTCCCTCCCTGGAGGTTCCCAGATCATTGTGCATAAAGACTCTTACAAGATTTCACGTTTTCCAAACCAGGGACCTGAGCAGGGGCAGCCTTGATTGGGTTATGAAAGATTTCTTTACACCTTAGCCAGAGGATTCAGGCTACCTAGTCTAGCCCTACTTTAACCTAAACAAGGGGGCCATTTTGATGACCCTTGGCCAGTCATCTTCTCTTATAAAAAGAAAAAAGATAGCATGTCTTTCACACCATGATTAAAAAAAAAAAAAAAAAAGCATGCTTTGAGAGAATATAACTGAGAGACCTGAATTGAATGGGATAGACCTCGTAGAGGGTATGCTATTGAAACTGTGATCTAAGCGATGGAATAGGAAATAATGGGAATTAGCCTTGCAAAGAGAACAGCAGGAGTGAAGGCTCTGAGACAGGAAGAGACTTGCATTGGAGCAGCAGGAAGGAGACCCTGTCAAAAGTCTGTGAAGGAGAGAGTGGCAAGAGAGGAGGCAAGGACTGTTGGCAGTGCTCAGATCCTGCAGGCTCTCAGGTCTTGGGAGGTGTTTTGGTTTTGTCCACAGGGCAATGGGAAGCTTTCAAAGGGCTTTAGGTGGGAGAGGGGAGATATTTTGTGATTGCAATTGTTATCTTAAAACAGTTTAGCTGATATTTTGGAAATAAGAGTAGAGATGATAAGAAAAGAGGAGAAGCTTTAGGAGGTATGAGGTAGCTTATGCAAGAGTCATGTTGGTTTAAGTGGAGTAGAAACAAGGGAGAAGATTCAAGAGCAATTTTGGTGGTAGAATTAATAAGATTTGGTAAAGGATTTGAAGTGGGTGGCGAAAGAGAATGAATTGTTTAAGATCTTATATGTGAATAGAGTGGTAAAAAATGTAAATACCTATTGGGGGAAGCAGGCAAAAAAGGAATCAGACTGAATATAAGATAATAGGGAGTGGAGGGGATTGTGGCAAACTGGAGGGTGCATGCTCTCTCAAAGGGGCAGCTTCTGGTTGCTCCAGCCAGTTATTGCCATGCAGAAAGGTGAGCCTGACATTGTCAGATTTTCAGATTTTTAAGGAAATGTCAGAATCTGGATTTTAATGTGAAATGTATCTTTTTATGTTGGCAACTGTTAATAGAAATTCTAAACAACACTGTGCTAGTTATACACAGCACATCTGCAGGTGACACCTGGCTCCTGGGCAGCCACTGCTTGCTTGAGATATGTTTTCCATCATGTTTTCCTCTAGAAAGGTTTTAGAATTAGTAGTCTGTGACAAAGAATTTTGGGAAAGTTAGGGATGCTGATCAGAAAAAAAAAAAAGGATGTTTTAAGTTGGCAAAATCTTGGGAGATACTGATGATCTCAGCTCACACGGTCTGTCAGCAGGGCTCAGGTGATGGGCTGAGGCTGAGATCTGTGGAAATAAACTTAACCTAATTTAGAGCAGATAGCAGGAAGTGCTTTTGTCTTAAAATAGACCATTCCAGACCATGATAGTCTGAGATACTTGAGGTAGACAGGAATTGAGGCTCTCCCCAGCCTTTTCCCCTGTGAGCTTATAGTTCAAGAGTCCTTAAACCTTTTAAGAGAGTGAGTGGATGAGTGTATATCTTATTTATGAATCCATATGCAATTAGAGAAAGCATTCTCATAGGTTCATAAAGCCATCTTCTATTTTATTTTGTTTGAGCCATAAGTGGAACTTACCCTTGCACTTTGAATTTTATTCATGGGATGCTTTTAACGTGAAAGGTGTTGAGCAACTGATTTCTTTGGTGTCATAATTTTTTTTTTGATGTCAGCAACATTTGTTTGTTTTTGTACACAGTTGGATCTAATTAATAATTTATGCTTCTTACAGTTGCACATCATAAACGTATAAAATAGCAGGTATTTTTAAAGAGTTCGCAAAAGAGTCCAATGATTGAAACTGTCTTGGCTTCATAATAAGTCTTTAAAACAGTAAGATCTTAACTTCACCTTTTTTTCCCAAAATGCATTTATAGGTGGGTGGAAAAGCTTAAAAATAATTTTGTTTTAGTCAATAATGGGCAATAGAAGACATGATTGCATTATTGATTGGTGAATAAAGTTGATCTTTTTGCTCTTTCTCAGAGATTCATTTTATAGAATTAGAAACAAATCAGGAAAGATGAGAAATTAGGAGACAACAACAACAATAACAAAAGCCCAAGTGTCAAAACAGGTACCTTAAAATATGTCAGGGAAAGGAAACATAGCTGGGTGGGGCTTGGGGGATGTGAGTGACTCAGTAGAATAAATAGGAATCATGAGGCTTGGGGGACATGACAACCATGGGGTCCTGCCTTTGCTTTATGTTGTCAACTGATTTTTTCCTTCTTCCATGAAATTGATATCACTTTATGCACTGCAGTCTTTGAGGTGAAATGGTCCCAGGAAACCATACCTGCTCTTTATAAATTTTGTGGAACAAACTAATTCCCAAATAGTGGTGAGCCTATGTCACTAACTAAAATTTATTGTTAAGAAGCAGATGTATAGCGGTGAAGATATCCCTTTGCCGTTTTGATGGTCTGTGAATGTCCTGTTTGATAAGTTCAGTGAAATTGAACATAATCTCTCGTCCATTGTGATCTTGGTGGTGTAAGCAGCAACGTGTTTCCGCAGCTTCTTACTGCAGCCTATCAATGGCTGACATATATTCCTTTTAACTATCTGGCTTCTTTATTGAGGTGTGAAAAATAAAAACAGAATTATATTTATTTCATGGCCTAGTAGGGCTGAAACTTCAACCAGTCATTATTTTGACCTTCTGCCTTTTCCTGTTAGAGGTCAATTCTGATTGTTTTGGGTTGGTTTCATGTCCCTGCCCTTAAAGCAGTCCTGTAATCATCTTCCTCTCAAATCCTGTTAGATCTGAGGTGAAGAAAGCCCTTACTGAGAAAGTCCATTCCAGGGAGCAAACTGCCCATAGTCAGAAGCTGTGTCTGTCTCAATCATAGCCTTATCCCCAGGATTCAACAGTGGGAGTTAAGCTGATGCTTAAAAAATAAATTCAAGTGTTCAGTGAAATGTTTTCAGGTGTTCTGAAGGGAAGAGGATTTTGTTGTCAAATAAATTTTGGAAAAGCAATATTATATACTTGATTTTGGGATAGTCACAGTACATATGAGTGTCCTAAAGTCTCTGAGACACCTTCGGGTAAAATGAAACCCCAGTAGGCTTGTTTATCTCAACATTTGTCAGATTGTCCAGGAAGACCGGATCTAAAGCGAGCTGAAGTAGCACAATGTTGGTACTTAATAAATACATCTGGGCTGGGCATGGTGGTTCATGCCTATAATCCCATAACTTTGGGAGGCTGAGGTAGGTGGATTACTTGAGCTCAGGAGTTCAAGATCAAACCTGGGCAACATGACAAAACCCAGTTTCTACAAAAAATACAAAAATTAGCCAGGTAAGGTGGTATGCACCTGTGGTCCCAGCTGCTCAGGAGGCTGAGGCACAAGAATCACTTAAGCCTGGGAGGCGGAGGTTGCAGTGAGCCTAGATGATACCACAGCACTCCAGCCTGGTGACAAGAGTGATACTCTGTCTCAAAAATAAATAAAAAATACTTCTTAAGATATATTTACTGAATATATAGTGCTGAAATCCTGAGTTTGATATTTCAGGTCTTTTTTTTTTTGTGACCTCAAGAGGAGATGGTGGCTTCTGGGATATGTTGAGAGGAGAGTAGATGCTGTGAAGGAAAGATAGTCAAGAGTAAGGATGTGAGTATAAATT
The DNA here is from genome assembly GCF_009761245.1 of Sapajus apella. Taxonomy (NCBI): domain Eukaryota; kingdom Metazoa; phylum Chordata; class Mammalia; order Primates; family Cebidae; genus Sapajus; species Sapajus apella. The sequence goes on along the minus strand of NW_022436963.1, from coordinate 7,845,393 downwards.
GTTTCATTTTGATTAAAAATATTAATTAATTTTATGGAGATGGGTTCTCACTTTGTTGCCCAGGCTGGCCTTGAACTCCTGGGTTCAAGCTTTCCTTCTGCCTCAGCCTCGCCAAGCAGTGGGACTATGGGCACACACCACCGAGTCCAGCTATTTTATTTTGATTTTATAATTCTTTTAGAATTTATCCTAGGGCAGGTTGGGCACAATGGCCCATGCCTGTAATCCAGCATTTTGAGAGACTGAGGCATGCAGATGACTTGAGGTTAGGAGTTTGAGGCCAGCCTGGTGAAATGCCGTCTCTATTAAATATACAAAAAATTAGCTGCTTGAAGCTGGGAGGCAGAGTTTGCTGCTGTGAGCAGAGACTGTGCCACTGCACTTTAGTCTGGACAACAGAGCAAAACTGTCTCAAAAAAAAAAAAAAAAAAAAGAATTTATCCTAGGGAAGTAAGAGCTTTATCAATCTGAATAGCACTCACAGAACATTGAAAAGCTTTATCAATCAAAGTAATAAAAAATTATAAAGCTTTCTCAATCACAATATTATTATATTTCCACTTTAAAAATAAATTACCTAAGTGTTCTATAGTAGGTGATTAGTTAAATAAATGATCAGAAAGCCATGCAATGAAGCATTAAGTGACTGTTTCAGTTCTTTTGCTGTGTAACAAAAATCTGTAAAACTTGGAGGGGGGCTTTAAATAATAATTTATTACTTCCCACCATTCAGTGGGTTGATTGGTGGTCTTATTACCTATAGTGATGGCTGTTATTCATGCAGCTGATTTCAGATGGTGGCTGGGCTGGGCTGGAAGCTCCAAGATGGCCTTACTTGCTCTGTTGGTGTCTTGGTGCTGACTCTTGGCTGAGTGCTTTGGTTCTCTTTCATGTGGTCTCTCTCTCTATGTGATATTTCATTTTCCAGGGTCTTTCTGTGTGGCTCCTAATTTTAGCATGATAGCTTGGACATCCTGCATCATGGCAGCTGAGTGTTAAGAAAGCAAAATCAGAAACTGTCAAGCCTCTTTAGGGTTAGACTCAGAGCTGGAACAGTGTCACTTTTGCTGCATTTGTTGGTGTAAGAGGGTCACAAGGCCAGTTCAGATTCAAGGAGAAGGGAAATAGAATCAATTTCTTGATGGGGCTAATTGAACTAGAGACAACTGTGTATAGGAAGGAGAGGAATTTTGATGGCCATCTTTGGAGACTCATAGTGGCTGTTAAAAATCATGTTTTATAAAAATATTTTGTGACATCTATGTTAAGTGGAAAAAGGAGATGACATTAAGATAAAACAGGGAGAAAAAGGAAAATACAAGACTTTATATAGTCTTTGTATAATTTGATTTATATAGTCTTTATATTGTCTGGTTTTGTCTAAAACTAACACACACACACACACACACACACACACACACACACACACACACACACTTAAAAGGAATTGGAAGCAACATAATACATACTGGCTGGTTTTGAACTTCTGTCCTCAAGCAATCCTCCTGCCCCAGCCTCCTGACTAGCTGGGATTTCAGCAGGAGTCAGCATGCCCTGCCAAGCCCATTCAGTTTTGTGTGTGTGTTCTATGAAACATTTCAGGAATAGAGAAGTCTGGTATTATGCTAACTTGTTAACAGAGGTTATCTATGAGTGACAGGATTGAGAATGTTTTCATTTTCTGCTTTATGCATATTTGTATTTTCTAAATTTTCTATAATTATTAGTGGTTTTCACAATTAAGAAAAAGCTAATAAGCAAATTAGAAAGTATTGACAAATACCAAAGATTGGACAATATACGTGTTAAATTTTATAATCCCAATGCTATACAATGTGAACCACAAAGTTTTACCACAAAATTTCTATCCACTTTGATTTTTAAATATATTCTTCTCAATAATTATATAAAAATTTCAAAATAAAAACAGCAAGGTATTTACAAATGACAATAAGAGTTTTATACATACAATCCTGGAATATGCAGCCATGTGTATATTTTTATACACATTCATTAGGAAGTGTGATTAAAGAGAAATGAACATTCAATGCAAAAGGGCAAAAAATAGGATAAAGGAAGCAGAAATTATTATTAAAGAGATATCAATGAAATGGAAAATAAGATGCAGTAAAATATATCAATAAACCCAAAAGCTGTATCATTGAAACTTTAAGAAAATAAAGAGACATTTGTCATATTGTCATCAAGGAAAATAGAAAAAATACAAACAACATTGGGAATGAGATGAGGATATAACCAAAGATGATTTAAAATTTTTAAAAGAAAAGTTATACAAAGCAAAGACTATAAGACTGAAAAATCTACATGGAAGGGACTGTTTATAAAGAGACATTTTAATGATAATTGGTACAAAGTTGGTAGCAAACCCAAATCAACCAGTAAACGTAGTAAAAAAATGAAAAGATAATCAACAGCCAAGCTCAATTTGTGTTTTTTGCTTTTTATAAAAGACTGGGTCTCTCCCTCCGCCACCCAGGCTGGAGTGCAGTGGTGCAGTCATAGCTCACTGTAGCCTCGAACTCCTGGGCTCAAGTGATCCTCCTGCTTCATTCTTTCCCAAGTAGCTGGGAATACAGGAACACACCACTGCACTGGGCTAATTTAAAAATATTTTTTAGAGACAGGGTCTTGCTATGTTTCCCAGGCTGATCTTGAACTTCTGTCCTCAAGCAATCCTCCTGTTTTGGCCTCCTCAATAGCTGGGATTACAGCAGGAGTCAGCATGCCCTGCCAAGCCCATTCATTTTAAGTGTGTGTTCTACAAAACATTTCAGGAATAAGAAAGACTGGTATTATGCTAACTGTTCCAGAACATATGAAAAATGGAAAGTTTCTTAATCTATCTATGATACTAGCATAAATCTGGTATTAAACCTAGAAAAGTAGAACCCAAGAGAACTGTGGGCCAGTGGCAACATATATTGCTTTTTAAATAAGGAAACATTATTTCAAACAAGAAAATAGATCTTTTCATGTTATATGATATATGTGTATGTATTTCCAAAGGGAACAAATTAACTTTTTGTTTGTTGGTTATTGCAATTTTCCAAAGCCTTGGCCAGGGAGGCAGGTAAATTCACTGAGGATTAAATCTGTGTGGGTGTAAATTTTATGGACCTCAACCCTAGCCATAGACCTCAGAAATGTGTATCTCTAGTTACAAAGGGAGCAGACGGAGGACAAGTTAGATTTCATCACTTCTTCTAGGAAGACAACTCTATAAGTAGTGGTCCAGCTAGGAGCTAGATATCTACATTCTAAGCACAGGAAAGATAACAAATTCATTTAACTGTTGGAATCATAGAAAGAAAACAGTTTTTTTAAAATGACAAAAGTGTATATCATTATTATGTTATTAAAACATCAGTGGTTCAGTCCAGATTCTGCTGCTCACTGCATAGAAGGCCAAGTGGAGACAAGTATTACCCGGGAATAAGGCTTTAATCAGGTGCTGCAGCTGAGGAAATGGGAGATCAGTTTCAAATCCATCTCCTTGACCGACTCACATAAGTGTTTATGTTGGAGGGAAGAAATGTAATCATGAGTGGGAAAACAGGAATTATGGAGGAATAAGGAAGAGGAGTTGGTCAACAGGAAGCAGATAGTGGCCAAAGCAATTATGACAGGTGAGGGATCTGACATCTCATTGTCCAAATGCAGTGATCTGGTGAGTTTCAGCTCCTTGGCACTCTCTGGGAGACCTGATGGTTGGTTTCCTGAGAAAGGAACTCAGATGAGACAAATGCAACTTTCTCAAGTTTAAAATGGGGAGGATAAATTACTATGTTTATTCAAATAAGCCATTAACATCAGCTCTACAGGATAATTGTGTCAGTTTCAGTTATAGAAAATTCAGAGTATACAAATGAAAAGAAGAAAATGAAAACCTTTTGGAATCCCACCACTGGTAGCATTTTGATATGTGTCATTCCAGCCTTCTCTGCTGGTGATTGTATGTGTATGTGTGTGTTTTACAACAATGTGAGTAAGTCACAAAACTGTTTTGCAGTGTGCTTCCCTTGCCACCAGTATGTCATGAACATCTTTCTGTCTTGTTAAATATTCATATAACTGCCTATTCCACTCTTCCACCGTCTGTCTCTCTCATCATTTATGTCACTGAATTCTTATGTTAGAACAGTTGATTCCCTCTTTTTTATACTACAGATTATTCATGTAAAAATCTTCGATACAAAATTATTTTTGTGTATTTTCAAGAAAAACAAAATTGGGCCTTGAGCAACATAAATATTTGAAATGAACTTCTATAGTTAGAAACAGGTATATAATTTTTTAAGACCTGTTTAGGGAAAGGGGAAACCTTTATAGAAAACATTTTTTCATACTGTATGTGTCACTATAAGTGACAGAAGTCTCATCCAGAATTGAATGTAGCAAAATGGAAATTTATGAACAAATGCATCAGTTATCCATTGTTCTTGTTATGTGGCAAAACAACCAACCACAAAACATCAGTAACATACTAAGAAGGATTTATTAAGTGCATAAGTGTGGTGTTTAGCTGGGCTGGCTCATGCCCCTGTGGGCTGGTTGGCTAGGGAGTTCTTCTGACTTTGGCTGAGCTTGCTCACACATCTTGGGGCTGCTTGGCTGTTGGCTAGAACAACCTGATTCTATTTTATATTTTTCATCTTCTGTCAGGCTAGACTGGGAATATTCTATTTGGTATGGCAGAGGAAAATGAGCAAGAGAGTAAACACATGTTTTTCTTAAAGTGTCTGTTTACTTCACATTTGTTATCATCTTAGTGGACAAATAAAGTCACATGACTGAACCTAGCATCACATTGGGAAAACACTGCCAAGACATATATAAAAGCAGGAGTGGGGCGATCCAAGATGGCTGAATAGGAACAGCTACAGAGAGCAGTTCACAGTGAGAAAAACGCAGAGGGTGAGTGATCACCACATTTCCAGATGAGTTTTTACTGCCTGCAGACCAGGAGATTCCTGGGCTGAAAAGTGCTGCAAATTTCCAGAATGGCTGTTTCAGCCGGTGCTGCAGATCTCCACACAAAAACTCACACAAATCCAGGTGGCTGTTTCAACAGGCACCTGGAACACCTGGGATACAGAGCCACCCATTCAACTGAAAAAAAGGGGACTGAAACAGGAAGCCATGTGATCTGGCTCAGCAGGTCCCACCCCCAACAAAGACCAGAAATCTGAAGCGCTCTGGATTGAGAGTTTTGCAGCAAGCACAGCTGGACCCAGGATGGTTCAGCTTGGTGGGGGGAAGGGCATTGGCCATTACTGAGGCAGTCCACCACTACCGAGGCAGTCTGCCATTACTGAGGCAGTCTGCCATAACTGAGGCAATCCACCTTTACTGAGGCAGTCCGTCATTACCGAGGCAGTCCGCCATTGCTGAGGCAGACCACCATTACCAAGGCAGTTCTAACTCTACCACTGTAAACAAAGCCACAAAGAAGTTCACACAGCAGTTGAGCACAGCCCATAGCAGCTCAGTAACACCTCTGCTGGCAGACTGTCACTAGGCTACCACCTTGCTGGGCAGGGCATCTCTGAAAAAAGGCAGCAGCATGTCAGGAACTTAAAATAAAGCCCCACCTTCCCAGGACAGAGCACCTGGGAAAAAAGGCATTTATGAGTTCCGCTGCAGCAGACTTAAACATACCTGCCCAGTAGCTCTGAATGGAACAATGGAGCTCCCAGCTCAGCACATGAGCTTCTATAAGTGACAGACTTTCTCCTCAAGCAGCTCCCTGACCTCTGTGTATCCAAAGAGATACCTTGTAAAGGAGAGCTCAGGCTGACATCTGACGGGTACCATTCTGGGATGAATATAACAAACGAAGAAACCAGCAGCAACCCTTACTGTTCTGAAGCCCCCACAGGTAATCCCCAGGTAAGCAGAGTTTGGAGTGGATCTCCAGCAGTTCTATAGCAGAGGGTCCTGACCATTAGAAGGAAAACTAAAAAACAGAAAGAAATAACTTCAACATCAATGAAAAGGACATCCACTCAGAGACCCCATTCAAAAACCACCAACTACAAAGACCACAGGTAGATAAATCCCCAAAGATGGGAAGAAACTAGCACAAAAAGGATGAAACACCAAAAACCAGAACGCCTCTCCTCCTCCAAGGGATCACAACTCCTCACCAGCAAGGGAACAAAGCTGGATGGAGAATGAGTCTGATGAATTGACAGAAGCAGACTTCAGAAGGTAGGTAATAACAAACTTCTCTGAGCTAAAAGAACATGTTCTAACCCAATGCAAAGAAACTAAGAACCTTGAAAAAAGGTTAGATGAAATGCTAAAGAGAATAAACAGCTTAGAGAAGAATATAAATGACTTGATGGAGCCGAACAACACAACAAGAGAACTTTGTGAAACATACACAAGTTTCAGTAGCTGAATTGACCAAGCAGAAGAAAGGATATTGGAGATTAAAGATCAACTCAATGAAATAAAATGAGAAGGCAAGATAAGACAAAAAAGAGTGAAAAGAAAGGAACAAAGCCTCCAAGAAATATGGGATTATGTGAAAAGACCTAATCTGCGTTTGATAGGTGTACCTGAATGTGATGGAGAGAATGAATCCAAGCTGGAAAACACTCTTCAGGATATTATCCAGGAGAACTTCCCCAACCTAGCAAGGCAGGCCAACATTCAAGTCCAGGAAATACAGAGAACACCACAAAGATATTCCTCAAGAAGAGCAACCCGAAGGCACATAATCCTCAGATTCACCAGGGTTGAAATGAAGGAAAAAATGCTAAGGGCAGCCAGAGAGAAAGGTCGGGTTACCCACAAAGGGAAGCCCATCAGACTCACAGCAGATCTCTCAGCAGAAACCCTACAAGCCAGAAGAGAGTGGGGGCCAATATTCAACATCCTTAAAGAAAAGAACTTTCAACCTAGAATTTCATATCCAGCCAAACTAAGCTTCATAAACGAAGGAGAAATAAAATCCTTTATGAACAAGCAACTGCTGAGAGATTTTGTCATCACCAGGCCTGCCTTACAAGAGCTCCTGAAAGGAGCACTAAACATAGAAAGGAACAACCAGTACCAGCCACTCCAAAAACTTACCAAGTGGTAAGGACCATCAACACAATGAAGAAACTGCATCAACTAACAGGCAAAACAACCAGCTAGCATCAAAATGGCAGGATCAAATTCATACATAACAATATTTACCTTAAATGTGAATGGGCTAAGTGCCCCAATCAAAAGACATGGACTTGCAAATTGGATAAAAAGTCAAAACCCTTTGTCCTGTATTCAGGAAACCCATCTCACATGCAAGGATACACATAGGACATAGGCATAGGCAAGGACTTCATGACTAAAACGCCAAAAAGCATTGGCAACAAAAGCCAAAATAGACATGGGATTTAATTAAATTCCAGAGCTTCTGTACAGCAAATGAAACAATCATTAGAGTGAACTGGCAACCAGCAGAATGGGAAAAAATTTTTGCAATCTACCCATCTGACACAGGGCTAATATCCAGAATCTATAAAGAACTAAAACATGTTTACAAGAAACAAACCCATTCAAAAGTGGGCAAAGGACATGAACAGACACTTTTCAAAAGAAGACTTATATGAGGCCAATAAACATGAAAAATGCTCATCATCACTGGTCATTAGAGAAATGCAAATCAAAACCACATTGAGATACCATCTCACACCAGTTAGAATGGTGATCATTAAAAAATCTGGAGACAACAGGTGGAGAGGATGTGGAGAAAGAGGAACACTTTTACACTGTTGGTGGGAGTGTAAATTAGTTCAACTATTGTGGAAGACAGTGTGATGATTCCTCAAGGACCTAGACATAGAAATTCCATTTGACCCAGCAATCCCATTACTGGTTATATATCCAAAGGATTATAAATCATTCTGTTATAAACACAAGTGCCCATGTATGTTCATTGAGGCACTGTTTACAATAGCAAAGACCTGGAACCAACCCAAATGCCCATCGATGATAGAATGGACAAGGAAAATGTGAAACATATACACCATGGAATACTATGCAGCCATAAAAAATGATGAGTTCATGTCCTTTGTAGGGATGTGAATGAACCTGGAAACCATCATTCTCAGCAAACTGACACAAGAACAGAAAATCAAACACCGCATGTTCTCACTCATAGGCGGGTGTTAAACAATGAGAACACATGGACACAGGGAGGGGAACATCACACACTGAGGTCGATTGTGGGGGATTAGGGGAGGGACAGTGAAGGGTAGGGAGGTTGGGGAGGGATAACATGGGGAGAAATGCCAGTTATAGATGACAGGGAGATGGAGGCAGCAAACCATCTTGCCATGTATGCACCTATGCAACAATCCTGCATGATCTGCACATGTACCCCAGAATCTAAAGTACAATAAGAAAAAGAGCAAGAGTAAAGAATTGGTACCATTAATGCAATCAGTCACCTGGCGTATGTAGCTAAAATGGACTGGGAACAGATGTATAGATGATAGATAATGTTAACTTCTATGACTACTGCATCTGGAGTATTAAGTGATGTCATCTGGTTTGGTTTCGCATTCTTTGAAGTTTAACTCTAGTTCTCTTGTACTGTCTTCACCCTCAGGGAGGCCCTTTCCACATTGTAGTACTTACAGCTCTATCTTGAAAGTAAGGAATTCCAGCTGAAGAAGAGCTTATCTTTCCCAGCTGTTCCAACCAGAGTTACAGTATCGAGTCTTGTTGGACCAATGTGGGTCACATGCCCATCACTCCTACCATGTCTGGAGGACAGAATATGATGCTTGGGCAGGCTTGGGTCATGTTCTCACCCCTTGCACCATCCAGGATGGTGGAGTGAAGGGAGTCAACCTTACCTAAACCTGATGAACTGTGAGTAGGGAGTTGGGAACAATTTCTGTAAGGAAAATAGCGACAGTATTACCAGAAAGTGTGTATTTGGGAGAGTAGATAGGGATGAATGATAGGCAGGTGAAAATAAAAGATGCCCCTGTATATTGTTATTAATGTACTTATCTCATTGAGACACTTACCTTCAAAGTCTATTTATTGACTATTTGCTTCTTGGCATCAAACTAGGTATTTTATAAACATCTTCTTATTTCTTAAAATACTACGAGTTAGGAGGTATTACCTGCATTTTGTTGATTGCAGAATAGAAGCTCATAACAAGGTAAATTTGTCTAAGGTTACTCAGCTAGTTTGTATTAGCACGGAGGTTTGAACCTCAGCTTGCCATTATCGAATCTGTTCTCTTATTGTTGTAAAGCTAAAGAAAAAGGAAACACACTAAAGACGTCCTAAGAGGAAGAACAGGAGGCCATAATGAGCCCCATTAGGGCCATATGAATGCTAAAATTGAAGGGATACTTACAGTGCTGTAGCCCCAGCTACATAAAATCTTCACTAATATACTTAAGTAATCATGATGAGAACCTCTTCTGTGCCATTTCTGTATGGATATGAAGTTGTTAATAGGAATATTAAGGTCAACCAAAATGGGAAATAATTCTCAAGAGGCCAGCCTGAAAGATGTGTGTGAAAGGGGAAAGAGATAGGACTGTTGTTTTCTCTGGTAATAGCACTGATGATCTGGCTATGTGTTTAGGCATCCCATTGGTTGACCTACCTCTTTTTCTTCTAGCTCCAGGATAGCCAGGAGGTTTCAATTCATTTGTCAATGCCAGTTGATTAGTAGTAAGCTGTCTAGAGTGTTGTGTTGAGAAAAATTCCGAACCTAGTGGAAAAGAGGACTGTTGTGGATTAATGAGGTCTGTAATGAGTATAGGAGCCGAAGGTAACAACATGCAAGCCAAATATTTGACATCTGAGGAAGCAGCAGCTTCTCAGAGTGACTTTCAAACCACATGCCTATGGGGGTTATACATCGAAGGAGGGACCACTTTATAGCTAAGGTCTTCCATGGGGAATTTTCTGGAGGTTCCAACTCTAACCTTAGCACAAACCAATATGGAGATCTTCATTTTCCTAAGGAATAGACCTTATTTTTCACTTTGAGAATTTTTATCTTGCTTAGGGGCAGGGTGAGGGAATTTGTAAAACTTTCACATGTAGTAGTAAAGTTTGAGAGTCACTTTTCTTTGTAAATGAACATTATAGCTGTGACCCTTTCTATTATTAATCACCTACCCATGTAGGTTCATCTGTCAGTATATATTTAAAAATATAATGCAGTTAGAGTTGTAAAGAAAGTTGTTTTTAATTATTCTTTTTCTCACTTTGCAGGTCTCTGAGTGGAGTTATTTTCTGGTGCAGTGAAAATTCTGGACAATTGTGGAAATATTAGCTCAAATCCCAACTTAGTATCGCATTTCTTCCCTTCAGTAACACCTCATAATAGAAGAAAAATGTATGGAAGTGCAAGAACAATCACCAATCTGGAAGGTAGCCCTTCCAGATCCCCTCGTTTGCCAAGGTCTCCTCGTTTGGGCCACCGAAGAACAAGCAGTGGGGGAGGTGGAGGAACAGGCAAGACTCTGTCTATGGAGAATATCCAGTCCCTCAATGCAGCCTATGCTACGTCTGGACCCATGTATCTGAGTGATCATGAAGGGGTGGCTTCAACAACTTACCCAAAGGGCACCATGACTCTGGGAAGGGCTACAAATCGAGCTGTATATGGAGGCCGTGTCACAGCCATGGGGAGTAGTCCCAATATTGCTTCTGCTGGACTTTCCCACACAGATGTCCTTTCATACACAGATCAACATGGTGGTCTGACTGGCTCATCCCATCATCATCACCACCAGGTCCCCTCCATGTTGAGGCAGGTAAGAGACAGCACAATGTTAGATCTTCAGGCCCAGCTGAAGGAACTGCAGAGAGAGAATGACCTCCTCCGGAAAGAGCTCGACATCAAGGACAGCAAGTTGGGATCTTCCATGAACAGTATTAAGACCTTCTGGAGCCCTGAGCTTAAGAAGGAGAGAGTCTTGAGGAAAGAAGAGGCAGCGCGGATGTCTGTCCTCAAGGAGCAGATGAGGGTTTCCCATGAAGAAAATCAGGTAGGTCATGACTCATCTCAGTGTTTTTCAGCCTTGGCTTCTCACTGAGTAGTTGGTGCTTTGCAGGTACCACGACCTGTGCAGAAGAAAATTTGGCGTCATCAAGAAGGTTATGGCTTAGTATGTGTTTGACTTGGACACTATGAGAGAGGATAGGAAACATACTTTTACAGCTTGTGATTTCCTTATTTTCCAATAATCTTTTCACATGGTTGCAGAAGGGGAAAGGGGTGGGGTGGGGAGAATGACTCCTCATTGCCTAACTTTTGTACTTGGTTAACTTTGTTTTCTTTCTCAGCAGTTCCAACAGCTGTTCAGATGTGCCTCCTTTTGAATAGAAGAAGAAAATGTTAATTTCTGCAAGAATAAACACTTTAACAGGAACATTTAGAGGGCCACATTTGACTGGTGAATCAATTTTTATTTTGAAGCACCAACACCATTATTTCCTTCTAGAATGAGTGAAATTTGTTATCTAAGTAGCAAATTGAACAATATGAAATGGGATTGGATAAAATGGGTTGTTATGTTAGAGATACACAATGAAGTTTAACTTGGTGTTTTGCCTTCATACATTCAGCATTAATTAACTATCTACTATGTGCAAATCACCTTCATACTTTTCTTTGATCCATCTTTCATGCCACAGAAGAACAGGTTCCCGGTGTCTGCCTGCATTTATGCTATTTCCTTGCTTTAAAGCCCTCAGTGTTTACTCATTGCCTCCAGGATACAGTCTACCTTCTTGACTGAGCTCATAGCACTGGTACTAGAAGGCCTGGGCCAACCTTTCCAGCCTTGTCTTCTGCCACCTCCCTCCACATCTGTGCTTTCTGCACCACTGCTTTGTAATTCCTGCACACACCCAAGGTTTTGCACTGCCATTCCCTTGCTCTTGCTGCTCCCTTCCACTGGGGGCCTTCTCAGCACCCCCGTTTTCCTGCTATCTTCTGTTCAATCCCAGCCAGCCTTCATTTTCAAATCCTACCTTTTCTGTGAGGCCTGTTTTATTTGCTGCTATTTTCTTTTTAAATGCTTACTCTATTTCCTAGAATGCTGCTATTTTTATAAGAGCTTTGGAATCAGACATACCTGGGTTTAAATTCCAGCTTCACCTTTCTCTCTCTCTCTTTTTCATTGAGATGGGGTCTTGCTCTTTGCTCAGGCCAGAGTGTAGTGACATAATCATAGCTCACTGCAGCCTTGACCTCCTGGGCTCAAGTGATCCTCCACACCTCAGCCTTCTGAGTAGCTGGGACTACAGGCACATGTCACTGCAGTCTGACAATTAAAACCTTTTTTTTTTTTTTTTTTTTTTTTTGTAGAGACAAGGTCTTGCTATTTTGCCAAGGCTGGTCTTGAACTCCTGGCTTCAAGGAGAAATCCCACAGTTCTGGGATTGCATGCTTGGCCCCAGCTTCATCTGTTACTGGTGCTTATAGAAGTGCTAAGAGCTGGGGCATAACGAGTGTGATACCACATGGCTCAAAAACTCCCAGATATTATTTAACTTTCTGAAGGAAATTGAACAACTCTAAGTTGACTGAACAAGTGATTTTCCAATAACTGGCCTTGATGTTGGTCTAATGAAGTACTCGGCCTTACTTGGAGTCATCTGCTGATCCTCCTGTTTCCCTGGCTACCACTTCTTTGGAGTTTAAGCACCTGTAGAAGCATTTGTGATCTATATGAAAATCTGTCTTTTGTTTTCCTTCTATGTGTAGAAAACAATCACTTTATCCTTTTGATTATCTGACAGAGCCAAGGCTGGTTTTCAGATGGAGAAATGTAACTTTATAGTTAGAACTGAAAGCTTTGTTCTTTACTCTGAAATGATGCTCTTCAGTATCATTTTTGCTTCTTTCTGGTTTTGCTGATTCACGAAGTCTTTATGAACCTGTTTCTACAGTGCACATTTTCCCCCAGTTTTGTACTGGTTTTCTCTTCATTTTAGTGTTTTTTTGAAAATTGTTAAAGCAGTTTAGAAACGGTGCAAGTAGGGACAGAAAGTTTGAAAGCTCTTCTCTCAACTGTTAGCTCCAAAGTGATTTATCTCATGCTTCTTCCGTTACATTTGTCTTTGAGCACAGACCCCAATTATGCACATATATTTATTTATAAATTACAGGATGCATTATGCTGCCAACATATTATGTGTCTTCTATGACATTCACAAAGAGTTAAATGTGGATGAGATAGAGCAGAATAATACATAGAGATACACTTTAGTGACATGTAAAACCTTTTTCACTTTTATTAAAAACCTTTTGAACCACTTGTCCATTTCATGAGGGTTAGTTCAGTTTAGAGTAGGTGATATTCATAATTCCACTTAACTGTCTCATGTTGCCATACGCCAGAAGTGTGTGAATGCTTGAGGCACTTCCATTATCCCTTCCTTGTTCTGCTCTGTACTGTGATCAGAGAAACCTTGGGTATTGTAGGTGAAATGTGACTGTGTGACATATGACTCAGTGAAAGCTCTGGTATTAATCTGTATATTTAATACCAGTAAAATGTAATTTTCTCTTTTAGATTAAAAAATATGAGGAAGAAGGATGGAGATTTTGAAAAGTTTATTTACTTGAAATATGATGTGTTACAAAGTAAAAAATATAAAGATTGACAAAAAGGAAGTTATTAAAAAAAACTGTATTCCCTTTTTGGGAGTATATTAGGATCCCTTTTAGAAGTATAGAAGTACCTGTTGGTCAGGATAGGGTACGTTTTGCTGCAGTAACCAACAAATTTCAAATCTCAGGGGATTAACATATTAGAGATTTATTTCTTATTTGCCTAAAGTATGAAGCAGGTCAAGTGACTCTATAGGACAGGTCTTTTCCATGCAGTGACTCAGGATCCAGGATTTCTGTATCTCAATGTGTGGCTTCAAGGGTTGCTACAGCAGGGGAAGAGAGTGACTGGAGGTGGCACATTGTTTCTTTAATTCTTTGAACTGAAAGTGACATAATTGAGGGGGGGCAGGAGGTGGAGTCCTCTCTTCTGTCCAGGAAAGGGAGGAGAGACAGATATATGGTGGATAACTACCAGTGGGGTTTTTATATTTGTCCAGAGTGGATCTAAGCGAAATAAAGTTTGAGGAGCAATCTAACTTCTGCTATTGCTGTTGTTTCTATTATGCTGCTAGTGGTACCAGTAGATACCTGTTGAGGGCCTACTGTGTGCAAGGCATTGTGCTTAGTGCTTTGTGTACATAATCTTATTTAGTGATTCCATCAGTCATCTGAGGTGGGTACTAGAGCTTTCCTTATTTTACAGATGAAGCATATATATATAGAGAATAAGCAATTTGTCCAAGTTCACACAGTTGGTAAGCAGCAGAGCTGGGTTTTAAGGCATTGGTCTATTTCCTGCCGAAGTCTCAGATCTTAACTTTATGTTCACTACCTCCTTAAAAGATCACTGATCTGTGATTTAGTATTATAGGAAGATCCTAGTTCACACATGCTAGGTGAAAAAATGACTGGTTTTTATAAGATGATTAAGAATGTGATTTATTATTATTATTATTTTGAGGCAGGGTCTCACTCTGTCACTTAGACTGGAGTGCAGTGGTGTGACCCTGGCTCACTGCAGCCTTGATCTCCCGGGCTCAGTCGATCCTACCACCTCAGCCTTCCTAGTAGTTGGGACTACAGGTGTGCGTCACCATGCCTGGCTAATTTTTGTAGTTTTTCGTAGAGATGGAGTCTCCCTATATTGCCCAGGCTGGGCCTGAACTCCTGGGCTCAAGTGATCCTCCCACCTCAGCCTCCCAAAGTGCAGTGTTATCTTGGTGCTGTCACTTGGACTTTTGCTTCATGATGTGTTTTCTTAAAATCAGGCGGGTGGGGCAAGGGATTACGGACATCTAACTCTTTGGAGTGGCATGATTGCAGATGTGAGCAACTGCACCTGGCCAGAATTTTTATTCTTAACTAAGAATTTATTTCTTTTTCCTAGAGATGGTTTTTGAGCTGTTTAGGGTTTTCACCATTTACCATAACTTAATTTCCTTTTAGAGGAAAAATCATGGAAACTTTTTCTATATGGAAGAAAGAAATACAAAAGAAATAAGGGACATTTAATTATGGTTTCTTATCCACAATAATCAGAGATTGCATCTACCAAAGTAATTCTTTCAGGGGTATTTAGATATTTAGAATTTCACTAACCTAAGTTCTGATGATCTAAAACAATTTGAACTGTTCTGTGTGAAGAAAAATTGGAGGCAGGTCCATTATAGTGTAGAGGTGAGGAGATTTAAGTGCTCTTGTATAGGAAGTTCATAGTTTTATAAATGTAATGCTAACTACCACAGCCCTTTCCTTCTTATGTGCAGTGTTGTCAAAGGGCTCCTGCTCAGTTTATTTGCAGTAGATGTTGAAGTCCTCATGGTTCTGTCTAAGGGAGTTGAACCCAACTCCAGATCTAAGGGAGGATGCTGAACTCCCTCTCCATGTTACAGGAAGTGCAGGACTGTTTGGAACCTTGGGGCTTATGGGTAGGTGGCTGTGGCCAAATTTCTCAGGTGCAAAGGGTTGATACTCAGTTCTCGCGTGGATATGCCATCCTTTCCTCCATTCCCACTTCTCCTCCACCCGCTTCCCTCCAAAGCCTCGCTTCTCAGCCATGCAGTTTTACATGAATATAACGACAGTTGCTTTACTGCTAAGAGTTGCAGCACTGAAATTTAGAATCGTGCTTGTTAATATAAAGCAGAGTGCATGGATGCAGTGTCATCTTGGTGCCGTCACTTGTGCTTTTGCTTCAAGATGTGTTTTCTTACATTGGAGGAGTGTGGGGCAAGGGATTATGGACAGCTAATTCTTTGGAATGGCATGAAACCGCAGGCCATGCTCTCCACATCACACCTGTAGAACAATCAAGGGAGAGGTGAGGAGAAAGTATTGAGTATGGATATTCTGCTGCCACATGAGGAAGCCCCTTATTATTTGTAGTGGCCTGTGGGGTTGGGATAGGCGTTATGGGGGGCAGGGCTGATGAGAGGGTAGATACAACAGTAGGGAAGTAAAGTAAACCTATTTTCTCTAAAATAATATAGGTTTGTCTTTTTTATTTTTTACATCTTTATTCTATTGTGTGATGGAAATCAAAGAGAGAAAACAGGAGTGAATACATTTTCTGAAAGTTCATAAAAACTTCTATCTTGTGGTTTGGTACATAAGTGTTATTGACTTTTTGTATTCCCTTGGTATTTTGTGCAATTATTAACTTTGTATTTCTAATGGATTTCTTCCAAATTAGGCATACGTAAAGCAATTTTTAGACATTTTCCTAGGTTGTGCATGGCTAGCCAAGGCTCTGCAGGAATATAAATAGCATCACACACTAGGAGATTGTACTAGATCTAATATTTACCCATCTTGCATGTGCAGAATTGGGACAAGGTCATGGGGAAATGTAACCCAAGAAGTGTAAGTAAACCTGTCTGGGGAATGTTACGGCTTTTAAGCAATGGTTATGTGATCGTTTCTATTTCTGGCTTAACTCAATAGGAAGGAATCTACTCTAAATCAATATTAGTATGAGTTTTGGATGAGTTTTTCATCCAGCTTCAACATAGGATTTATTGATTCTTATTTTAAACATGAAACTTGAAAAGATTGAGATGGATCCCATTTCTGTGTTACCTTTATTATTATTGTTTTATTTGTATAATGCAGGGCCATTTCTTTTCTTTTCTTTTTTGTTTTGAGACTGAGTCTCACTCTGCTACCTAGGCTGGAGTGTAGTGGTGCAATCTCAGTTCACTGCAACCTCCATCTCCTGGGTTCAGGGAATTCTCCAGCCTCAGCCTCCTGAGTAGCTGAGACTTCAGGTGTGTGCCAGCATGCACGGCTGATTTCTGTATTTTTAGTAGAGATGGGATTTCACCATGTTGGCCAGGCTGGTCATGAACTCCTGACCTCAGGTGATCTGCCCACCTCGACCTCCAAAAGTGCTGCCAGCCTGCAGAGGAATTTCAACAGGGGTCATTCAACTATGTTCTAAAATACTCACTCCATTGTGAGTATCCAGATATGATGAGTTGTGTTAATTGGAAGTGCATGATAGAATTTGATCAGGTTTGCCGGTGGAACTCAGATGTACTCACTCCTCAGACTTGTCTTATCCCTTACCTTCTTCTAGGCTCCTTTCTTTCTACCACTATAAGTCTAAGAAATCATGGATCCTTCAAAGCCAGTATTTCCAAAGTGTGTGCAGGGAAATAACACTTTTCAAAAGAGATTTTCTTGTCAGTCCAACGTATATTGGGTATGCTTATCCTGTAAATTCATACTGCATATGTTTTGTGGGGGTTGAATTGTATATCCCTCACAAAAAGATATGTTGGAGTCTGAGTGATGTGAACAGCAGACATTTACTGTCTCAGAGTTCGGGAGGGAAGAAGTCCAAGATCAAGGTGTTGGCAAGTCGGCTCTCTGAGGGCTGTGCGGGAAGGGTCTGTTCCAGGCCTCTCTCCTTGGTTAGTGCTTGATCACCTTCTCCCTGTGTGTCTTCACATCATCTGCCCTCTGTGGGTGGCTGTGTCTGCATCCAAATTTCTCCTTTTCATAAGGACACCAGTCATATTGGATTAGAGTCTACCTTCATGGCTTCATTTATTACCTCCATAAAGACCCTATCTCCGAGAAGGTTACATTCTGAGGTGCTGGTATTTTTTTCTTGGGTGGGGATACACAATTCAACCCATAACATATGCAGACTAATACGACGTATCACCACATGAAATGCTGTCTTTCAGTTAAAAATATTTACTAGTCTGGGTGCAGTGGCTCACACCTATAATCCAAACAGTTTGGGAGCCCAAAGCAGGAGGATTGCTTGGGTCCAGGAGTTTGAGACAAGCTGGAGCTATAGCAAGACCCTGCCTCTACAAAACAAATAAACAAAAAACCTGAAAGACAAAAATATATATTAAAGTTGTTTAACTCACCAATTTTCTAATCTTACTCCACTGTGAAACTTTTTTTTTTTTTTTTTTTTTGAGACAGGGTCTCACTGTGTGGCCCAGGCTGGAGTGCAGTGGTATGATCACAGCTCACTGCAAACTTGACCTCCTTGGGCTTAAGCAATCCTCCTGCCTTAGCCCCCTA
This sequence comes from Sapajus apella, assembly GCF_009761245.1. Classification (NCBI taxonomy): domain Eukaryota; kingdom Metazoa; phylum Chordata; class Mammalia; order Primates; family Cebidae; genus Sapajus; species Sapajus apella. Next base: position 7,827,230 of record NW_022436963.1, on the reverse strand, counting down.
GTAGCATCAGGACCACAGGTGTGTACCATCACATCCAGCGAATTTTTCTTTTTTGTAGAGATGAGGTTTTGCCATGTTGCCCAAGCTGGTGTTGAACTCCTGTGCTCATGCAGTCCACCTGCCTCAGCCTCCCAAAGTGCTAGGATTACAGGCATGAGCCACTGCACTGGCCAAAACTTAAACTAAGTACCTACATATTAGGCAGCTACTGCTGCAATAGTGCTATGCAACAAGCCATCTCAAAACCTATGGCTTGAAAAGACAAGCGTTTATCTCTCTCTCACATATCTGCAGGTTGGCTATAACTTAGTTAGGCTAGACTGGAAGTTGGGTTTAGGTGTGTTCCATGTCTCCACATTCTCCTTGGAACTGCAGCTATTCAGGGCTTCATCTTCTCATGGTGGATCACAGTTGCCAAATGTACAACCAAACCCCACAAACATGTTAATAGCCTTGGCTTTCATCATTTTCACCAACATTCTGTTGGCTAAAGCATGTGATGTAACCAAGCCCAAAGTCAGTCATGTGGAGGAAATTTACTCCCTGCCAAGGCAGAGGGGGAGTGGAGTGAATATACATACATACATTTAACAACAGTTCCATCTGTTACAAATTATAAATATTCCTAGAAATAAGGGTACAAGGCCACATGTTGGGAAAGGCTGCCCTGCCTCAGGAGCATCTCTGGAAGTGAGACCTTAAAGGAGACCTGTGAAGGTGGATGTGGTTCCTTCCGTGGCTGGGTCTTCCAAAATGCCCTGATGGTGCCAGGGACTCAGATGTACTCACTCCTCAGACCTGTCTTATCCCTTACCTTTTCTCATGCTCCCTTCTTTCCACTAGTATATGTCTGAGAAATCCTGGCTCAGCTCAGGCTCCTCCTCCTCTTCCTCAAGTATCTGGCCAATGAAATCCAAGTGGAAATCTGGGAGATTCGGAGAAAGCTTTTTCTTTCCTGATAAAGGAACAAATGTCACCAGCAATGCTCCTCTCCAACTTCTTTCTGTCTTGAGGATTGATGTGATGGATGGAGCTGTGTCAGCTACATTATAACCATGAAAGAAAGGCCAAAGAAAGAAAGGAACAGCTAAGTCCAGAGATGTGTGAGCTACCATCTCTGAGCAATTGCACCAACAGCAGCAATGACCTGCCTCTAGATGTCTAGTCGTGTGAGAAAATAAACCCAGAGTTGTTTAAATCACTGTTGTTTGGGCATCCTATTACTTGCAGCTCACCAACTGATAAAACATCAGAAACCATTAATTGATAACGTTATTCATAGTAATTGCCAGTCGTGATAACCTCCTCCCACCCCAACATGCTATGGCTTCAGAGAGGTTCAATGAAATCTTAAGGCACCTTACACATTCAAATGAAGAAACCTCCTTGCTAATTAATTTTGGCAAGACTCCGAAGTAGTGACACAAATACTGCTCAAAGCCTGCATAAGTCAAGAAAAAAAAGGAGGGGAAATTTATTAGTTCTTATAACAAAATTGCAGAAAGGCTCAGATGTGGAGCTTGAGGTTACTGGATCCAGGGCCTTAAACTGTAGCAGGACTTTGTCTCTCACCATTGATTGCTTCATCTCTGGTTCTCAATGTCTGCCTCTGTCTATGTGTGAGCCTCATTTTTCCCTTTGTGTAGTGGGCAGTCTTGGCTGCCAGTACGCAAGGGTCACAATTGAAAGGTCAAGAGAGCCTTGCGTCTTCACTTCCCACCTGGAAAGTTCATGGAGGGACTCTGATCCTGTCTTGGTCATATTCTTCCTTCTAGGACTTGGTGAGTGAGTGTGTGTGTGTGTGTGTGTGTGTGTGTGTGTGTGTGTGTTATGGGGGGAAGATGGGGCAGGTGTGTGAGAAGAGGTTACTGTGTGATTGGTGACCCTATTAGAACTGTAGGTGCTGAGAGAGGAGCAGTTCTCTAAAAAAAAACTGGCTGTGGTGGGTGGATCATGAGGTCAGGAGATCGAGACCATCCTGGCTAACACGGTGAAACACCATCTCTACTAAAAATTCAAAAATTAGCCAAGTGTGTTGGCACGTGCCTGTAGTCCCAGCTATTTGGCAAGCTGAGGCAGCAGAATCATTTGAACCCAGGAGGCGGAGGTTGCAGTGAGCCGAGATTGAACCACTGCACTCCAGCCTGAGTGACAGAGCAAGACTCTGTCTCCAAAATAAATAAATAAATAAATAAACTGGGATGAAGGGTGACCAGACGTTCCAGGACAAACACAGATGTCAACTGCATTGACTTGAGCTGTCCTTAGTCATTTCTGCTCTCCAAATGTTTTAAGGGCTTATCAGTCATGCCTGAGAACTTAAGAAGTCAATTGTATGTTCCGTCTGTGTGTAAGGTATTTCATTTTAATTCCGAGTTGAAATGTGAGTGTTTGTGTGTGTTTTCCCTAATGTTACATAGGCACATGGATTTAGAACTGGATAACATGGTTTAGCACTACAACATGCCTTGGCATGCTGAATCTCAGAAGGACAGAAAAAGAGTCCATCTTCCTCATCTTGAAACAGTCTTCCTTAGTTAGCTCTTCAGAGAACTGTAGCTTTTGCCTACTTTTCCGGAGAGCTGCAAAAAGTTTGGTCCAGACTTAGGGGATGACCTACTTAGATGGAAACTACAATTTTAAATGCCTTTCATAGATGAGTGAAAACTTCTTTTGGTTCTGAAGATAGATGAGATGGCACAGAGCCAGCAGTTGGTTTCTTTGTTTGCTAGAAGGTAGGAGAATGATTTGAAGTGAACTATACATCTTTGTCACAGATGCCAGCTGGTTTTGGCCTCAGTAATCTCTTGTAGTCAGTCCTAGAATCAGCCATGTGCACCACATTAGTGGTCTTACAGATTTTTATTCCCAGGTTTTCTTCTGAAAGACTTGGCTAATGGTAGGAAAATAAACATTCTTGCGTGCTGGACCTTGGGAGACCTAAATGATTACCATCTTCCATTTTTCTCTCTGGATCACTTTATTTGGGTGATGGGATTGCAGCAGCACATAAGCAACCAAAAAAAAAATTTCAGAATCTTTCAATGAATAGATTATTTTAGATTTTAGTCTCACTTGTGCCAAGGGTACTTATTGAAACCAAGCTGCAAGAGGGAAAGGCAAGGGGTGTTGTCACCCCCAAAATATTCACTGTTGTTCCCTAACAACAGCATCCTCAGAGAATTTTAAGAAACAAGTCTACGTTGACAGTAGAAAAATAACAGAGTGATTTTATGGGCCAAAGCAGATGGGGTGGGTTCTCAACGTGGCCTCTTCTGGCCAGAACACAATTTCAGTTTCTATAATTAGTTGCAGGTGGAGCTCTTGTGCTCTTGTTTCAGAGTCCACTGACATCTGTGTGCAAATTCCCAGCAACCCCAGTTGGCATTTGTACTCAATAAGTGGTTTGACTTCGCAGGAATATAGAAACTTGTAAATCTATTTCACAGACACACACAGATAAAGCTGCTGTAAAGGTCAGGTTCTGAAATCTGTGGAAAGCATTTCAAAAGTTTGGGAAGTAGGTTTTTAGGCAGAGCGTGGGCATGCAGCCAAGAGAACTGGGGCAGTCTGACAACCGAATTCTGGCATGTGCAATTTTCTTCTGTTTCTTTGTGAAGCCAGTGCTTGATTGTGTCTTGGAAGCGACGTGCAACCATTTTGTTTTTTGGTAAGAAAGGTCTGGTCAGAAGTAAAGACTGAGGCAGCTACCTCTCCTCTTGCAAGCCCATGGCTAAGCGGAGCTCACTGGTTTGGCACTATATGTTGACCAAGTTAACTTAGTAGTTCTCAACTGTGCTCAGTTTTTCCCCAGGGGACATTTGGCAGTGTCTGAAGACATTTTTGACTGTTACAACTTGGGGGACCGTTGCTACTGGCAGTTAGCGAGTGAGGCCAGGGATGCTGCTAAACATCCTGCAGTGCACAGGATAGCCCCTGATGCTACCTGGCTCAGAATGCCAATGCATACAAGGTCGAGAGACTGAGCTAACCACACGGTTACTATATCATCATTTTGCATCTCATACTTTACCTTCACTCAGTGCTTTACCTTCACTTTGTGAAGTGACGATCAAAATGCATGTATTTTTGTAAAAATGATGATATAAAAACTAAAACATGATTCATCATTGTGTGGGAAAAAACGAATTATCAATGATATCTTTTTAAAAATGTATTCTCCCAATTATGGATTAGTAATCATGAATCTTAAAATATCTTGAATTCTTTTAGAAGTAGACATTTGGTAAATAAGAGTCAGTCTTGTAAGGAAATGGACAACTCAGAAATAAAACCTATTTTATAAACCTATAATTTTTTTTACCCTTTCACTGACTTTATGGTGGTTTTTGTCCATGTCTGACAAAAGGGGAGGGGAAGTAAGCATTTTTGAGCATCTTCTATTTGCCAAGAATTTGCTAGTTTCTTTCCATGTGTGTGAGTTCAACAGTCCTGAAAGACACATGACATCTCTATTTTATGGAAGGGAAACATGTCAGAGAGAGATTGACTGGCTTGCCTGAGGCCTCACTGATAGAGCTGGGATTTGATCCTCAGGTATGCTTAGCTCTAAAATTGTGCTGTTTCCACTGTCGTGAAGGGAAAAATAACAAACTTGCTTGAAAACCAAGGAATCTGGTGCTGAAATGGAAGCTGTAAGATAGAGTGGAAGGAGCAGTGTATTGCCTGACAGTATCTTAAGAATGCTGTCAAAGAGGTATACAGAAAGGACAGAGAGCAAAAACGAAGAAGGAAGCAAGGAACAGGTGAGGTGGGAGGGCCAGCAGGAGGTAGCAAACACATTTTTGTCAAGTAAATGAGCAGAGGAGAATGCCAAAGGGGCACTCCTGTCTTGGAAGCCCATCCAGAAGGATGGGAGGAAGCAACTCCAGGACTGGCTGGAAAATTAAAACCACAGGTGGCAGAGGCATGAGGGAGATTATCTCTCAGGATGCTCATTAAAGGCCTGGCAGATCCTTTCAGTGGCTGTGACTTTGACAAATTCCCTAGACCTGCAAGAGCAGAGCTTCAGGATCAGGGAGGGCAACTCTTTACTTTGGGTTATTGGACTTCAATGAGGATGTCTTATTAATCCTTTTAGAACTCCTTCCTGTCCTTGCCTCTACAGGAATTTCAGAGTACCTTGCTGGCCTCCTAGCCCAGGAGGCCTTCAATAGGCACCTCTCAGCTTCCTCCTCAGTTGGATTCTACCTTACTGGGATGATCACACTATGCAGGCTTTGTCTTTTGGATTGTTCCACGTCTTGTGTCTCAAAATCAGATCTCCCTCTCTTGGATCCCAGCCTTCCTGATTTCTGCCTCTCCCAGCAACTTTCCCCCGTGAAATCTCTTTTTTGTTCTTTTTGAGAATCCAGACCATTTATTTACTAATTTATTCACTCTCCCTCATTTAAGGGAAAATGTGGTTGCAAGTAGCAGAAAGCCATTTGAGTTTCAGGGAAAAAAGAGGGGGTTGGGGAGGAAGGATTTACTGGGAGCATATAAGGAAACCTTCTAGACATGAAGGGTTGGTAGGGCAGTCAGGTATCACGGGAGACTGGAATCGGGTCAGTTGGAAGATGATGAGGAATGAACAAAGCTGGTCTCCATCTCTGTCTCTGCTCTGTCTCTCCTACACACACATACACATCTCTATTGCGCCTATTTTCTCTCTTAATATTTATTTTTATATATCTCTGGTGAAAAAGTGGCACTCGAGGAAACTGTGTGTGTCTTCTTCATTGAAGTGCTCACCAGGGATGGCCTAGAGCTGCTCTGTCATGACTTCAAATTCAGAGAACCAAGAATCCAATTGATTTAGTTTGAGTCTAGTCTCTTCCAGGTTCAGTCAGCTGTGGCCAAGGGAGTGAGTCACATATCCACGCCCTCTCAGCAGAGCTATGGAAAAGGCCTCTCTGAAAAAGGGGCATGATGAGTAGATTCTCTAGCAAGGGAGTGTGTGGGTAAGGTGGTGAGGAGGGAAGGACAGCCATTGCTAGGAAATATGCTTGTGCAACACATATTTAGAAGTTTGCCTTAGTTCTAGTGTTAGGAAGACCAAGACCGATCCAGAAAGACTTATGAACTGGAGAGTTAACTTGTCTTGCCTCTGTCTATAACTAGCCATTTCTTTTTCCTTTTTTTTTTTTTTTTTTTGAGATGGAGTCTCACTCTGTCACCCAGGCTGGAGTGCAGTGGCGTGAATGCCGTTCGTTGCAGCCTCCACCTCCCCGGTTCAAGCAATTCTCTGCCTCAGCCTCCTGAGCAGCTGGAATTACAGGCACCCACCAGCATGGGTGGCTAATTTTTGTATTTGTAGTAGAGATGGAGTTTCACCATCTTGGCCAGGCTGGTCTCGAACTCCTGACCTCGTGATCTACCCACCTCAGCCTCCCAAAGTGCTGGGATTATGCGCGTGAGCCACTGTGCCAGGCCTATAACTAGCCATTTCAATAGCAACTTGAGTAGCCTCCTGGACTCTCTAGACCTCCACACTCACCTCTTCACTTCCTACCTCTATTGTGTCCCCTAGAGAAATTCTGGAAGTTATATTGACTGGCACCAGGATCAATTCATGATATTTTACCATAGTGGGCCCACATGGTACTTTTATGTAGTGTCAGGGTACATCCTTTATGGAATTAAAACAAATTCTCCCCTTTCTATAAATTCCCCTAGTTTCATTGGAGACTTTAGTCTCCAAAGCGGATGGAAAAATGGTACTAGTTAGGATCTGTAAAATTTAAAAGTAAGTAATAATTTGATGGTTTCTATTTTAAAGTATAATTGGGCCGGGCACAGTGGCTCATGCCTGTAATTCTAGCACTTTATTAGACAGAGGCGGGAGGAATTCGAGAGGAGCCTGAGCAACATGGCAAGATCCTGTCTCTACTGAAAAATTAGCCAGGTGTGGTGGTGTGTGCCTGTGGTCCCAGCTACTCGTGAAGCTGAGCTGGGAGGATCACTTGAACCCAGGAGGTCATGCCTGCAGTGAGGTGTTTTCATGTCACTGCACTCCAGCCTGAGTGACAGAGTAACACTCTGCCTCAAAAAAAAAAAAAAAAAAAAGTATAACTGCTCAAGCTCTAAAAACTATTGGCTCATGAGTACATATTATCTGAGAAGGAATGGAAATAAATTAAAATTCATGGATTCATCCCTTGGAAAAGCTTTCTGAAATATCCATGTGAAATAATATAAAAGTTTCAAAGGAATCCTAAGACCAATAGAAATCAGTAAGTCTATGAGATGAAGAGTTGGACAGTGCACGTGATGGCCATATTTAGAACTTGCTTAAATTTAGAAATGTATCAAATAATAAATAAAATTTTCTTCTCAAACATTTTAAACTTCTCTCCAGGGTTTTCATCTTTGAGAAGCCACATACTCCATCAGAGCTGACGAAAATGTCATAATTTTCCCTAGAAAGATCTGCATAACCTGAATAGTATACAACATTTCACTTCCTCATTCCTACAGCAAACTCCAAGGGCATCTCAGGATATTTAGATCGAGATCCTCTGTGTAGATATTACCACTTCATAAAATATTGCACATGTATTGGGAGTAAGGAGTTTCCAGTGATTAATGAAATGAATGAACTTTTGGTAATATGAAACATGTCTTCAGTTCACTGATACTCAGTTTGTGCTAAGAAGCAGGGGGCATGTGCCAGGACTTTGGTGATAAAGGGTATGTACATAGGTAAGGTGGATGGACTATACTGCATTCACTAAATGTATTCAGATACAGTATATTTGAGGTGGTGGATTTTAGTTCGCCTTCAGGACTAAGTTACCTTGAAAGAGTTTGCAGAGCATTAGGTGTCATAGAAAAGCCCATGTTTAAATATTTTTATTAAGGACTTTTTGTTCATTATGCTTGTCTGTGGGTGCCAAAATTCCAAGTTTACCTCAGACATTCTATTTTACTTATTTGTAATTGCAACTCAAATCTTATACTGCAGATGCGATTATGCTGTAGGCATTTGTGACAGAGCAAGGAACAAATGATTTTGGTAAATTATCAGGTGAGGGTTAATTGGGTACCTATCATGTTCCTAGTTATATGCTGAAGTTATAAGGGCTGAAGAAGACTCTAAAGAAGTGTAAAGCGCCCTTTCTGTCCCCTTACCATCTTTGAAAAGCGGTAGAGGTCCATTTACTTTTCCTATGTAGACTGTGAATAAGGAATGTAGCGGTGATATACTTTGTTGGTTATGGATAGTTGACTCTACCTTGGAACTTGACCTGAGCATGAAGTTTGGTCTAGGGAAGAAAGCTTCTTGCCTAGTTTATTTACCTTTCTGGAAGAGCCATTGATGTGACCTCTCTCTGTTTTCTGTAGAAGCCTAGCCAGAGTTTTGGAGAGTGTGCACAGTAACCTCCTAACATCTAGCCAGTGTATGGCTTCTGGAAGGGTTTGGGGTAGGGGATTTGGGGAAGGCCTGAGCCCCTGCCTTTCTCAGGCATGCATGTAAAGTCTGTGAATCACTTCACTTTCCCATTTAGTGTACCCACCTAACTACAATATGTTCCCCTGATAAGTAAGAATAATAAACAATCAGTAGAGTTTGTAAAATACTTCCCTAAATGAAATAATGCTGAAGGCCTCATATATGGTATCTCATTTAATGAACATCATGACTCAACGAAGTAGGTATTGTTAATATATATGTGAGCATAAAGACCTCAGAGGAGAGGTTACTTGTCCAAAAGTTATAGTTAGCAAGTGGAAAAGCTAGGGTTGAACCCAGGTAGACTAATTCCAAAGTCGACTAGTCTCCAGTGTTAGGGTTGACTGTAGCATGGAGTGCCTAGCTCTGTGTACACAAGAGGACCTTAGGACAGACAAGGACTCTGAATTAAACAACTTTGAAGCCCACATAAATGGAAGTCATCCCCTTTCCAAAGCCCTTTTCTGAGGCAGGATCTTGCTCCGTTACTGAGGCTGGGGTGCAGCAATCATAGCTTACTGCATCCTTGACCTCCTGGGCTCAAGCAATCCTCCTTCCTCAGCCTCCTGAGTAGCTGGGACTACAGGCATGTACTAGCATGCTCACCTAATTGTTTTTATTTTTAATTTTTTTTTTTTTTTGGTAGAGACAGCATCTCAGTATGTTGGCCAGGCTGGTCTTGAACTCCTGACCTCAAATGATCCTCCTGCCTTGGCCTCCCAAAGGACTAGGATTACAGACATGAGGCATTGTACCTGGCCCCTTTCCAGATCTTATTCAGTACCTCTGATGAACGTAAATAAGATAGTCTTTACTTGGTGCCAATCTTGAACCCTACTTTACGCTTATCAGATGTTTCCTACCCTCATTGTAGGATGTGTAGTGACATTACTACATGATGTTTACATTGTAATCCTAGTAGCGCTAGTTTTTGCCTTTGCATCTGATATGCAGCCTGTTCAAAGAGTTTCTGTGAGCAGAACTGGCAACATGGTGTTAGTGGGGTCTGCCTCTGGGTTCCTGCTTTTTTTTCTTTGATGGTGGTCAAGAGCATCAGCTTCAGAGTTGAATTACCTGGGTTCCTTTTCTAGCTGTGAGACTTTGGTTAACTTTATCTCTCTGCACGTGTTTCTTTATGTGTCAAATAGATGTGGTAATAGTTTAAGTTGTTCTATTGTTCTTTTCCCTTTACAGAGTCAGTGGAATTAGACTACTTTACTTTTGAAACCAAGTTCAGATAAGCAGCTTAGGAATGGCTACAAGAGTTTTCTTGACCTAGGTATTGACTCCCATAGCTGGATCGAAGGCAGTTTGTGTTAATTTTCAGATGGCTGCTCTGGACAATTCTGGGCCACAGTCAGACCTTACTTGTGCAAAAAAAGAAAAAAAAGGAAAGACTCATATTACATTTTTCTGGTATGCTACATTGAAATATGTCCCATGGCATGAGATGGAAGCTGTAAATTCAGTATCATTACAGGGAGTAATAGAGAAAAAAGTAAACACTATTATCTGAATCCTCAGAAAAGGCACACCCTTATGTTGCCCAAAGAAAGATCTCATGGTTTCCAGACCTAGCTAGCTATACATATTAATCCAACCAGCTAGAAACATGAGGACTCAGAGCAGATGTTTGATTGATTGGTTTTTATAAACTTTGGCCCGTTTTGTTTATCTCGGTCTACAGAATCCATCTGCTGCATAATATCTGGCTAGCTAAAACTCTTATAATGACACTTTAGTAGTTTGTACCAAAAAAATGATCCCCCCAGCCAAGTTCTCTAACCCAAATCTCTGCACTGGCCTTTAGATATGTCTGCCCATTTTCTACTGGTGAGGTCACTGGTACTACCCCAGAGGGTCAGACAGGATGATGACTGAATGACTGAAATAGATTAAGTCAATAAATATGGAACCATGTGCTGAGCTAGGTGCTGAGAGTAGGATTATAGAAAAAACTTCCTGCCTGCATGGAGTTTTCATTCTTGGTGTACTAAAAGGAGTGTGGAGCCCCTGGGGAAGACCAAGGGTAAAACAGCCTCAGTGTAGAGAGGGAGATCAGGAGGTTTTTTTTTTTTTTTTTTTTTTTTAAATTATGTTTTGGTTTTGGGAAAGCCTCATTCATCCAAGTGGTGATGTTGAGTAGGGAGGTGGGTTTGGTGGAATTTGCTCTCTTGTGGCCTCTGCCAGAACGTCGTCTTGCCATGGTTAGGGTGGATTTGGGGCTGCAGGGACTTGGAAGTGTTACTGTTGCTTTTTATACTTTTCTTACAAGGAGGTTAGCTTTGAAGGGTGGTAACTGAAAAAGATGCATAGTTTGGGGAATCTCTCCCTGCCTTCGATGTGTGACATAGTTGGCCATATTTTTAACTTGTAGAGAATGGGCCAGTCAGAAGAGGGATTACTGGGGGAACCAAGCCTGGAAATGTAGGGAGATAGATCAGCTTTGGGCAGGAGGTGAGGTTTCTCATCCTCAAACCTCAGGAGGAGGTGGTCAGAGAAGGTCCAGAGAAAGAGACATTAGCAGGTGTGGAGTACAAGTAGCTTTTAACCTGAAAAGACTGCCTGGTATATCAGAAAGAGAAATCCCCTACTAATTTAGACTTGACTTTGATGCCAATTAGATGTGATGTTGGCCAAGTCACCTCTTCTCCCTGGACTTCAGTTTCCCCTGCTGCATCATCATACTGAATACAATTGTTTCAAAGGCTCAACTTGGTTAAAACATGTCATGACTCTAAGCCACTTAAAAATTTTCAGGAAAATTAAGAGTGCTTTGGTGGCAAAAGAAAGTCAATGCTGTTATGACTCTTGAGTGCGATTTGATGAGGGCACGGGGCTAGGGTGAGGCAGGTAAGGTCGAAGCAGGCAAAAGTAGATGTGTTGGCTGTGCTATCTGATGTGCTGGTAGTTCTATTCAAGTGCTGCTGATGGGGTGATTTGCTTGCTGTGGGATGACACAGCAAGCCCATTACCATGCTTGGTGGAGACGGGAGCTACCAGCATTTCCCCATGAGAAATTTCACAAGTAAAGGCTAATTTTACTTTTGCTGTTGATGGCATTTCTTAGCTATACTAATTACCATCCTGATAGAAATGCTGCAGAAATATACCCTATCCTCCCAAGAGTGCAGAGGGGAAAAGAGGTTGTTCTTAAATAATCCAAGAAAAGATTTTACCTGTGGATTCCAAAGCTACAGTGCTTCCTTACTCATGGCTTTCTTAAGTGTTAGATGCCCTGGCTTAAATATAATTTCTATATTTCCCTTACTTTCAGCTTTCAGACTATGTGATCTATGCCTTATTTAGAGTCAATTACAAATTAAAATTATTTTATGAAGAAAAATGATAGAGATTTAATGTTTTATCTCAGTTTTTCAAAAAAAAATTTTGTAATTTTGTAAATTTGGAAATTATGTTTTGCTTTCTCCCTTCGTTCCTTAATACATATTAGGCTGTGTACCCATCTGTCTATCTGTCCATCTATCCATCTACTCATTAAAATAACATTCCTGAATATAGCAGTTGTTCAGTATATAGTTGTTGAATGAAATGTACAACTATATACAGAGCCAAGGCCTCTTAAGCTGCATGAGGCCAGGATGCCTTGGTCCAATTCTGGCTCTGCTGCAAGTTGGCTGTGTGACCTGGGGAATTAGTTGTTAAGATTGAAAACTGGAAGTCTTCATGTAAAAACCTGCATTTCTTCGTTTCCCTGAATGCCAGGAAGATCTGATATCCTCGAACCCAGTGAGCTGGAGCTAAGCATTGCTGCTTGCCTTGTGTAAGACATTGTCTCTCTGGGTTCCTCTGGTCCACCCCTTGGTTGAAAGATGTACGTTTTTAGTTTAAAGGTGAAATTAAGAACATTTTAAAATTTGAGATGTTGGTAAAATATAGATGTCATTTGGTCTCACAGAGCCCTGAGAGAAAACACTGACTGTACCTGGGGAGAGAGTGGAAGGGGGATCTTAATAATTCTCTTGACTTCAAGGAATTTAAGAGTTAACCCTACAGAACTGGAAAATGGGAAAGGACCTCGTTTTGGATATCTGGGGGAGGAGAAAAGAGTAAGGTGTAGCAGGTATTGGTTAATTCTCAAAAGTCAAAGATAGTTGACGTGTTTATGGATAATGATGAAATTCTGGTGCCTGGCCTAGAGTGGAACAAAAGGAAAGGCAGAAGTATGAAAAGTTCCCAGTAGATTAAGGTACCACCCCTTTATGCTAAGAAGGCAGATGCAGAGGCCCTCCCAGGGAATGTGCCAAAGCAGGGGAGGAACTGCCTTTGTTTGCTTTTCTGATGACTTGGATTTCTACAGCTGCTCATGGTTCTTGAACTCCCTTGAAAAAGTACAGGCAGAATTGTGATGAAATCAGCATCCCAACTTTGTCTTTCTTAAGGACACTGTTAATTCTGGTAGTATTTACCTTCATTCCAGCAACTACCTTGGATTTTATATTGGGGTAGATGTGATCAGACAAGTGCTGTGGCTTGTATGGGTGCACATGTGTACATAGGCCCAGTGCTATAATTAAAGCAGGGTAACCACCACAACAGATTGATGGTTATTTGGTTTGGGGGAGAAATTTCCTGATGTGTTTCATGTTCTTGTTATTCATCAAATCTGTAATATCATTCATAAGAGTGTTAGGAAATTCAAAAACTCAGAGGGCACTGTGCAATGAGCATTGTTCTTTGAAAAAATATAGCATGATACATATTTTCTATCAGAAGGTACTATGAATTTGTTAAGAGTTTGGGTGGGGTTTTGGTGTCTGAATGGCATTCTTTATCCTCTCCCCAGGGGTATTCATTATCCTCTGACCAAGGGGACTATGCACTTACCCAGTAGTCAAATGGAAGACTGAGTATGAGTTTATTAATTCTGAGGATGGGCTCAGTGTCCTTCCATGCAGGGATTTTTTTATTAGGTGAGAAATTTTGCTACTCCCTCCATTCCCAGGACCCAAGATGGCCATACCTGCTGCATGCTGACCCCATGCAGCCACCATGCTCAGGGGGAGATCAGGTTAGCAAGAGAGAAGGCTGTGGTGTGCTTACCACATGGATGCCCAGAAGTGAAAGCATAAAGGAGAGTTGGCAAGACCCTGTCCTGAGAGGCTGGAAAACTGGGTGGTTGGCAGTGCTGCCTGGGGAAGCAGTGATCCAGGAGTGATCACCATGCCAGAGCAGGAAGGTGGGAGGCTCAGGGCTGGCTTGACCTGTTGGGGCTCCACAACTGGGAGTGAGGATGTGGGGCACAGCTGTGGGTCTCCACTAGCACAGCATGTCCCAGTCAATGTGCTGGTCACTGGCCAGTCATATTAGGCACTTCTTTTTCCATCAAGGCCAGTAAAGACTGGCTAAGAGGTGTAAGTTGAGGGTGATAGACATTACCTCTTGATGTCTAACCACTCCCCCTCACCTAAGAAATTGGGTAATAGCATTTGTCACAAATGTCCACCCATAAAGATAAATCCTGTTAATATGGCTATCCATTTTTTCTAGGCACTGCCATATTCCTGACTTTATAATTTACTCTTTATCGATAATTAAATAGCTATTAGAATAAAATAATAGTAATAGCTAACGTTTATGGAGCGCTTACTGCATACCAGGCACATGTATTGACTTCCTTGCCCCTCATAATGACACTGTGATGTAGGTGTCATTTTTGTTCCTGTTTTACAGATGAGAAGTTTGAGGTATACAGCTCACAAATGGCGCCAACCATGGAAGCCAACCCAGGTGGTTGGACTCTAAAGTGCCTGTTTACGAACACTACATGATTATGTCTCTCAAAGTGGTAGATAAGAAATACTGAAGAAGGAGCTAGCCCAAGTATCCAAAGACTCAGTGTGTTGCCTAGAGCCTGGCTTGGCTTTGCCACAAACCCCTTGTGTGCTTGACAGTGTGCCAATGAAGTCCTACTCTGAGTTTCATTTTCCTCATCTGTAAAATGAGGATGTGGATTTCTGCTCAAGGATTTGGGTCCATGAGTCATTATATTAGTTTAGTAGCACAACCATAACAAACTACCACTAGCTTCGTGGCTTGAAACAATAGAAATTTCTTCTCTCACAGTTTGTGGAAGCCAGAAGTCTGAAATCAAGGTGTTGGCAAGGCTGGTTCCTTCTGAAGGTTCTGAGGGAGAATACATTCCATATCTCTCTCCTTTTGGTGACTACTGGCAGTCCTTAACTGGTTGATGCATTATTGCAGTCTCTTCCTCTGTCTTCATTTCATCTCCTTTGCGTGTGTCAGTGTGTCAAATCTCCCTCTACCTTTCTCCTATAAGGACACTCATCACTGGACATAGGGCTTGCCCTAAATCCAGGGTGATCTCATCTTGAGATCTTTAACTTCAATTATATCTGCAGTGACTTTTAAAAAATAAGGCCACATTCAAAGGTTCAGGGAGTTAGGCCTTGAATATGCTTTTTGGGCCAGTATTCAATCAACTACACTCACCCTGCAGCTTTTTTTCTGCTGTAGTATGGCAACCATGGATCTTGGAGAAGAAAGGATTAAAGCTAGTTAGCAGCTGAAGCCTCCTGGGCAGTTTGGTGCAGTGGTTAAAAACATAGAATCTGGAGTTCAGAGCTCTGGTTTCAAGTCCTGGCTCTGCTGTTCACCAGCCATGTGACTTTGGAAAGGTCATCAGACCCTTCTGGGCCTCAGTTGTCTACCCTATGAAATGGGGCTAATAAGAGCAGTTTCACAGGGTGATTAAATGAATCACTGTATAGAGAGTGCCTAGAGCAATGCTATGTAAGTGTTAGCTGCTATTATTGTCGTTACTTCCATTTAGAAGTGAAGTTTATGAATATGACTTTAATGGAGAAATGAATTTTGTGAGAGATGTATTTAAACTATGGCAAGGAACAGCCCACAAGTATGCTATTTTTCCACCATATTTTAAATTAGGGTATCTAAATGTGTCTGAAATGTGAGGATTATACTTTCCGGCGTGCTGAAACAATTTTTGGCCCAGTCTTTTTAGACATCCAAGATAAGCTGAAAGCGGAGTGGGGCTGTGCTCACATTGGAAGAGGCAGGCAAGCAGATGGAAGGTGGCAGAGGGAGCATTTTGATGTGCTCGTGGAGGAGGCGTTAATATTTCGACATCTTTCTTGTTATTTACAGATAATTTTTATGAGAGATTTTCAGAGATGCTCAGTTTTTTTTCTCTTTCCTCTGAGTGGCACAGAATTGTCACAAATCAATCTGTTAATAGGAAGCTAAAAACTCAACAGTCTCCTGTTCGGGAATTGACTGTAGTTTGAGTTTTGTAACTAAAGTGAGGTTAAGCTTTCTGGATTCTGATTTTTTTTTTCTGAGATAATTCATCACCTTGCAAAATTCACCCAGCAGTCTCAACTCAACAGGAATGATTATTGGCCTAGGTCTTGTGTTACTAATAGATTAGCTAATTGATTTGTATTAATATCATATTCCTACTGTACTCTGGGCAAGGAGGGACAAGTGAAAAGGAGAGGATGTAAATACTTTGAAGTTGGGAACATAATGGAAGACAGACCTTTAAGTAATCTATCACAACGTAGTATGATATCTGCTCTAATCAAGATGCTTGGAGTAGTTAAGAGCAAGGCCTCTAGAGGCAGACATACCTGCATTTAAAACCTGCCTCTACTGGAGTGAGCCATGATGGTGCTCTCTAGCCTGAGTGACAGAGAGAGACCCTATCTCAAAAACAAACAAACATCAAAACCAAAACAAGCAAATAAACAAAAAACTGCCCCTAAAAACCAACCTCCCAAAACCCAAACCTCTTGACATCTCAACCAGCTATTTGGTCTTTTTGGGCTTCTATTTCCCCACCTGTAAACAGGGGTTATTTTACTGTTTCTGCCATAGTGAGGTTTAAATGGCATACATATGCAGAGTGCTTAGTACATCATCTGGCACATAGTAAGTGTTCAGTAAATGTTAGTCATTATTACAGGAATAACGTGCTGTGGGGAGAGCTCTCTGTAGAGTAATTTTGTTAATTTATTCATGTGGCTTGATATTTATGTATCACATTGTGTGGTACATTTAATGAGTGCATGCTTTATTGCTTGCGTTTAAATCTTTCACCAAAATTCATTTACTAAATTTATATTTTGTATCACAGGGACATAAATTAAGATCAATTCATTCTATATATATCCCAAAATTTGACATTTTGGATACAGCTTTGCATATAATCCTTTAAAAAAGCCATCGCTTTTTAATTACTGGCACTAATACTTAGACACTGAAAAAGATAACTCTGTTTCGGGTTATAAGGAACCCAGGCCAACTAGGGTAACGAGGCTTCGTTTTAAGAAAATAGGAACAGCACAGACTTTTGCAGTCCCAGGTCTGCTCACAACAGCTTATGACTCTGGGTAAGCCAACTTCTTAGAGATGCTTCCTCAGCTGTAAAAATGGGGATAATTATTCTTGCCTCAGCACTTTCCAGTGAAGACTACATGAAATAGCGTGGAAAGCCCACAGCACAGAGCACAGAGTATGTGTTCAACAAATGCCATTATTACTCAAATGGTATTATGGGGGCTGGAATCTTCTAGAAATCTGATAATAGGAACTAAGGTGTAGCTGGGGGTCAGGGAGTTGAAGACACACTGTGTCACTAGGGCCTGAGGTGGTAAGAGTTTTACATCTTTATTCAAGAGTGCAGTTATTAACATGTCCTAGCTATGATTTTTTTCTCTCCCTGTTCACTTTTCTCCCTATCTCCAACTACCTTATTCTTCTTACATTTCTGGTAAAATTCCTCAGAGAATCTGATCAGTTCGTTTAAATATCACCAGCCCTTTGTGAGCAGAATTTTTTTTTTCTCTAGTTTTAGTTAGGTATAATTTGTATGCAAACAATGCAATGGGTTTTTTTTTTTTCTGTTAAAGCATAAATTTTAATTTTAGCATTTTAAAGTCATTGTTTCGCCACACTGTCATGATTTTCCTAAAATTGAAATAGTCTAATATGGGAGCGCTAACATTGGGACCCTATATACTCCCAGGAGAATGACTGACTTGGCTGGCAATTAGTTTGATTATATATTTTAAATAATAATAAAAAAATCAAACAAAAACAAAACCCTGCACATAATCAATGCATACAATTTGGCGAACCTGGACACATGCATACGCTCTGAACAGAGTGTTGGTAAAAGGCAAAGCACTAGGTTGCCGGGAGGATGGGCTACTCCGAGGTCACGTGTTGCTTCCTGCCCAATGAGCGAGCAGGGATGGCGCCTCGCGGGACCCTGCAGGCCCTGAGGAACACAGGAGCATGTGTGAGACCACTGGTAGGCGTTTTGGTAACTGGTTTGATGACAACGTGGGTAGAAGAGACCTTGGATATGGAGATGTGATTTGAGCCCTGACCGTCTCACCTGCTTTATCTTGACCACTCCCAACCCCTAGCTGGGCAACAGCCACGCTGGCCTCATGCGTTCCTCAGGCAGGTGTGCAGAGCTGCGGCTTAGGGCCTTTGCATGCACACCCCGCCTGCGTTGCTGTTGCTCCTGGGGGACAGCGGGCGTCTTGCCCTCTCAGGCTTTAGATAATCACCCACTTGGGGACTCCTTCTCTCCTGACGCTGTCTGAGGAGCCTGCTAGCCTTTACCTTTATCACGCCATTTAGTTCTTTGCCATACTTATCACAATGCCTTTGCTTATTCCTCTTTTGTCTGTCTGATAATAGATAAGTAAATATCTATTACTCGCGTATTTCTAGAATGCCCCATTATACCAGGGACTGTTCAGTATATTTATTCTGAATGAATGAGCCGCAGCTCTCCAGGCATTGTGACCATTACAAAGCATATAT
This sequence comes from Sapajus apella, assembly GCF_009761245.1. NCBI lineage: Eukaryota > Metazoa > Chordata > Mammalia > Primates > Cebidae > Sapajus > Sapajus apella. Next base: position 7,808,932 of record NW_022436963.1, on the reverse strand, counting down.
ATGTGTGTCAGGGAGGGGGGTGTGAGCGTTTGGGGGGTGTGTGTGTGTGTGATTGTGCCTATTTTCCTTTCTTTCTCTCTCTCTCTCTTTTTTTTTTTTTTTTTTTTTTTTGAGACGGAGTTTTGCTCTTGTTGCCCAGGCTGGAGTGCAATGGCGCCATCTCGGCTCACCGCAACCTCCGCCTCCCAGTTAAGGCGATTCTCCTCCCTCAACCTCCCAAGTGGCTGGGATACAGGCATGTGCCACCATGCGCGGCTAATTTTGTATTTTTTTTTTTTTTAGAGAGACAGGGTTTCTCTATGTTGGTCAGGTTGGTCTTGAACTCCTGACCTCAGGTGATCCGCCTGCCTCGGCCTCCCAAAGTGCTGGGATTACAGGCATGAGCCACTGTCCCTGGCCCTATTTCCCTTTCTTAACACAGATTGCTTGGGTTCAAATCCTGCTTCCTCCCCTGGCGACCTTCATCTGTGTGTCCTTGGTCAAGAAACTGCCTGTGCTTCAGTTTCTCATCCATAAAATAAGGATAATAATTATGCTTACCTCACTGGATTATGTGAGGATTACTTTGTAAAGTGCTAAGAGAAGAGCTCAGCATAGAGTAAGGTAACTCCACAAATGTTTGTCTTTATTATTACGAAGTGCTGGGAAGTTACTGGGGTTACAGTGCTGAGTTGAGGGCTATCCTCTGACCGAAGTTGTCTGAGTCTCACAAAGGCTAGTGGGGTGAGGTGGACAGTATTTCTTCACTGGCACAAAAATACATCATTATAAAATGTGTGATGCTTTGAAGGATATTCAAGGTGCTATAAGCCATATACATGCAGGGACCTTGTTTGACTTTGTGCTAGGGACACTGGTTGAGAAGGCTTCCCTGTGAAGATGACATCTGAGATGCAGCATGAAGACAGAGAGTAGGACTTAGCAAGGCCAAGGAAGTAGCTGGTGGTGGGGGAATAGTGTGTGCATCTGAAGTGATGGGCAGCATGATGGGAGTACAGGGAAACAGGTTTAGGCTGTATCTACCCACAGTCATGTTCTAGGGGGTTTCCTAGGCTCATCACTAGGGATTCTAATTCAATTGCTGGGACCTGGTCTGGGTATCAGGATTTTTACAAGCTCCCTGTGTGACTTTAATGTGCAGCCAGGGTAGAAATTACTGCTCTTGGCTTGTTAGAAATGCAGACTGTCACCCCTCCACCCAGACCTAGTGAATCAGACCTGTATTTTCACATCCCCAGGTGATGTGTGTGTGTACAGTAAGTGTGAGAAGCTCTGGTTTGTGCATAGACTCACCCAAAGTTGGTCAAAAGAATAGATTTCTAAGTCTTGTCTCAGAAATGCTGATGCAGAAGGTCCATGTGGGGGCCTAGAAATCAGTATTCATAAGAAATAGCCTATGTGGTTCTGAAGTGATTGGTTAAGACCAGACTTAAGAGCACACTCTCGAGAATGTCAGGACGGAAATTAGAGAGGACATGAGAAGGAAGTGGACTTGGTCTTAAATCTCAAAATGCTTCTGGCCTGATGAAGTCGGGGGCCTCCCTCCTGTGAATCCATCTGCAGAATTCTAATACTTTTTGATCTTCTAAGCATTAAATAAAACTTGGAAGAAGGACAGTGTTCACAATAGGAATACTAATAGTCTATTAAATTTTGGGGTGGGTGAAAGTTGTTGGGAGTAGCAAGATTAGCGATTTGGGTTCCTCTGGAATAGTCTTTATCAGCTCTTGAGACAAGTTGTTTTATGTGGCTCAGAATAATAAAAAGACACTTATCCTGTCTGTCTTAATTTTCCAGATGGTCTCCAGGAAAATTTCCAAGCAGAAATCACATTTATTCAGTTCAAGAATCCACTGGGTAGACGATATAGTCATACAAAAGCCAGATTCTCATTGACTTTGAACTTAGTGTTTTTCTGAATTATTGTCTTTCTGGATTTTTAAAACTTTGTTTAGTTTGTTCTTTCCATGCCTCTTCTGCAACTTTCTGACTTCTAATTAATCTAACTGTCCTCTCAGTCTGTATAACAAAATTAAGAGGTAATTCGATAGTGAGTTTTTGAATTTATTGAGGATTGAGTTTGATTTTTTTCCCCTCTGTCTTTCCTATAAACACAGTAATACTGATCAAGTTGGAGGAAGTTTTGAATGTTTCTTATATGCATTATGCGCTCCTAGGCACTATAGGGTGTGAGCAGGACTGAGGACATTATTTGCAGGACTCAGTGTAAAATGAAAATACAGGGCCCTTGTTCAAATATTGTTAGGAATTCCAAGATGGTGATAGCAGAGCATTATTAAATCAAACACAGAGCTCTTCTGTCTGGACGCTGTGTGGCTCCACAGGTCATGTCCATGAAGCCAGCCTAATGAGTGTGAGGTCCTGGGGTACCCAGCAAGGAGTCATCACATTTACAAGAGGGTGAAATTTATTCTACCTTGACCCCTTTGTGGACATTCAGGGGCCTGTATCCCTTCCCTCCTCTTATCTGACTCCTCATACCACTGGGGAAGGAGGTAGAGTGTCCAGAAGCCCACCTTCTTTCAGTGAGATGGACACAGCCACATAGGATAAACAAACCCACACACTGATGTTGGAGGTATACAGTAAATGGGTACTTAGTACCTGGAATGAAATTGGCAAATATTTATCAAGAGTCTTAAAAATGTTCATATCATGGCCAAGCACAGTGACTCACACCTGTAATCCCAGCACTTTGGGAAGCTGAGGCAGGCAGACACTTGAGGCCAGGAGTTTGAGACCAGCCTGGCTCACATGACACAACTATGTCTCTACTGAAAATATGAAAATTAGCTGAGCATGGTGGCATGCAACTGTAGTCCCAGCTACTAGGGAGGCTGAGACATAAGACTCTCTTGAACCTGGGAGGTGGACGTTGCAGTGAGCTGAGATGGCGCCACTGTACTCCAGCCTGGGTGACAGAATGAGACTCCATCTCAAAAAAAAAAAAAAGTTTGTATCCTTTGGCCTAGTAATTCCTCTTCCAGCAATTACATGTTCACAGGCTAAAAAGATGTTTACCACAATTGTTCTATATTAAATATTGATAAAAGATGGGAACTAACCTAAATATCCAATAGTGGAGGATATCCATATTATCTTATGAGATAGCACTCAGACATTTAAATGTGAAGCATTTTTAATCTATTTCCGCATCTATCCATCTATCTATCTATCTATCTATCTATCTATCTATCTATCTATCTCTATTTTCCTTCTATCTAAGCTATCTATGTGTCTTATGGTATATATTATGAATGAACATTGATTGATTCTTTTCCCTTTCCCTTCAGCCAACCCTAATAATAGACAGGGTTAGACATTGTATGTGTGAATAGTGACTTTGCCTAGGGCTGCTGCCCAGTCTGGGTCCATCTATTTTTTTTTTGTTTATTTTTTTTAGATTAGCAATTGCCTTTATTTTCATTCATGTGGGACTGGAGAAGGGGTGTTTTGATGATTAAATGACTTAAATGGCATAGAGCATTTAGAACAGGGCCTGGTATAGTGTGAGAGTTCAACAGACATTAGCTGTTATGATTACTGCTATTACTATTACTATTTTTTAATATACTTTAAGTTCTGGGGTACATGTGCAGATCGTGCAGGTTTGTTTCATAAGTATACATGTGCCATGGTGATTTGCTGCATCCATCCCCCAAAATAAGTTTGTTTGTCTTTTTGAGACGGATTCTTGCTCTGTTGCCCAGGCTGGAGTGCAGTGGCACAATTTTGGCTCACTGCAACCTCCATCTCCCAGGCTCAAGCATCCTGAGTAGCTGGGATTACAGGCACCCACCATTATTCCTGGCTAATTTTTGTATTTTTAGTAGAGATAGGGTTTCACCATGTTGACCAGGCTGGTCTTGAACTCCTGACCTCAAGTGATCTGCCTGTCTTGGCCTCCCAAGGTGCTGGGATTACAGGTGTGAGCCACTTTGCCTGCCTCTATCCATTCTTTTCATCATCAAATGTATCCAACCTTTGCGCTGCGGCTCTTTCTGCCTAGTTTCTTCCCACACATTCTTTACTTCGGCCAAAGTCAACCTATTTGTATTTGCATCTCCCTTGGTATACCTTTGCTTGGTTTGCCAGGACTATTCTCCCAAATCTTCCCACCCACATGTTAAAGTCCTATCCATCCATCAAACCAGTACAAATGCTATTCCTCTGAGAAGTTTTTTCCCCTTCTAATTATCCCAGCCAGAAATTGAGTACTTCTTCATCTGAATTTTTTATAGCACATTGATTGTATTACTTATATAGCATGTTCTGTGTATTGTTGTTAAAATTATTTGTGTGCAAGTCTTCTTTTTTCCACTGGATTATTAGCCTCTTAAAGAGGAGATCTTGTCTTGCATGTATTTTTTTTTAATTAAAAATTTTTTTATGAGTATAGAGGAGGTATGTATACTTATGGGGTACATGGTATGTTTTGCTACAGGCATGCAATGCATAATAATTATATGTAAAATGGGGTATCCATCCCCTCAAGTGTTTATCCATTGTGTTATAAACAATCTAATTATACTCTTAGTTATTTTAAAATGTACGCTTATTATTGACTATAGTCACCCTGTTGTGTTATCAAATACTGGGTTTTATTCATTTTTAAAAATTTATTGTACCCATTAATGCCTTGCATATCTCTGAAATACCCAAGTTGCCTTTTTTGTAGGAGTCATTCAATGTATATTTTTCTAGTGCAGTTGTACATTTATCCACACTGTATAATTAATATGCATGATGAGAGCAATATGAATAGGAAATTTCTAGGGATGAGACAGAAAAGATAAAGCAAAACGAGAACAGGGTAAGAATGACCTTAAAAATTTAATATCTTTAGAATTAATTTAGTAGGAGAATAAAAATAATCTTAATTGATTTATAAAGCAAGAGGGCATGTTACAGATGTTGTCATAGGTCTAATACTTTTCTTCACTGTTCACACGATTCATTCATTTACATGAAATATATTTCAGAACATGGTAAGGCTTAAAGACACCCAGTCATTGGGTGCAAAAGTCTGTGGTACATGTGACCATGAAGTTCCATGAAGAAGGCCAAAGGATCCTGCTGATCACAAGTTTATTATGCACCTCTGGTGTGATGTGGCTGATGGGAAATTATCAAATGTAGACAAAACTAATGCACGCTGAGGCTATATTGAAAGGATCATGGTATCCAGCTTAAAGAAAGTGATGGTCTCACTTTCAGTTCTTCCCTGAACACAGCCTTCCCTTTTGTCTTTTTATAGACTGGAAGATGATAGAGGACAGTGAAGAACTGGGTTGGGGGAGATTTGGAAACCAGACCATATGATGACAGGCTGAGGATGTTTAGTCTGGAGAAGTATGGATTTCTAGAATGAGTGAATATTTGATAAGTGACCCCAGATGTTTGACTTTTCCAGTACAAACTGGAAGTTTGCTTCTCAAACTTTAGAATGCTCACTAATTGCCTGGAGATCTTGTTAAAATGAAGATTCAGATACAATAGATCTGTTGAGGGCTGGGATTCTGTATTTCTAACAAGTTTTTAGACAGTGCTGATACTGCTGGTCCGTGGACCACACTGTGAGTGGCAAGGCTCCAGAGGAGCTCTGTCCAATGGAACACTGCAGGGGTGGGAATACTGTATTCTACATCTGCATTGTCCCATGTGGTAGCCATCTGCCACTTCTGACTATTGAGCACTGGAAAGGTGGCTAGTGTGACTAAGAAACCAAATTTTTGATTTTATTAATTTCACTTAAATAGTTGCATGTGGCTAGTGGGTTCTGTATTAGACAATGCAGTTCTAGAGGATACAACTAAAACTAATTATTGGAACTTAAAGGGGTTTAGACTTCACTTTCATTGTATGAGTTTTGAAACAATTAAAGCTGTTTGGTACTGAAAAGCCTCCTAGAAAATTAGAATAGCATTTAAGTCAATGACTGTCTGTAAGGAATATAGAAGGGCCATTTCTACCGAGCAGGGAGGTGGATCCAAGAGGAGGTAGCATGGAATTGGAACCACGTAACACAGTGGTTCTTAGCTAGAGACAATTTTGCTCCCCTGAGGATAAGTGGCAATGTCTGGAGACATTTTTGGCTACCACAATTGGGAGGAGTGCTATTGGCATTTAATGGGTAGGGGCCAGGGATTCTGCTAAATATCCTACAATGGTGAGAACAGTCCCCTGCAACAAAGAATTCTCCAGCCCAAAATGTCAATAGTGCTGAGGTGGAGGAACCCTGCCTTAACATATACAGAGCTTTTATAAATCAATAATAAAAAGATTAAAAATAGAGTAGAAAAATTAGTGAAAAACAAGCATAGACAATTCCCAGAAAAAAAGATACAACCAATCAAACAAAATTTAGGAAATGATGCTCAACCTTACTGCTAGTAAAATATGTATAGGTTAAAACAATGAGATTACATTCAGCTATCCTATTGCCAAAGTTTTGGCTATCATGTGTAAAGTTTAATACACAGTGGTGGGCAGAGACATGAGATGGACCCTAATCACTGTTAGTGGGGTTGTAAGTTGCCCCGACCCTCCTAAGGGGCAGTATTTCTTTAATGCCACCAAATATTCAGGCAGCGTTCAGTTTCCAGTGGTCTCATAAGTGCTATAGCTTTTTTTGAAGTTTGCTTAAATCAGAATTCAACTAAGGACCACATATTGTGTTGGTTAATATTTTAAAAGTCTCACTTTTTTTCCATTTGTTCCTTAGTTGTTGAAGAGACCAGGTTGTTTGTCCTATAGTTTTCCCGAAGCCTGGATTTCGTTGATTGCATCCCTGCAGAGAGTTTAAAATGTTGCTCTGTTCTTTGTGTTTCCTGGAAATCTGTAGTTGAATCTAGAAGCTGGATAAATCTTTTTCTTTGGTGGGGGAGGTTTCTGCTAAATTTTGGAAAGTTATTTCTTCAGGGCAGTTCTCTTTTAGGGAAATAATATACATTATTTGGAATAAAAATGTACTTAGAACTAAGGTTCTTGATTTCATTGTTATATAAGGTTCTTGATTTCTTTGTTATAAAATATATGTGTTATATGAAACAAGATGCAGTACTCTTTACTCATGGTATATTTATAATCATGAAGAGGGGATATGGGAAGGTTCTAATTTATTATTGAGGTTTTAATATTTTTAAGCCATATATAGAGAATGTAATGAAATAATTTATTGGTATAATTGTGATCTTTAGCTTGGTTCCCCATGCTGACATTGACACGGTGACCACTGTGAAGTGAATGTGAATTTCGAAGGCGTTTTGAGTGCTTAGCATATCTGGAGTCCATGTTTGCCTCCTTCTCTGCATATGTAATAAGACAAAACTCTGGAAGGATTTGCCCACTTTCAGCCTCTGTGAGTCTGCATTGATGTAAGGCTAATGTTATTTAGAATAGAAGTATACAGGCTCTAATGGTTTTTGGATTGAAGCATTTACTGTAACCTCTGTGGAGTGGCTGGTTTGTTACCCATGCATCGATAACAGAAAAAATTCAATTCATTTAAGCATATGGCATGAATAGCATGATGCTTGAGCCCTTGTGGTAGGAAGGTATTTTGTTTGCTTGGGGATTAGTGGTATGCTTTGTTGGCTCCACCTCATTTATTAACTGTGCCCACTTGATATGGCCATCTTGTACAGAGGAAGAACTGGGACTGAAAGTCAGCAGATTTAAGTTCTAAACCTGGCTCTGCTGTAGAGTTGCCAGATCTAGCAAACAAAAATATAGGATGCAGCCATGCACGGTGGCTCATGCCTATAATGCCAGCACTTTGGGAAGCTCAAGTGGGAGGATTGCCTGAGGCCAAGAGTTCAAGGCTAGCCTGGGCTACATAGCAAGATTCTGTCTCAAAAAAAATTACAAAAGTATTTGAGTGTGGCGGTTCATGCCTGCAGTCCTAGCTACCTAGGAGGCTGAGGTGAGGGGATTGCTTGAGCCCAGGAGTTGCAATGAACTATGATCATACCACTACTGCACTCCAGATTGGCCAACAGAGTGAGACCCTGTCTCTAAAAATACAAAACAAAGCAAAAACCAAAAAAACCGCATCTATATCTATATATCAAAAACACCCAAAATACCAAACCATATACATATATATATATACTTATACTAAAAATGTATCCCTCGTTTTTCTGAAATTCAAATTTACTGAGTGAAATGTATATATATATATGTATACACACACACACATATATACATACAACTCACTAGTGTCTTGGCTATACATATCGATATCTATATCTGTATGTGAAATTCAAATATTATTGGGTGTTCTGTAGTTTATCTGGCAACGCTATTCTTCTGGGAGCTGTTGTTTGACTTTGGCAGGTTACTTTACCCCTTTGGTCTTAAACCTTGTTTGTAAAATGAAAGGATTGGAATAGGATTTCTAAAATCAATGATACTCCTCTTGTAGAAAGTGGTCCAAAAATACTCTCACATAAGTGTGCAAAAGCAGATATGTAGGAATGTTCTTTGCTGCTTTGATTAAATTTCACAACACTGGAAGCAACTTGTGGTAGAGACTGTATTATTTCCAATTCTGTTTTCCCCCACATACTCTAGTAACACATGTAAACTCAATTTATGGTGGGCACGTAGCTGCCTGGGGTGAAGACTACATTTCCCAACCTTCTTTGTGACAAAGTATGCCCATATAATTCAGATAGGGCTAATGGGATATAAGTATGAGTAGTACACAACTTCCGGAAATTACACTTAAAGGGAAGGGCATGTCTTCTCTTTTGTACCCCCTTCTTCTGCTGGCTGGAATGTGGACACTGGGAGAGATTTGGAGCAGCCATCTGGGGCCATAGGCGAACTTGGGACTGAGGCCATGCATGGTAGAGTAACAAGAGGGCAGGGGCATGAACATTTGATATTGTAAAGTACCAGAGCAACCTTACAATATCAAATTGTAAAAAAGTACTTCTACTTCCACAGATTTTTGTGATAAAGACAATTTTGCTTAAGACACTGTTATCTTGAATACAGCTGGACTTTATCCTAAATAATACACAAACTTGAATCTGTGGGGGGAGACTGGCTAAGTTATGGTGTACCCATAAGATGCAACATTGGGAAACCTTTAAGAAAATAATAAAGTGTTGTTAACTATGTTTGTATGTACCAATATGAAACAATAGCATCATTCTATAAGTGGAAAAAGGCAAGCTATAGAACAGAGTGGATGCTACCATTTACATAAGGAAAAGAGGCCACAGAAATGAATGCATTTGTGTAGACTTGTCTCTGAAAGAATAGCTGAGAATTCCTTTTTTTTTTTTTTTTTTTGAGACAGAGACATGCTCTGTTGCCCAGACTGGAGTGCAGTGGTGCAATCATGGCTCACTGCAGCCTCATCCTGCTGGGTTCGAGTGATCCTCTTGCCTCAGCCTTCCAAGTAGCTGGGACTATACGTGCATGCCACTGTGCCTACCCCATTTTTTAACTGTATCTTTTTGTACTCTTTGAATTTTAAAACAAAAACCATTTAAAAACTTTTAAAATAAAAACTTTCTTAAAAGCCCTGACATGCTGCTGAAACTCTCTAGAACACTGCATACAGGCATTGTCCCTTGGGCTGTGGAGATAACATAGGCAGAGTCTTTGGCTTCCAGGAGCTTGTGCGTTAACAGAGGGTAAAGACAGGGGAACTGACTACCATTCGGTAACTTGAGATAGGGAGTGGTTAAGTTTGAGAGTAGAGAAAGGAAGGGCTGTGGGAAATGAGAAGAGTAGGGCAGAGACTTTGTACAGTGGAAGATAGGAAGCAGCCCCTATTCCTAGTTATTGGAAACAGATGCAATTTCTGTCTCCTGTCCACCCTCCTCCCCATGCTTCAGTGAACCACACAAAGGGAAGGGACAGTTCTCCTTTGAAAAAAAAATCTTTCCTTTCTATGCTTATAAAACTAATGCGTATTTTTTGTTAAAAGAAAACACCCTCAAACTTGAAAGATATATGTAATGTAGAAAATGGAAGTCCCATCACTCTAAGATAACTCTCATCAAACCAAGAATTTCTTCGTATTTTTCCTGTGAATGTATTAACATTGTGAACACATACTACTATATCCTAACTTACCTTCTTTTGTTTAACAATACATTTGGCCACCATTCTGTATGAGCACAAGTCAAACCACTTCATTGTTTGTTTGTTTGTTTTTGTTTTTAGAGACAGGATTTTGCTTTTTACCCAGTCTGACCTTGAACTCCTGGGCTCAAGTGATTCTCCTGCCTCAGCTTCCCAAGCCACTCCACCATGCCGGGCTCCATCTCATTATTTTAACAAAGATCAAATTTCTATTGAGTGGACAAACTGTATTTTTATTTAACCAATCTTTTATCATTGCATCTGGTTTATTTCTGGTTTTTTAGTATTAGAACTACCCAGTTGAGCAAGAATGTCTGAATAATGAACTCCTAGAAGAGAATTTCTAAGCAAAAGGATATGAACATGAAAAGTTTTAATAGCTGTTGCCAAATTGGCCTACAAATGGTTGTACAAATTTCTACTTCCAGGAGCAGTGCAAGTGAATTCCCTCATTAACCACAAATTTTCTAATCCTGGTCTTTTTGTCAGTATTATAAGCCCAAAAGATTGAATTTCATTTTAACTTGCATTTCTTTAATTCTTTGCAAGCTTTTTAGCTTAGCATCCACTTGGAGTTCCTCCCTGGTGAACTGTCTGTTCATGTAAAAAATGAGATCCTAACCCACTGGTGAAAGTGTTTTCCTGGACATCTCATTCAAGGTATAGCAATCTCCAATTGGATAATTTCTTAAGCCATAAGAAACTCGTTTCCCTTTTAACATTTTGTGTTTGGCCGTTGTTGCATTGTTATAAAGAAATACCTGAGACTGGGTAATTTATAAAGAAAATAGGTTTAATTAACTCACTGTTCTGCAGGCTTTATAGGAAACGTGGTACTGGCATCTGCTCAGATTCTGGTGAAGCCTCAGGGAGCTTTCAATCATGGCAGAAGGCCAATAGGAAAAGGGGCACATCATTTGGCAAAAGCAGGAGCAATGGAGCAAGAGAATGGGGAGGAGTTGCCACACACTTTTAAATGAGCAGATCTTGCAATAACTCACTCTTGCAAAGACAGCACCATGCCTTGAAGGGTCCAAACATCTTCCACCAGACCCCACCTCCAGCATTGGGGATTACAATTCAACATGAAATTTGGATGAGGACAAATTTCCAAACTCTATTACAATTAAAGACCAAACTCAAAGACAATGTTAAAGTATTTAAGATTGGAGATAAAGTATTTAAAGACCCTGGCACTTTGGTTTCATAGCTTAGAATCTGAAATTTTAAAATAGCTTTATGAGGTGTGATTCACATATCAAGGAGTTCAATCATTTACAATGTACAATTCAGTGATTTTAAAAGTATATTTAAAGAGATGATCAATTATCACTACAATTAATTTGAGACATATCATCACCAAAAAAAAAAAAAAAAAAAAAAACCCCTCACCAATTAGCAGTCATTATTTCTCCCAAATCCCCCTGGCAATCACCACTTTCTGTCTCTATAGATTTGCCTGTTCTGGACATTTCATATAAATAGGAATATGTAATATAAGTTTTTTTTGCAGCTGTTTTTTTAACTTAGTGTGATGTTTTAAAGATTCATCCATGTTATATAACATGTATCTATTCTTTATTCCTTTTGTTGCCAGATAATATTCCATTGTATATACCACATTTTGTGTATCCATTTAGCATTTGGTGGACACTTGTGTTGTGTCCCCTTTTTGGCTAATATGAATAATGATGGGCTGGGTGCAGTGGCTCATGCTTGTAATTCCAGCACTTTGGGAGGCCGAGGCAGGCAGATCACAAGGTCAGGAGTTCAAGACCAGCCTGACCAATATAGTGAAACCCCATCTCTGCTAAAAATACAAAAATTAGCTAGGTGTGGTGGTGGGTGCCTGTAATCCCAGCTACTTGGGAGCCTGAGGCAGGAGACTTGCTTGAACCTGGGAGGTGGAGGTTACAGTCAGCCGAGATCACGCCATTGCACTCCAGCCTGGACAACAAGAGTGAAATTCCATCTTAAAAAAAAAAAAAAAAGATGCTGTTAATATTAGTATATTAGAATTGGAATTGCTGGGTCATATAAATTTATGTTTAATGTTTTTAGGACAATTAAACTGTTTTCCAAAGGGGCTGCACCCTTTTACATTTCCACCAGCAATGTATAAGGGTTCTAGTTTTTCAATATCCTTGTCATCACCTGCTATTATCTGACTTTTTGATTATAGCCATACTAGGGGGTATTATGTGGTATTGCACTGTGATTTTGGTTTGCATTTTCCTGATAGTTGATGATGTTGAACATCTTTTTATGTGGTTATTGGCCCTTTGTATGTCTTCCTTGGAGAAATGCTTATTCAGATCTTTTGCCCATTTTTTAATTGGATCATTCGTCTTTTAATTGTTCATTTGTAAGAGTTCTTTGTATATTCTAGATTATATTGGTTTTTATAGCTTGGAGAAAGTTAAAAAGTCAGACAGGTCAGAATTAGCTAAGAATATATTGTACAGTGATTTCATCATCTTGCAGTTGTAAAGTAGCTTTTATGTTATTGGAGTTACCTATAAAACAGTTTTACTGAAAGTTTTATTTGAAATATTAATAATATTTAGAGTTTATGTTGAATTTTCAACAAGAAAATGAATTAATTTATCTCCATAGTTTGAGATTCTCATTAAAGTTTTATTCTGGATAATTTAGAGTTAGTTAAATATGCTTATTTTGCCTACAGTAAGGCTCTTTCCCACAGCATAATAGTTTTCACTTCTGCTTTGGTAAATAAGAAACCTTGCCATGGGCATGTTGACTGACCTTGGACAAGCAAGTGCATCTCATGAGAATGCCTCACTTACGCCTTTTAGCTGGTAGAGAAAATTCTCTGCTTATCAAAGGCAGTGAGCTGGAGACCAGGTCAGAGGTCCCTGGATGGAATGAAGTTGCAGGGGAGCAAAAGAGAATTAGAATTCCTTTTTTAAATTTTTTTTGGCTGTATCTTACCCAAGACCTTTGTAGGACACATAAAAGTTGGTGTCCAGGAGATCAGGGGGCCAAGAGATGGCTTCCTAAGCGTTGTGCTATGAAGCTTCTTTGATCTTTACTAAGGCTTACGGCGGTGTAGCTGATGGTTTGCTAATCCTGGCTTTCAGTCAGCTGGCTCATGTTTGATTTGGGAAAAAGAATTAGAGGAGAAAGTTTCTTGGTTTGAGAATGTTTGAGTTATTCAATTCAGTTCAATCATTCATTCATTCCATAATTTTATTAGGATCTCACTACTTGCAGAAACTGTCCTAACTGAGATAAAGCAGTGACAATGACAGATTTAATCTTTTGTTTTAAGAGTTAATTGTCTAGCATGATAGTTCCTAAGTATACAGTTACACAAACAATGAATTACAATTGTATTACATGGTTTGAAAGGAGACATTTGGGAATCTATTAGAACATGTAATGGAACCATAACTGGGGACCTTACCTGTGTAGGATACTGTGAAGGCTTCCCTAAGGGAATGGCATTTTATTTTATTTTTTTGAAATGGAGTCTCACTCTGTTGCCAAGGCTGGAGTATAGTGGTGTGATCTCAGCTCACTGCAACCTCTGCCTCCCAGGTTCAAGTGATTCTTCTGCTTCAGCCTTCCAAATAGCTGGGATTACAGGCATGCACCACCACGTCTGGCTAATTTTTGTATTTTTAGTGGAGACAGGGTTTCGCCATGTTGGCCAGGCTGTTCTCGAACTCCTGACCTCAGGTGATCTACCTGCCTTGGCCTCCCAAAGTGCTGGGATTACAGGCCTGAGTCACTGCACCTGGCCAGGAATGGCATTTTAGTTGTGATATAAAGGGTGACTGGAGCTGAGGAGTTGGGGAAGGGTGGGAGTACAGAATATTCTAGACTAAGGGTATAGCAGATGTGAAGACCCTAGGGAGGAGGTATTGAGTGGGAGGCACCAGAAAGAAACTGTGGACAAGAAGGAGCTGAAGGGAGGCAGTTTAGATCATGGAGGGTGGTAGTGGCTGTGTCAGGTGGAACTTCCTGCCTGTTGCACCTAGTTTGGAATTTATTTGCCTGCTGTAGCTTTTGAGTGGCCAGTGAGGATGATGGAGAAGAGGGTTAGAACTATGAGGTCCTTGTTTCTTGAGATCCTTTATCACAACCACCATTGTCTTTACTAGAAGCCATTTTATTTTTAACTTTGGATAAAAGTCACGTCTCCAGGTGAAAAAATAAATATTTGAGGATTTTTTATTTATTTTAACCCTATGTAGAGCTAGTTGACTTTTCCCCAATATGAGAATTTTCCCTGGAAGATGACCTTTTGCTGGGGTGCATTCCAGTATAATGGTCAAAGGAGGGAGTAGATAGAGTTAATGAGTTCTAGTACCTTTAGACAAATGCATCTCAGTGTAGGAGTCAATGTGAATATTTTTTTATCTCCCTATAGAAACAGAGATAGTTGAGTCACCATGCACATGCCCACCACTTCCTTTCTAAATTGTCCTATATAAAGTCCCAACAAGATAGATAGAGGATGCTTTTGTTGGTAGCAAATACCATGATGAAATAAACAGTCCATGAAGTTGACTTGGTTCAGGATGGAGAACCAAAGATACATGTGAGAGACTTTGTCGCTAAGGACTGGAAAACCATTTTAAAGAAAATGAAACTGTTGTGGTGGCATTAAATGTTACATGAGCATTCATGTATAAACACATAGAAATGTTTGCCTGGATAAAGCTTCTTGCATCTCAATAATTTTGGTATTTGAAACATTTCTTTAAAATCGTTTCTTTGAAATAGCTTGTCTCTCTGAGGTGCCTCTTCACCTTTCAGCAAAGGATAGCCTCTTTAGTATTATTAACACTACAGGATTTTAATATGTTTACTTGAATACATTGTATAGTGTGTTATCTGCTATACCATGCTTCATATACATTAGGCATACATTATTTGTTTTGACTTAAAATTGAATAGCATGGAAAAATTAATTTGCCGTCAGATATGATCTGGGATATGACAACCAGGGGATGGAGAAGGTTATTTTTAATGTTTTCCCTAAAGCCCATAGGTAGATTGTAATTAATTTGGCAAATAAATATTATCTGATTACAGGCACGTTTTTTCTCCCCCCGAGAGAGTTGTTCTCCATAATCGCATTAGTAACCCATTCTTGTGCATGGTTGCCTTACCAGTATACTCTCCAGTCTTTGAATATCCTTAATTTCTACCTCTATAATTAAAATTCATTTCTCTGATCCCTTCCTAAGTGATAATAGTGAACCCAGGATCGTCATTTGATTGTCACAGTTCACTTACTTATTTGGGTTACTAATACTCATCTTAAACAGTAGTAAATATTCATCTCAACACGGTATTTAGAATAAGGCTGCAGCCTTCTTCCTGCCTCCCATTTCTTAACCCCTTAACTTTTTCTCTTTCTCACTCTTCTTATTAAAATGGAAATGGTGGTAATACCTCATAATTGATGTGAGGGTCTTCTCATAGTGAATGATTGATAAACTGTAGAGTTCTAGACAGAAGTTAATCACAGATATCATTTTGTTCTTATCCCCTCCCTGATGAGGAGGATGTAGTCAATGGTGCACACTGGAAGTTGTGACTAGGCAACTTAGATGGAGTGACACAGTGGGCTCAATCCAGGGCACAACAGGAAATCCAGCCTCCCACTTCTTATGGCAATCTTGCAGTGGAGAATAATTTGAAATGTTGGTATGGGGAACCTAGTTCAGCATTTATTTTTGGAACATCTCCCATGAGTGAGACTGAGGTTGTTGAAGGTATGTTGTGGTCTGATTGCTTCACTTAAGTTCTCATTTTAATCCGTAAGACATCTTTAAAGATGAGTGCAAGAGCCATTGTTCCCATTAAACTGATGAAGAAACTAAAGCTCAGGGGTCAGTCTGACATGGTGTGAGTCACATTGGAAATTGAAGCAGGTGCTCTAACTTTAGCGCATTTTCTTCACAACACATTTTACCACAGCCCTGTTAGGCCTGTCAGAGTCTACCCTGAAGTGGATGGTCTCCTCCACCCTGGGAGGAATCCTTATGAGTAGTGCTTCCTGTTAATCTTGGATGTGACCTGAGCTCAAAGCATTGGGTAATATTCTGTGGCATGATAATCCAACCCATTCATTAGGCCAGGTAGTGAACTCTTATTTATGTTGCATATGAACCAGCTGTTTCTTAAAAACAAAATTAAAGACAACTTAAGAATCTTCTTGCTACTGAAAATATGTCTCAATTATTTTCTCTTATATCCAGCTATTATATTTATAGATAGCCCCAATGACAAATATTGTACTATCATCCTCCACTTTGGTTCCGATGGAGACATCACTAATCATGAGACTTTCCCACTAAACCTAGTTTTGTCTTTAGAATCCTCCTAAACCCAGTGTACAAGGTAGCCAGTCACTTTCCTTTGCTGCCTATTGTTGCTTTTCACTGTTACATAGCTTATAACATTCTCATCACTCAATCATTTAGGTAGGGGGAAGGGGAGAATGATTTGGTGTTACTTTAGTTTGAAAAGCAAGCTAGGAGAAGAAAGTCATGAAATTCAATTTTTGGTATAGAAATAAGAACATTATTGGAAACCCAGTGTTGAGTTCATTGTAATTTTTTCCCCCAAAACTCAGTGGGGGGATTTCTAAGAAGTTGAGTGATAGGTATTTTATACAGTGTAAGATATAGTGGATGGAAAAGCTGATGGAAAACCTAATCAAAGAATAGTTTCTAATTAGGGCATTTTATCCTGATGAGAGAGGTTTTGAGAAAAGGATTATTTTTTTCATTGTAAGAATATATTATTCCATTCCTGAGTTCAACATGGTCATTTATTTTGTTGGCTGTCACTGGTTTAGAATGGAAAAAGGAATTATTAACTGAGATGATTTTTCATTGTTAAAATTTCAGCCCTATTTTAGGCTCCTTTTCAGAGTCAGCTGTAGATTTAACTACCAAAATTTAGCAACCTATGTGAAGTTAGATTCATGTAGTTGTTGTTTGTTCTTGGACTCCATCTAGATGAGCCCACCCTTTCTAGATAAAGGCAGGGCAGATTCCTGCAGGGTTCTTCAATGTTTGAGCATTTTTTATCTAGAGGATGACATTGGTGGGTTCTCAGCCTGGGTTTCTTGATTTCTGGGAGTTCCTTCCAAGCAGCAGAATCAAAGGTAGATGGGCTGAGATAATGGGACCAGACAATGACATGATTTATTAACTCTACTGACTCTAGCTGAAGTCCTCTGGGGAAGCAACAGGCTGGCTCCCTTGAGATCACATGCTTGACCTAATGTCTGGTCTCCACCCTGGGACAGTGTTCTTTCTGCAGCACAACCCCTGAAATGGCACTAACAAGACCATGTGTCGACCTCTCCTGCTGTTGCAGGTGGGATGGTCTTATTTCATTTGCAGGTGGCCTTTCTCATTCTTATGCTATTGTCATGAGCTGGGGTTTCCCTGGCAGGGAAACTCAGTATTACACACGTAACTCTGGAAATCGTAGGCACTGCTTTGTCATGTTCCTTCTGTGGCACTGACTCTTGTGGTTAAAAGACTACCGATTATTTCATAGTGAGTCTGGTTTTTCTCTACATTTTACTTTATTTCTTTGTGAAGTCTGACTCTTGCCTCAAGGTCTGCTTGACTGGCATGATTTCTCCAGCATTTGTTAACTCAACTCCTTGATATATTTCCCTCCTCCCATACAGTAGATTCTCCTGATGATCAGTAATTTCAACCTAACAGCCATTGCTTAACTGGCTTATTTTGCTTTTTCCCATTTATTTATAATGTATTTGGATGGGCAATTTCAGGAAGAGTTCTGTAATATATACATTACAGTTTTTTTTATTTCTTGTCTCCTAATACTCTGAATGCTTTGCTCCATAATTTTCATAAATTTCTCTGTCTGTAATTTCTTTTTCTGTCTGTAATTTCTCTTTAGAACTGAAAATATAATTAGTGTTGATTTTAAAGGTTGATACATTCCTGCTCCATTGCATATTTTATTCACTTGATAATTTTTTGGGGTGTGCCACCTATAAACAAGGTATTGAATGGTGAGGTGCTGTTAGGGTTAAAAAAATGAATGAGGGCCTACACTTCTTGTGGATTGACAGAGGAGATTAGATATGTATGTGATTGCCATACAAAGTAGAAAATGAGACAGACCAAAAGAATGTGGGTAGAGAATTGTGAGAACGCAGAGTAACAAAAAGAATCATGGAAGGCCTCTGAGAGGACGTATGATTTGAAGTAACCATGGGAAGTCTAGACTTTAAGCTTCTTGAGCACAAGGTCTATGGACTCTCTTGGATACCATTTATGTTAGTCTGTTTGCATTGCTGTAAAGAAACACCTGAGACTGGGTAATTATAAAGAAAATACATTTATTTTGGCTCATAATTCCATGGGTTGTACATGAAGTGTGGTGCTGGCATCTGCTTCTGGTGAGGGCCTGAGGAAGCTTGCAACCATGGCTGAAGGTGAAGGGGAGCCAGTGTGTCACATGGAAACAGCAGGAGCAAGAGGGAGAGGAGGAAGTTTCAGGTTATTTTAAACAACCAGATCTAGCATGAACTCACAGAGTCAGAAATCACTCATTACATGAAGAATGGCACCAAGACATTCATAAGGGATCTGCCTCCATGATCCAAGCACTTCCCACCAGGGCCTAACTCCAGTGCTGAGGATTACATTTTGTTGTGAGCTTTGGAGGGGTCAAGCATCAAAACTGTATCACTGTTGTATGCTCAGTGCTGAAGATAGTCCTTAGCCCATGCTGGTGCTGCATAAATATTTATTATGAAAATGATGGGTTGGGATTTGGATATGTAAATATGATATTGGAAAGGTCTTAAAGGGAATGGAGTGATTATGGGGAGAAATAGAATGGAAGATGAAAACAGGAATTATCTTTGAGAATTATCTCTCTCTCCAAATGTATAACAAGAAGATATTCATCTGTTAATTTCAACTTTCCCTAACACATCACATTATTCTAGTCACAGACAGGGAGTCATTGTTGAAAATGAGAGTGCGAGATGGTAATGTGGGACTTGCTCTGTCTCCTTATCCAATCATGTCTCTTTAGCATTGATGGCTGGGTCATACGCATCTTGCAAGGACACTGTTGGAAAAGAAAGAGGTGACAGAAGGGCAATGATATTCTTCTTTGAAATGGAATTTGATTACCTTTGTCTCTGTTCAGGTGGTGAGAAGAGCTCAACTAGAGGGGTTATAAAATCTCCTCGTCATTTTTGAAGGCAGTCCAAGGGCTTGGATGCATTAGCAAAGGCAACAGTGTTGTCATGGTGAAAGAATATTATCCTGCACCTGCCTGACCTAATCCCAGGTTTTATAGAAACGAATGGCAGAGAATCTGAATAGTCAAATAAACAAGAGAGGCACAGCAGGGAGTTAATCTTTAGTATGGTCCACTTCCCAATTTATTAGCGTGTTCATTTTAGAAGATTTAAAAAATCACTTTGCATTGTACAGGTTAAAGAGAAGCCAAGAACACCCTTAATGTGATGAGAATCCTCGAGGATTATGCAGAATTGGACAGAAGCGAAACTACTGAATTTTGTAAGAGAGGTTTTGGGCCTCTATAACAATAATAACCGAATGGTTAGACACTGTCAGAGTAATTATAAATAATTTCAGCTCATAGCATGTTTATTCTTTTAAAGATGATATGAAATTCTCTAATGCCTCTATTTATTTATTATATAGCTAAAATTTGAACATAGTTAAATACACATATTAAATTCTTGTAGATTAGTGCACTTCATGTAGATGCTATTTCACTGTAGCACATTTAAAAATATTAGGTTGGTGCAAAAATAATCATAGTTTTTGCCATTGAAAGTAATGGCAAAAACTGCGCTTACTTTTGTATCAGCACAATAGTGTATCTTCTTCATACATCCTAATATGCTTCAATTCTCATTGCTTGTGTTCAAGCCTTATCTCCTTTGCTTGTCAGTAAGTTACAGTTGGGTAGATCCACTGTCTGATCTGACTTTGTCCCTTGATGTGAATAGCATAATGGCTGACCCATCACAATTCTTTAAAAACTATGAGGTTAAGCCAAAGCAAAGGATATCATTTCTTTTGTTGCCATGATATTTATTTATAATTGAGGCAGGAAAGCTATGAGAGGCACTATTGTTTACCCAATAACTGTTACTCATCTTTCTTGATAACAAAACCTGATTTTATTTGGGTCAGCAATATATGCAGGACACCAGAAGCACAGGTGACAAAAGAAAATAGTTAGACTACATCAAAATTAAAAATTGTACATCAAAGAACACTATCAACAATGTGAAAAAGCAGTCCACAGAATGGGAGAAAATATTTGCAAATCATGTATCTGATAAAGGATTAATATCTAGAATAATTAAAGAACTTCCATAACTCGACAACAAAAAAACCAAACAACCTGATTGAAAAATGGACCAAAGGACTTGAATAGACATTTTTACAAAAAAGACATACAGATGGCCAACAAACATATGAAAAAATCCTGAACATATTAATCATTAGAAAAATGCAAATCAAAACCATAGTGACATTCTACCTTACATCCATTAAGATGGCTATTACAAAAAATAAAATAGCAAGTTGGTGAGTATATAGAGAAATGGGAACTTTTATGCATTGATCAAGGGAATAGAAAATGATTCAGTTCCTATGGAAAACAGTATGGCATTTCCTCAAGAAATTGGAAATGGAATTACTATATAATCCAGAAATTCCATTTCTGGACATAGAGCCAAATGAATTGAATGCAGGGACTCAAACAAATGTTTGTACCCCCATGTTCATAGCAGCATTATTCACCATGGCCAAAAGATAGAAGCATTCCAAATAAATATCCATCAGTGGACGAATGGATAATTAAATAATGTTCCATTTTTTTTGTGTGTGTGCATACATAAAGCCTTATAAAAAGAAGGAAATTCTGACATATGCTATAACATGGATGAACCTTGAGGACATTAGGCTAAATGAAATAAGCTAGTCACAAAAGGGCAAATATTGCTTGATTGCACTTAAATGTGACACCTAGAGTAGTCAAATTCATAGAGACACAAAGTAGAATGGTGGTTGCCAGGGGCTAAAGGGAGAGCGGAATGGGGAGGTATTGTTCAATGGGTATGGAGCTTCGGTTTGGGAAGATGAAAAAGGTTCTGGAGATGGATGGTGGTGATGGTTGCATCACAATGTGAATGTACTTAATGTCATCGAGCTGTACACTTAAGATGGTTAAAATGGTAAATTTCAGGTTATGTATATCTTATCACAGTTTAAAAAAGAGAAAGGCTATAATGATAGAGATGAGATTAAATCCCTAGTTCTTAGATGTGATTTGATGCTTTTCTTACTCTCACAGTTCCATTCATTGATTCATTCAGCACATTTTGTTGAGTATCTGCTATGTGCCAGGCACTGTGATAGATGTTGGGACTATGTAAATGAATGAAACGAACAAAACTCTGCCTTCCTGGAGCTTATGTGCTAGTGGAGCAAACAGACAATAATCACAGCAACAAAGTATAATATGTGGGATGTGAGATGGTGATTGGTAGTATGAGAAGTCTGAAACAGGATTAGAAGGAAAGGTACTGGATCATGAAAGTATTTGTTGTCCATTTTAGGGACCTGGGATTTGCTCTTTGTGAAATTCCACTGGAGGGTTTTTAAAATAGAAGAGCAAAGGGATGTTTTAACAGGATTCTTCTGGCTGTTGTGTTGAGAAAAACATGGGAAGGTAAGGGTAGAGGCAGGAAGACTGGAGACAAATGCTCAGTACAGGTGAAAGGGATTGGTGATGTGGACCAGGATAGGAGCAGTGGAGGTGGTGGGAAGTGTCAGGGTCACCCCACGTTGGGTGTCACTGTTGGGGTCACCACCTGCGGGGGTCTGCCCTGCAGATCTTGACTCAGTGATGGATGAATAAAGTACAGTGAAACACAGATATTATGCTTTGCCAGTTTGACTGAGTGTCTGTGACTACTTACAGATTCCTTGGAGAGTGCTGTAAATAGTTGCGACTGCCAGCCATACACGCTGGTCTCACTGGTCTTTATTCAGCACACATTACCACATGAGTAAACAAGTTAGTTAGATAAACTCCCCTACATACCTTAGCTATTGGCCTTTCTTATTAACTAAATGTAAAGGGGATTCAGGCTGCCTTCAGTCAACAACTATAGAATAAACCTTTAGGCCTTCCAAAAGGGTTTGAACCTATATTCTATAACTTTCTCTAATATTTTTCCCTTATATTTTTGCCACCACCCTGAGTGAATCCCCACAGGAAGTGATCAGATTATGGAAGTATTTGATGATAAAACTGAGTATATTTACTGATGGATTGATTGTGGGATGTCAGAAAAAGATAATTAATAATGATATTAAGGTGTGGGGCCTGGGCAACTGGTGGGTTGGAGTTGTCATTTATTGGAGGGAAAGTACAAGGAAGGCGGTTTGGAGGGTAAAACAAGGGATTTGGTTTGGGGCATCTGAAGCCTGGGTATCTATTAGACATCCAAGTGACGATGTAATTAGTTGGCTTCGCAGTTTGGAATTCAGGGATGAGACAGCAAGCCTAACAGTATAAATTTGGGACCAATTAGTAGAAAGACTGCATCCAGTCATGAAAATGGTGACTATAATGTAGAATATAAACATATACAGAGAAAAAAGGTGGCCAGAGACTGAGCCCTGCAATATTGCAACATTAAGAGGTTGAGTAGATGAGTTGAAATGAAACATGAGGGTGTGGTATCCTTAAGGTCAAATGAAGAAAAGTGTTTCACAAAGGAGGGCATGTTCATTTGTTTCACAAACTTTAGATAGATCAGGTGATATGAAAACTGAAAATTGACCACTGGATTTATTCAGGTCACTAATGATATTAATATTGCTAAGAGCTATTTCGAAGAAATGGTGCGGGGGAATTTTGATTCTAATTGGAGGCCATAAACCTGGACACATTTTTCTAAAAGTTTTGCTATAAAGAAGAATGGAGAGAAATAGGATGGTAGGTGGAGAAGGAAGTAGGGGTCAAGAGAAGGCCTTTTTGAGATGAGAGGCATGATGATGTTTGTCTGCTGCTGGGGTCTGACCTGGTAGAAAATGCACTGCTGCAGTGGTATCCTTGAGAAGGGGAGGTGGGATGGGATCTAGTACACAAGAGGAGGGGCTATTATGGATAGGCACATGTGGCTGGGGCATCCAGAGTTACAGGAGGGAGGGCACAAGATCTGGGCAGAGATGCAAGTCTGTCAGTTGATGAGGTGCCACAGGTAAAGGAAATTCTCTTCTGTGGTTTCCATTTCTGGGTGAAATGGGAAGGGAGGCCAATAGCTAAAAGTGAGTATTGGGGAAGGAGGTGCTGAAGCTTTGAAGGAGAAGCTATGAAGTACTTGCCAACAAGGGCAGAAAGGTGAATGGATTAAGTCAGGAAAGGGAAGCTATCATTCTCGAAGAGGCTGAGGGTATAGGAGATCTTTGTTCTTGAGGACCCTGAGTTCCAGAATACACAGGGAAGGGATTTTGAGAATTTCAGATTCTGGGATATACGGAGCTGTAGGGAGATCAGAGTCTCACATGAGCCATCAGAGATCACTTTGCCTGGCTTTTTTCTACCAACCCCCCCACTTTTTTTTTCTTTTTCCACCTACCATTTTTTCTTTTACTTTCTCTCCTTCCTTCCTTCGTTTCGTCTCTGTTTCCCTCCCTCCCTGCTTTCCCTTTTTCTTTCTCCCTAAGGAGCTGATCTTTGAGACACTGAGAAGAATCAGCTATTGAACCTATTCTCTGCAACTGGCCAACTCATTTTTTAAAAAAGTAAATTACAACTGACCCTTGAACTACAGGGGTTTGAACTGTGAGGATCCACTTCTACATGGATTTTTTTTTCCAGCTGAATACAGCTTGAGAATACAGTATTCACAGAATGCAAAACCTGCCAATATGAAGGGTTAATTTTTGGTATGTGCAGATTCTATACAGCCCACTGTAGGACTTGAGTGTGCATGAATTTTGTTATGCATAGGGGGTTTTGGAACCAATCCCCTAAGTATACCAAGGAAATACTGTAATATGAAAACAAATGTTCTTTTCCTTCATTGGAATGGGGTTAAATGCATTAAACAAATCATATAATACTTTTAAAATATTGGCAATGAAGGTATAAGAAGAAACTCCCCTTTTTTCTTTAAAAAATAGAGTTCCTCATGAGCAATATTGGAATAATGAATTTATGAGGACTATAAGGTTTTTCTTGACATAATCAAATAATGCAAAGTCCCTAAAGTTCTTCCTTATTAACCAGTTGTACGGAAGCTTTTCTGATTTTGGAGACTTGGAGACTGACGGTTGAGGAACAAAGAAACTGACGCAAATGGAAGTGTTTTTCTTTCCTTCTGCAGTTGTCCCAGTTTCTAGGCAGTTTCAGAGCGATTGTAGGTGTAAATTGGCCTAGTTTGATAGTCAATTATCATTTAAAATAATTTTGAATTGTTTAACAGGCAGATTATAAGTAATTTTCACATACAAAAATAGAACAAAATAATTAGCTTATGTTTCCCATGTGTTTGATATTTCAAGAACAAATTTACAACTTGTAGCAATTTGAACTTTACCTCCATTTGTGAAGTTTACATTTTTAGTCATATCTCATTTTATTTCAAAGGTGATAGCTTAATTTTCTTATAAAAACATATTTGTGCCTTTTAATTGCAGTCAGATGGATGTTTGTATAGAGTTTGAGGACTCATTGTCCATAAGTATGTATTCAGGCTTTAAACATTCATCTGCTCGTTCATACCTTGCCCATTTCCTGAAAGGCTATTAGCCAAGAAAACATGGGTACATAGAGTGATGAGACACAAGGTGGAAAGGGGACACAAAAGGTGGCTGTGGTAGGAGAACTTCTTGGTGAGGGGTGTCCAGCAGCGTTTTGTTTCTGTTCATCTCTAGGATCAGCCTGGGAGTGGGAAAGCACATAAAACCCTGTATGAATTGGAGACAAGATGGGAACTTGTATTGAGGGATAGCAGTAAAAATATAATTTAGAATCAGACAAACTCAGATTTGCCTAGCTTTTTCACTTAGCGGCAGGACCACAGGTCGTCTGCCCAACCATACCTTCAGTTTCCTGATCTATAAAGTAATTAGGTCTCCTCAGAGGGCTGCTGTGAAGAATTAAGTAAGTTAATGTATATGAAACACCCAGTATGAGGGTTTTCAAGAAGGGGCAATTTTGCATCTCAGGGGAATATTTGGCAATGGCCAGAGACGTTTTTGATTGCTTGCTAATTGAGGGTAGAGCACTGTTCCTGGTATTTAGTGAGTGCTGCTCAACATCCTACAATGCACAGGACAGCTCCTATACCCGTGATTCAGCCCAAATGTCCATAGTGCCGAGGTTGAGAAACTGATTTTAGAGCAATGTGTGGCCCAGAGCAAAGGTTCCAAATATGTTAGTTCTTATCGTCGTCGTCGTCAATTGTTGACACAAAATTTTAGATAGTTCGCAATTCTGTTTTTCCTCTTGAACATATTTCATTCCCTTCCCTTCCTTACCTTGCAGGTGAATTTATCTCTGTATCTCAATTCTAGAGTTCTGTCCCAGCCTTTCAAATACTTCCTTGACTCTTTTCTGATATGTACACACGTGTCAGACTATGATTTCTTAACTGTGGATCTCTTATCCTTTTTTTTACTCTTGTTGAGCATGTGTAGTGAGTAGAGTGTGCAGTATAAAGTCAGACTGCTCAAATTGAAATGCAAGCATTACCACCTGCTTGAAGTGTGACCTTAAGCAAATTAACTTTCTGTGCCTCAGTTTTCTCATGTGCAAATGGGGATCACAGTTGTACCTTCTCTTAGGGTTTCTGTGAGCATTAAATGGAGTGAGCTGTGTAAAGCCCTTGGCTCACTGCCTGGCACAGAGAAGATGCTCAGTATGTATTATTTCACCAGTGAATAGAAGCTGCACCAGGTTATTTTGATTTCTTCATCTCTATGTGGTTGGACTTTAATGTGAATTCAAGAGAGATGAGCTGTCTTCATAAATAATAACACAAAAAGGTCTCTCCTGAATAGTCAGATAGGAGAAGTACATTTACCCTGAGCTGTCCAGTATAGTGTCCACAGGCCACTTGTAGCTATTGAGTATTTGAACTGCAGCCTATCTGAATTGAGTGCTTTAAGTATGACATACATACGGGATTTAAAAGATTTAATACAACAAAAAAGAATGTAAAGTATCAGTGATTTTTAATATTGATAATATGTTGCAAAGATACTATTTTTTGGTATATTGTGTTAAAGAAAATACATTATTGAAATTGATTTCATTTATTTGTTTTTATATTTTAAAAATGTGGCTACTGGAACATATAAAATTGCAGACGTGACTTGCATTACACTTCTATTGGACTGTGCAGGGCTAACTTAAGAGGTGAGGCTTCTTGAATGGAGGTACATCTGCCAAATCACAGTGCCTCTGTTGCAGTGGAGGTGTCCCTTAACTGTCTCTGACACACTGAGGGTATAGTCATGACAAGGCAGGAATGGGAGCCTGTGTCTGAGCTCAATTCACCCGGCTTATTTGTTGACATTCTAAACTGAGGACATGTGGATGACTTTGAGCTCTCTTGGGAACTTGGAATTAGATGGAAAAAATATTTTCTACCTGTATAAGTGTAGAGCACAGTCTTGAGAACCAGTTTTAGATGGCTGCCTTTGTTTCCAAAATGGAAGGTATTGAGCTTCTGGGTGGGCAATTTGCTGCTCCCTTCAAGAAGATTGAGCTTGCTCGCTTTGTGATCTGGATAAACTGATGTGAAATTCACATATACACATGCAAAATATTCCATTTAATTAATTGCATTTTGGGGCAATATTGCTTGCTAGGTTGGATGTGCTGATACTTTTTTTTTTTTTTTTTTTTGAGATAGGGTTTCTCTATGTTGCTCAGGCTGGATTGGAACTACTGGGCTCGAGTGGTCCTCCTGCCACATCTTCTTGAGTGGCTGAGAGTATAGGTGTGCAACACTGCATCCAAATTTCAGCGTAAATCGAAGTTTGGTGAGAGTTATGGTACTGCACAATCCATAGAATCTCACGTGGTTATTTTTAATGCAATATGTTCTCCCATTTGTTATCTTTTTTGAGGTCCTCTTGTGTGAAATGATTAATTTTACATATTTATGCATAATATTGCTCTGCAGGTGTTGATATCTTAATTTATATTTGAAAGTTTCTACATAGTGCTTAAGAATTCAGTTGTCAGGTTGACAAATTGACAAGTGAGATGATAATCTGTTATAAATGTCTTTGAGTTTGGAAATTTATGGCAACAATCTTAATATTATAAAATTATGAAAGTAAACTGTGTAGGGCCCAAAAATCTGTCTTACAGCATTCTCAGGCATTTCTTTTTCTGCATCATAGGCATTGCATGCAGAAGCCTATGTGCAGACAAAGTAGAGACACGTATATCAAGGAAAAGAATCCTACTCTTCCATCTAGTAGGAGATCGTTTACGTTTTCATGCATTCCTTTCTAGTCTTTTTCCTATGCATATTTTTTGTCACAAAATTGGTATATTGTACTTACTTGACAAGTATATACTGAATTCTTACTGTGTGGCAGGCACTGTATTGGACACTAGGATACAGTGGTAACTAAGATTAACATTGGTTCTCTACTTTAATTGGAGAACTGGGCAGTAAACAGTTCATTTAGTTCAGCATGTTAAGGGATCATAATGGGGTGGGGTGCATACAGGATACTGTGGGAGCACTGATGTACCATTATAATTACACATGCTTCTTACCCTTGAAAAACTAAATCCAGCTAAGCCAGTTGATCTGTTGCCTCCCAAATGATATTTTAGAAATAGCCTCCTGTGTATTGTGACTCCTTTAATTACTGCACTTTTCTTTGTTCTGGTTCTACTAGATGCCTCCTAGTCTGCCCTACTCTTAGTCCATTGCCAAAAGAGGGACTTTCTTCTTTCACCTCATTTTTTTTTTCTGGGAGCACGTAAGATTCTCTGTCTCATAGTTGGAACCAGCTCAGCTTCACCCTTTGGGAGGGATGGTTTCCATTCGTAACATCAATCTCAGTGTTACTAATGTTATCAGAGATTCTGACTTGTTAGTAAATGCTCTGTAATCTGTTTCTCTTGTGAGAAATAGGATAAGTCTGAAAGAGTTTGATAGATATTTTCTGGGCAACCTGGATTGGTATCTGTATTAGTTTATTGCTTTATAACAAATCCCCTCAAAACTTACTGGCTTTAAACAACAGTATTTATTATCTCACAGTTTCTGTGGGCCAGCAATCTGAGGTCAGCTTCACTGCATCCTCTGGCTCAGGGTCTCACACAAGTTGCAATCAATGTGCCAGCTGGGGCTGCAGTCTCATTTGAAAGCTTGACTGGAGAAGGATCTGCTTCTAAGCTCATCTATGTAGTTGTCAGCAGATTTCAGTTCCTTGTGGGCTGTTGGACTGAGGGCATCGGTTTCTCATGGGCTGTTACCTGGAGGTCTTCCTCAGTTTCTTGCCAGTTGGGCCTCTCCATAGGGCAGTTTAAAGTGTGGCAGCTGACTTCCCTCAGACTAATTAAGAGAGAGCAACAGAGAGAGGGTATAAGCAGGCAGAAATAATGTTTTTAAATAACTTCCTACCTTCTGTTCAGTAGACTCAAGTTGCTAGATCCAGGCCACATTCAAGTAGAGGGACTTACACAAGGACATGCATACCAGGAGGTGGAGATCATTAGGAACAATTTACGAAGCTACTTAACACAGCATCCTTAATGATTCTTTCCCTCCAGGTATTTCTATAAGATTTAGTGTTCCATCATTGTGAGTTCCTCTACCTTTATTATCACTATCGGATTGCTTTCCATCAACAGCCTATAAACCCAACGAAGGCAGGAACCATGCCTGTCTTGTTCACTGCTGTATCCCCAAGGCCTAGATTTGTGGCACAAACTGATATTCAGTACAAATTTGTTGAAGGAATGAATGAGGTAATAGGCTTAACAAACATTTTCTCTTCTCTGCCCACCAGTGTCTTCTACCTACTGGGTCTCCTGGACCTACCCTGTTTGCCTGACCCTAACTGGGGACCCTTGATGTTAGACCTCATTCTTGACTCTCTTCCCACCTCTTCAGAACTGATGTTTTGGGAGCCCCTTCGGCCCTAGAGTTCACCATATCTAATTTGTCTTGGCTTCTTCCTTCCTTTCCTGACCGTTCCCACACCTAACTCTGGCTCTAGGATCCTGGCCTCCTCATTCCAGGAAGAGAAGTTTGGAGTCTTTTTCCTAGAGGAGAGGATTTTGGGGAGAGATTACTATGTAAATCTGCCTTTTCATGGACAAATGCAGCCTGGTAATATTGGGAGCATCCCAGATCCCCTCCCTTGATGCAAGTACTGAGGAAGAATACAGGGATGGCTACTCTCATCCATCCCAAAGAAGTATAAACTATGAAGGCACTGAATACATGTTCAGTTAGATTTTTGGAGACGTTAGTCCCTCATGCTTAGTGGTAAATATTGTTGCATTTAAACCAGCAGCATTCACCATTAAATAAAAGACTGAGATAATCAGGATTAGTCGTTTTTGCAAAAGAAATGTAAAAATATGAGCTTTCCATATTGTGTTGGTGGTTGTGGCCTTTGCTCTGTTGATGTCTCCTGCTGGCTATTCTTCAAATAACAAGCATCCTGGTTGATATTTACTCTTCTTTCCTGCCTTCTGTCCCACAGAAGCCCTTTGAAGATGACATAATAGTGGGTACTGATAATAGGGGCTGTGGAGTCAAACTGCTTAGCTCTACCACTTACTGGTTTCATGACCTTCAGCAAGTTACTTAACCTCTCTTAGCCTCAGTTTTCCCATCTGTAAAATAGAGATAATGATGAAACCCATATTTAAGATCTAAGGGAGGAATAAATTAAATGACATACTCAGTGCATTTCACACATAGCCTGGCATAGAGTAAGTATATCATAAGTACTAAGTGTAACAAGTAATATGTATGTAAAAGTATTGGCTATGTTTATTGTTTAAAAACAAACACTGGATGGCCTCTGTGCATGGGGCTGGGCATGCAAGATGTGAACTTGATTGAGGATGATATTATACAGGAGAACTGGGGCATCTCCTCTTTAGGCTAGGGGTCAGTCAATGAGCATCAAAGGGCCAAGTTAGTCCTTCTTTTTGTTTTTGTATAGCCTACAAGCAAGAATGAATTTGACATTTTTAAATGGTTTAAAAAAAGAAAACCACAAAAAATTGTATTTCAGAGCACATGAAAATTACATGAAATACAGATATCTATGTTTATAAATAGAGTCTATAAAATAAACACATGAATAAATAATATTTAAGAAATAAAAAATAATTAGAAAGCTCATACAGTAGTCACACTCATTCATTTTATTGTCTCTGACTGCTTTTGTGCTACAATGGCGGAGTTGAGTTGCTGCAACAGAGACCGTCTTGGTTAGCAAAGACTAAGATATTTGCTGTTTGGCCCTTTGCAGAAAAATTTTCTGACTCTTGCTTTACACCAATATGCTGCTGCCTGTTTCCAGCATGAAACTGGGAGGGTTGAGGATGGTGAGATGGGAAAGCCTAGAAGTTCTCCAGCTAATCCCCTGCTGAGCCTTAAGTATGCTTTTGTGATATGGTGATGTCCCAGATTGTTCATATCCTGTACTCAAATTTAGGAAGTAACACATCCTAAGACTGACTAACTGACTTTCAAATTCTTCCTTCTTTTTAGCTTATAGAAAATTGACTATGTATAAAAGGAGCAAGTTACCGAACCTACTTCTTCTGAAATAACACGCAAATGTTAGTGTGATTTCTAGCTATTTTTTTTTGTGAATATCAGCCTGGCTTTCAAGTGCTTTTATGGGATCATTGTGATTTAAATATATTAGTTAAATTCTCATTAATATTAGGCTGAAAAATGCTGATAAAATGCTGTCTTAGTGTGTAAAATAGATTATTATATGAAATTACTTTAGTGGTTATCTCAAATAATTTGGGAGACAATTGCTGATACAAAGTTAATTCAAAAGCCACAGGCAATTGAAACACTAAAAGAATTTATATTCTGTATTTGTCAAAGTACAAGCATCTAATTAGAATTGATACGGTATTAACAGTTGATATAAATTATAATTTAGTTTTTAGTTGATGAATAATGATACATTTTCTATTTCTTGTGTACATTTGTTATTCTTCATATTACACCATCCTGGCTGAGTTGCTTGTTTAGGTGGTCAGTCAAATATGGGTTTTTTTGTAGCATGTGAATTAGTGGTTATAGCTCAGAGTATGAAGTCTAACACATTAGAGCTTAGTTCTAGCTCTTGTTCTGCTGTATGACCTTGCTCTAATTTTCTTTTCTTTTCTTTTCTTTTTTTGAGACAGGGTCTATCTCTGTCACCCAGGCTGGTGTGCAGTGTTGCAATCTCAGCTCATTGCAACCTCCACATCTTGGACTCAAGTGATCCTCCCATCTCAGACTCTTGAGTAGCTGGGGACAACAGGTGCATGACACCATACCTAGCTTATTTTGTATTTTTTGTAGAGATAGGGTTTTGCTGTGTTGCCCAGGCTGGTCTTGAACTCCTGGGCTCAAGCAATCTGCCTGCCTCGGCCTGCCAAAGTCCTGGGATTATAGGCGTGAGCCACCATGCCTGCCCACTTTGCTCTAATTTTCTTAGTTTCAGTTTCCTAATCTTTACAAAGAGTTCATTAATAGTATTTGCATTCTCGGGCTTTTGTGAGGGTTAAGTGAGAAAAAAACTGTGAAGTGTTTAGAAATTGTGCCTGGAATATAGTGAGAGCTCATTGAATGACATATGATATATTGTTATAATAATTAGTCTTAGCAATATGATTTAACATTGCTAATGTTAATATAATTCACCATCAGTGGGAATGTGAGAATATGAGGGCCCTACCTGTTTGGAGCCATGTTGTAGCTTGTTCAGTTCTCAGAATTTGAAAGCATGAAAAATACTTTCTAACCACAGGCTCTTTAGCTCATTTCCTTGTGGAGCAACTCTCTTACCCATCAAAAGCATCGTATGCCTCTCATTTGGGCATTTTGTTGAAGCCTTACAGGCTCGTACAAATTCCTTCCCAGGCAGAGGCTAAAACACAGCATGAGAGATCCAAGGGCTGGGTGGCACAGAGGCTCCTTAGTGCCTTCCTAGGCTTCTCAAACCATGGCATACACAGAAAATGATAATATTGTATGTTAGTCTGGGGTGAACAGATGAGAAAGAGCTTGGCTAGAGATGCTTACTGAGGGTGATGAGAGTCACACTAGTAACCCATTTGTGGCTATGACCTGACAAAGGTCTGAGCAAAGCCTGGGCGAGGTGGTGGGATGACTGGCTAGTCAAGGGGGCTGGACATTAGTAGGTGGTAGCAGCTGAACCTGAGCCCTTGGGAGGTGGGGTAGAGTGTGAGAATGTGCTGCTTCCCTGAAAAGTGGCTCTCTTTATATGGCTGTTGGGATTTCTAGTGTCTTGCATAAGGCCCTGCTATTTTTACCTGTGTGGGTGTGCATGTGGTTATGTATAGTGTGGAAATACATGAAGATTACCCAAATGAGAACAGAGGTTATTGATTCAGAGCTTGCCATAACAAGAGAGGAAGCTAACATTACTTGTTGTGTTTGACACAGGCAGGTGGTAGAGTGACAAAGCTTTACAATCAAAAAAGGGGAGACTTGGGGTATATAGCCTTTTGATTGGAGGTTGCTGGCTTGGAGAACCTGCAGATGGGCTAACTAAAAGTGAAGTATTAGGCTTCCTCTGCTAGGCCCTGAGTTGGAAGTAGGGGCGTAGAATAGAGAAGCTGGCAGTCATTGACTAAATCCTGGCTGTTGCTGCAGAGGTTTTCAGTCAATGTTCTTTTGTCTTACATAGTCTGGTTGTGTTCTTTTGTCTGCTTAGTCTTTCAACCCTCTCTTTTCTTCATTCTCTGGCTTGTGAGTGGTTGACCAATTCTGGAAAAGCCAGAATCTGGATCTTCACTTCCCAGAAATTATCTAGATGTCACCATAGTCAACTGTATTTCAATCATGGCAGTCATTTGATAAGAGACTGGTTGTGCAGAGCATTTAAGTTTCCATGTAGAACATAATAACTAACATCATGACCACTATGGCAAAAATGAGAACAGTTAATAGTCTCTGTAATCTGCTTTAGAACCGGGGATGTAAGGCTGGGCATGGTGCCTCACGTCTATAATCCCAGCACTTTGGGAGGCCAAGGTGGGTGGGTTACCTGAGGTCAGGAGTTTGAGACCAGCCTGGCCAACATGGTGAAACCCCTTCTCTACTAAAAATACAAAAATTAGCTGGGTGTGGTGACACATGCCCGTAATTTCAACTACTCAGGAGGCTGAGGCAGGAGAATGTGGAGGTTGCAGTGAGCCGAGATTGCACCACTGCACTCCAGCTTGGGCGACAGAGTAAGACTTGGTCTCAAAACAAAACAAAACAAACAAAAAACCCTGAACAAACCAGGAATACAAATTGCTTAACCAAGGCCCAGGGAACAAATTCCATAGGCCATGAGTATTAACCTTAGAAAGCCAAGTAACTGTTTCCTTCAGGCAGTGTTTAGTCTGTTTTTTCTTTCCTGCTTCCATGATCCCAGGACAGGAGGCAGAATTAGCAATGACACACCCCACCATGACCAGCCAACAAGAAATCCGGAGCAATGCAACTGTCCATCACTACTTGTGCCAGTGAATTGGGAATGATCTGTATTTTATCCAGGGCCAGAGGTATTATCATTACTTTTGCCAGAGTTAGCAATAGGTTTCTTCCTGATGTTTCTAAGATTTCCATCATTGGAAGTACTGCTCTGATTGTTTGCATAAAGAATGAGTCATTAATTTCCCCAGGTGGAGTGCCTGAATAATCAAAGGTGGCCTTATTCTGGAGTTCACACACAGCCTTGGCAGTTTATAGAATTACAGTCCCTGTACCTGGACAAGTCTTGAAATAATTCCTAAAGGGCATGAGGTATTAGTCTGAGGCAAGGAGGTTCAGGCTTCTTGGCCATAAAAGAAGTAGCATCCAGTAGGTGCTCATGGAGATATACAATAAAAAGACTTATTCATGACACGAAGTTACAACTAGAGCATCTGGTTAGCTGGGTTATATCTTCAAAGAGGGATAGTAGCAAAGTCATGGGTTGATTTGTTTAAACTCATTTGTTCCCATAAATGTAAGTGGAAATGCCATTGACTGTATTTTCCTATGGTCTTATTGACTGAGACTGGAATTGCCTGGAGGATTTTATCATGGGGATCTAGTGATAGATAGCAAGTTCAGAAGTCAGTAAGATCAAAGGAGTGGCTACTGTTTGGGATAATCTAAGAATTAGTATTTTGTGACCCAAAACATTTTGAAGAAGAGGAAAGAACAGAAAAAAAGGTCCATTATGGGTGTACAACAACTAGGACTCTATAGAAGATGAGAAGAGTGATTATATGGAGGTGGATGAAAAACAAAACCAGAATTAGATAGGGTTCTTGGTCCACTGCCTTGGGTAGAAGCTGTCCCCTATATGAGGTCATCAGCTGTGTGATTCTGAAAGCTGGCTATTTCTAGAGGATCTCTGAGAGCCTCACTTGAGGTCTTATGATGGAGTATCCTTCCAGTTCTGCTGAATTCTGCATTGCTTCTCTAGTTGTGAACCCAGGAATTGACTCTTGGAATTTCACTGCTATATTTATTGTTAACAGTACCTGATAATGTTTCTTCCAACAAGATTCAAAAGCAGCTTTTTTTTTTTCTCATTTTTTCTCAATAGACAAGAGGATTATAAAGATGCTATTTAGGATGATGTTGTGGGAAGGGTGCCTTAATCTGTCGTTGACAAGCTGGGTATAGTACATGATTCTGTTGTATTATTTTGCCACATCTGTGTGTAGCAGGTCAGAAGTACTACATTATGAGATGAAATACCTGAACCCATGGGCCTTCAAATTATCCATTTATAGGAGGATAGCCAGTGTGTCCTTGAGGGAGTGGATTGCATGGCCGTAAGTACTAGTGGTAGTAATTTTGGCCAAGATGAAAGAGCTGCTGTTAGATCAGCACCTTTAACTCTTGAATATTGTTGAAGGTTATCTTCTCGTCTATCCTGAAAATCTTCTACAGTTTCCTCTTTTGTCTGTTTGCATGATTGCATTGTGGTCAAGTCTATTTTAAAAAACATTTTGGGTGGCTATATTTTATATCCTTCCAATAAATGGAGCTAAATGTTTTCCCAATTAAGATCCACCAATGATACCTGAAAAAGCATGAAAAGAGGTAGTGAATAGTCTGAGTGAATATTTCTGAACTTTTACCCAATAGAAATTGATAATTAATATTCCATGATGTATGACTGATCTTAGCTGATGTCTACATTTGTTTTTTTTTTTTTTAATTTCAACTTTTATTTTAGATTCAAGGGGTACATGTGCAGGTTTGTTACTTGCATATATTGCATGATGCACAGGTTTGGAGTATGATTGATCCCATCACCCAGGTACTGAGCATAGTACCCAGTAGATAGCTTTTGGTCAAGCTACTTTGTTTGGAAATGTTTTGGGCATGACTTTTAGAAAAATTTGTCCTACTTTTTACATTTTTTTTCTTTTTTTTTTTTAAAAAGACAAAGTCTCTAACTCTTGAGCTCAAGCAATTCTCCTACCTCAACTTCTTCTTCTTCTTTTTTTTTTTTTTTTTGTAATCTCCTGGGCTCAAACAATCCTCCCATCCCAGCCTCTTGATTTTTGTAATTGTGGAAAGAATAATTCCACAGATCATTTTCTGGGATAGTCCAATTAGCTTTTGCTATTGAGGATTTAGATTCCAATCAATGTATATAGCTGGATAAAGTTTGGTAACCCTGAGTCAAATGCACTCAAAAAAATTCTAGATTCTTCTATAAATAGTTGCTGGTCTTGTCTAGGATTCTTCTATATGTAGCTACTAGCTCTTCATTTAGCTTGAGACCAGGGTTTAAATTCTGCAGTGGTCTAAATGCCTAGCCTCTGGGTGGGATGGATCTTTAAATGCAACTTGCATCTTGGGGCCTTAGGAGGGTTGCTGGGAAAAGGTAGGGAGTTTTGAAAAGGAGAAGAGGAGTTGGGAGAGGTGCAGAAGGAGAGAGATCAGGACAAGGGGAAAGAGGGCACTGTATATAGAGAGTCAACTAAAAGGCAAGGAGGGGAGAATTTACTAGGGAAATGAGTCTACTTTGTGTTGTTTAAGATTGTCAAATTGTTCATAAGCTTTGACCAAATAATCCTTTGTGGAGTATTTTGAATCAGAGCGCTGTTTGGAGGCTTCTGCATGCTAATAAAAATATAGGCTGCCCAGTGGGCCTGAGCAATCTTATTCCCCTTTTCCCCTAAGGGCCTTTCAAATAAACAGTTTTGTTTAAGGCTCATGTTGCTTAGAGTATCCATTGAAGATGACATTGATGAAATGAGGTATGATAGGCATAGTAATTAGGATTGTAATGAGAGTACATATAAGAAGCAAGAGTTTTTTTCTGGAGGAGAAGAGTTAGACTTACATAACCCCATGAGAGGACCCAGCAGTTGGTGAAAGTGATGCTTGTGTGCTTAGTGTCTCAGAGCCCCCACCTCACAAGTGGATGCCTTCAAATGCTGACCTGACAGTCTGCACCCTGCCAACAAGAAAACCAGAAAATGTTCTCTCTGGATTAGAGCCAAGCTTTCAGGATGCAAAATATAGATGGAAGGAGAACCTTATCCAGTTTTGTTGGTGAGTCACAGTCACAGAAACGTTTGTCCAAGTGGCTGCTGATCTGGTGAGAACCACAGAATCATCAGTCTGTAAAGCTGGCTTAGACAACAGGCTTATAGGGCCTGTGTCTGTGTTGTACCCTGTGATTCTCTTCATGGTAAACAACACGGAAACAGCACAATGCAAAATAGGAGGACAAAAGGGAGAAAACATGGATGAAAAGGAATGGCCTGATTCCTCCAAACAAATGAGAGCCGATAACAAAACCTGGTATTACCAAGAGGAAAATAAATAGCCAAAGAACTCAATGCCAAGAGAGTGGAATCAGACACAGTGCTGAATTACTACATTGCCACAGACCTCACAGCCTGTGAGAGGCTGCAGACAGCAAGGCACAAGGGGCCTCGTGGGTGACATACCTGGTTAAGACTAGAGTCCATGTTGATAGGCAGTGTAGATTGTACCTTTGGGGGGCATCCAGGTTAACTGGAAATAAACAAAGCCCACCCAAAGGAGACCAAACAGATGCTATTTATTCAGAGCTTGCTATTGCAAGGAGGCTGCTGCCATCCTTAGTGTTTGGCAGAGACTCAAAGGCAGGCAGTAGAATGGGAAAGCTTTTTTGACTTTTTTACAGTCAAAAAAGAGAAAGTTTCAGGTACATGTGCTGCGATCAGAAGTTGCTGGCATGAGGAAGCTGGAGGCAGGCTAACTAGAAGCAGAGCATCTAACATGGTTGGTTTGGGGAAAATATTTGGTTGGAAGAAGAGACAAAAAGTAAGGAAACTGGCAGTCACTGACTAAACCGTGACCATTCTGGGTAGATTGCTGCAGGGGTTGTGGCCTGGCTTCCTGGGCTGATTGCTACAGAGGTTGTAGGTCAGAGTTCTGTTATCATACGTGGTCTGGCCATGTCCATTTGTGTATTTAGTCTCTCAATAAATATGAACTCCAGTCTAATCTAACCATGAATTAACTCTAAGTGAACAAGAGCTGGTCTTGACTTTCAGAGTTTATTCCCTAGCAAATATGTTCTGTCAAGGGCAGATAATAAACATTTTAGGCTTTGCAGGCTAGACAGGCTTTGTCATAAGTGCACGAAATCAGACATAGGTAATACATAAATAAATAGGAGTGTCTGTGTTCCAATAAAACTTTATTATTAACACTGGGATTCGAATTTTATGTAATTTCTATGTGTCATGAAATAACATTCTATTGTTTTGTTCCAAGCATTAAAAAATTTAAAAACAGTATTAGCTTGTGGGCCGTATAAAACAGGGGATGGACTGGATTTGGTCCTTTGGCCAAATGGTTTGCCCATCCCTGCTCTGGTAGGGGATAGATAGCAAACGCAGTCATGCATCACTTAACGACTGGATATAGTCTGAGAAACATGTTGTTAGCTGATTTTGCCGTTGTGCAAACGTTGTAGAGTGAACTTACCCAAACCTAGATGGTAGAACCTGCTACACACCTAGGGTATATGAGATAGCCTATTGCTCCTAGGCTACAGACTTGTACAGCAGGTTACTCTACTGAATACTGTAGGGAATTACAACACAGTGGTTAGTATTTAAGTGCCTGAACATACCTAAACATAGACAGGTATAGGAAAAATACAGTCTATAATCTGATGAGACCATTGTCTTAAGCTCTTTGGGCCACTGAGACACCAGTATCATAAGCACAGACATTGATGCGGCCAGGGGCTCAGCCAGTGAAGAAGAATGCAAGCAGCACTGAGTGCCCAGGGTCCCTTCTGGTATTCCACCGCCATGAGTGCTGAGCCCCAACAGGAGAAGATTAAGGCCTATATTTTATTTTTATCGTGTTTAAAGTTTTAACATTTAAAAAGTGACAATTATTCTTCCTCTTCTGGATACAAAGGTAGCACAAACAAAGCCATTATGCAAAGCTGGGAAATGTGGGAAAGCTCAGAAAAGAAAACAGGATCTCCTGCATCTTGCCATCCAGAGATAATCCCTGTTAGCACTTAGGAAAGTCTGCCACTGCCTTTCTCCTACATGAGTATTTTATGTACGTATTGTACATTTGTAACAACTTTATTGAGATAGTTTATATATAGTACAGTTCATCCATTTAAAGTGAATAATCCAATGGTTTCTGGCATATTACATTATTAATTTTTAAAAATTGTGTTTATAGGCTGGGTATGGTGGATCATACCTGTAATTCCAGCACTCTGGGAGGCCAAGGCGGGTGGATCACAAGGTCAGGAGTTCAAGACCAGTCTGGCCAACATGGTGAAACTCCGTCTCTACTAAAGATACAAAAAATTAGCCAGGCCTGGTGGCACATGCCTGAAATCCCAGCTACTCCGGAGGCTGAGGCAGGAGAATTGCTTGAACCTGGGAGGCGGACATTGCAGTGAACTGAGATCACACCATTGCACTCCAGCCTGGGCAATGGGGTGAGGCTTGGTCTCAGGAAAAAAAAAATTGTGTTTATATATGTGTAACATAAAATTTGACATAAAAATTTTAACCATTTTTAAGTATGTAATCTAATGGTATTGATTACATTCACAGTGTTGTACAGCCCTTAACACTATTTTTCAAGCTTTCTTATCACCACAAACAGGAGCTCTCTAACCACTTAGCAGTAGCTCTCCATTTCCCTTTCCCCCAGCCCCTAGTAACCTTCAATGTACTTTGTTGAGTCTATGAATTTGCCTGTTCCAGGTATTTCATATAAGTGGAAGTATACACTATTTGACCTTTCTGTGACAGGCTTATTCACTTAGCTTGAATATACTGATGGCTCTGTAGTCTACTTTTAAATTTAACAGCATATTGTGAGAATGATGCTGGTTAGGCAGAGGCTAGGCCATGAAGCTGGACTGAGTTTTATAAACCATGCTAAAGAATTTGGATTTTGTTTTGTAAGTAATGAGGAAATATTAAAGTTTTTTATTTTCCCTTCCCTTGCTTTCCTTCCCTTCCTTCCTTCATTCTGTCCTTCCTTCCTTCCCTCCCTTTCTCCCTCCTTCCCTTCTTCCCTCTTTTCTTCTTTCAGCAAGAGTATAACATGAGATTTTTGTTTTGGAAAGAACACTCTGGCACAGGTATATAGACTAAAGAATGGAAGACTAATTTGTAGTTTTGCCCAATTTGACTTTTAAAGTTACATTGACAGATTAAATACTTTTCTATTTAAAGTGAGGCACAAGTCACTGTATTCACCCCATTCGCAATACAAAGAAAATCACACTCAAGTACTTACTCTGGTCATCGGAAGAAACATGTGGTGTTGCTGTGTTACTGCCCTATCCGCTTTTGCTTCTCACTGTATAAATTCTCCTTTTCACTAATTCAGTCATGTACACCTTGATTGTGCAAGTTGGATTTCAAGCTATTTTGGATAAGGATCCTGCTTTATTTTACCTTTCTCTCCTATGTCCTACAGTGTCTAGTGCCAGAGTTGGCAGTCATGAATATTTGATTAATTGATTTGAAAATAGGGCCTAAATTCTAAGATTGAAATACTGTATGTTTATTTTTTATGCTGTGAATGCCTTGTTCAAATTGAAATTCAGCAGATCTATTTTTGTTTTTAAATTGTGGTCATTTTGATTCATCAAGAGTTTATTCCTAAGTTTTGATTATGCATTTAATCTATTTCTCATTACAGTCCTTTCCATTTTGATCCATTGTTTCTCGAATCTTTATTACCATCCACAGATTCACTTCTTTATTTTCTTCTATATCATAAAAGTATCATGAAGAAATGATGCTCATCATACTGTTGCATAGTCTGACTACCATTTGTTTCCACAAGTGGCTGTCCTAAAAACCAATTGCAACAATCTTGTTTACCTCTCCCAAAGGAAACCAGGCTATGAGGAGCCAATACCCTCAATTGATGGGTCTGCCAATTGTTGCACAGAATTTTGAGAAGTCTAGAAAACTCAGGCTCAGAAATACTAGAAAGGCAGTACAGTAACAGAGGAGGAGTCTCCTTCCAGCTATTCGACAGTTTCCAGAACAAGGTCCCTCTCTGCTCCAGCACAGGGGGAGGATGGCATCTGTCAGGAAGAGCCCACTGTCACCTCTTTGCCAATGTAAGCAGCTAATTATCCCTTCTGGATAGGCTTGTATGTAATTGTTCCTGCATTTTCATAAGAAGCAAGATAATTTGAGGCACACTGGAAATACCCATAAAACAGGAGCAGGCGCTGAGAGTGGAGCTGAAAGGGGCCATCCATCCACCACCAAAATCAGTAATTCGGAGTATTCTAGAACCAGAATATGGCTGCTTTATCTCCCATTTACTTCTCCTTCTCTCTTTCCTTCCCCAACATGGGTTTAAATCCACTGGTGAAAGAAGGGACTGGTTTATCTGAGGACTTGAATAGTAGACCCTGGCAAAAGCAGCATCTTGGAATGGGAAGGTGTGAGATACCCTTGTTCCACCACCTCCTTCTCTCTCCTACCAATGTGTTATGTGAGACTGGAGGTGTTTTCCTTGTTTTGGCCCGTTTTCCTTATCTATAAAACAGGAAGTTGGATAACATGATCTCTGAGGAACCTGGAAGCTCTAACACTTAAAATTTCTCCTTGATTTCCTGGTAGCTTGACCTATAGATCAGCCTTCTTTCCCTTCCTCCCTTCCTTCCTCTTCCTGGTTTTGGTCAACCAATGTCCTTCCTTTCATTTAGCAGGAGATATAGTGTTCATTCTCTACCTTGTCTTATTGGGGAATTTCCTGAATCCTTCAGTCAGAGGATTGGCTGGGCTTTAAAACTCTGCCTCCATCAATGGGAAGGTATGTCCTTCCTTTCTGTGTAAGTGATGTGTGTGATTAATACAGGGTTTTTGGGAGAACATTTGATTCCTGAGTGTGAGTCATGACTTGGAGCCAGCATCATGGGAGCAGTAGTGAGGATTATAAGGAATTTGTGCTGTTACTGCAGGTCTCACTCAGTGTTTCCTGGGTTGTACCCTGGCACCCATGCCTGTGTATGATTTATGACACGTCTCCTAGGGGACAGTGCAGAAAACCACCCTGTGGGCCTAACCCTTCTGTCCCTACAGTGATATGCGCCATCTCTACTACTCAGGTCGGCTTGGCTGCCATCATCTGCTCTTACTGATGGTGCCTGATGGGCCATCATCTCTAAACCAGACTTAGTGTGTTTTTTGTTTTCTGGTTGCTTTCAATTTCAATTCTTAGTGAAGTTCCCCTTAAAACATAGAATATTGAGTCTTGACCATTTATATTTTGGGTTCTGTTGATCTCTGCTGGAGAGCTTGTGCTAATCTCCATCATTTTCACTTTTGAAATTTTCTCTCGCTTTTTCTTACTTTTTATAAGTTTTTGGATTCCTCTGTTTTCACTTCAGAATCCTAAATATTGAGGATCCTAAATTGCTTTATCTTGTAGGCTGTTTTTACCTCGTTGGAGCTCTTTTGATCAGACATCATATTTTCTTTGTGTTTCATGTCAGACTTGGATGTCCTTGTCTCCCAGGGAGCCCCCACCCCATGAATCTGCCTTCAGCTCATCCCATTGTTTTTATTTTTCATCTTTAGCCTGTACTGGTGCAGCAGCTGCCTCACCAGCCTCTTTTTGCTTGCAATTTGTCTACAGAATCTACCCCACTCTCCACAGAATGTCCGACAAAAATTTTCACAATCAGCCCCTGGTCTTTCTCTCCAGCCTAGTTCCAGTTCTCTCACAGTTCAGTGAGAGAACTTCCCACCTTACTACCTTCAGTGTACAAGGATCTTTCCTTCCTCTGTGCTTCTGTTTGCATGACTACCCAACCCGTGATGCCCATTTCCCTATTTTCTGGCTGAACTATTTTTATTTTTATTTTTTTATTTATTTTTGAGACAGAGTCTTACTCTGTCACTCAGGTTGGGGCGCAGTGGTGCAATCTCGGCCCACTGTAACCTCTGCCTCCCAGGTTCAAGTGATTCTCCTATCTCAGCCTCCTGAGTAGCTGGGATTGTAAACATGTGCCACCATACTTGTCTAATTTTTGTATTTTATTTTTAGTAGATATGGTGTTTCACCATGTTGGCTAGGCTGGTCTTGAACTCCTGACCTCAAATGATCCACCTGCCTTGGCCTCCCAAAATTCTGGGATTACAGGCGTGAGCCACTGTGTCTAGCCTTCTGGCTGGTAAACCCTTACTCATCTTTCAGTATACAACTCTTACATTGCTTCTTCTGTGAGGCTTTCTTTGCTGCTGCATTGAGTTCTTTCCTCCTTGGAGCTCCTAAAACACATTGTTTTTGGCCTTGGAGAGCTAAACACATTGTATCATCTTACTTGCTTTTGTCTTTCCTTCCCGTTAGACAATATGCTCCTTGAGGGAAGGCCAACATCAGTTTCTATATACAGGACCCCACACCTGCCAGAGTCTAGAGAAGTGGCAGGGACTATTAAGAAGACTTTTGTTACTATTGCGGGCAGGGTTTAAGTCCCAACTTACCATTAACTGGCTGCTATGGTTTGGATATTTGACCCATCCAAAACTTATGTTGAAATTTGTTTGAAAGTAGGGCCTAATGGGAGGTGTTTGGATTATGGAGGCAAATCCTTCATGAAAAGCTTGGTGCTGTCCTCACGGTAATTAGTAAGTTCTCACTCTGCTAGTTTTCACGAGAGCTGGTTGTTTAAAAGCTTGGCACCTCCCTCCTGTCTCTCTTGCTTTCTTTCTTGCCATGTGATCTGCACATGCAGCTCCCCTTTGCCTTCCCCCATGGGTGGAAGTTTCTAGAGGCCCTCATCAGAAGCAGATACTGGCACCATATTTCTTTTACAGACTACAGAACCATGAGCCAAATAAACTTCTTTTCTTTATAAATCACCCGGTCTCAGGTATTACTTTATAGCAACACAAATTAACTAAGACACAGGCCATTGGCCTTGGGCAAGTCACTTTGTCTTGGTTTCCTGTTCTGTCTCATGGGAGTAATGCTATTTATTTTGCACACTGGTTCTAAGAATGAGAGACAACAACATTGAACAGTTAATAGAATGCTTGTTGTGGAGAAGCTCACAGTGTTTGTTTATTGTATGAATGGTTGTCTGGTCAAATGATGCTGCTTTTTAATCACTTTCTCTGCTATCCTGTTCTCCTAGGCCTTTCTTTTTAGTTTTTGCTTCCCGCCCCCCCCCCACCACATCTTATTTCTAAGCTGTATATTCTTGGCATGGTTAAGCATATTCATTTGTGGGAGGGTGACAAGAAGTAGAGAAAGGAAAAAGGAAATTGAGAAGCTGCCTTCATTTGGACAGTGATGATCCAGTTTTAACTTGACAGTTGTTCTGTGACAGACTTCCCAGCCTGGTTAGATACATGAGGCACGATGGTATTGTGGTGTGGTTTTTAGCAAATATGCCATATTTTGCACATATGCACACTTTTACAAATTCATGCACACATACACACATGTTAAAATACATTTCTGTCACCTGAGTTAGCCCCTTAAGTGTCACCTTAGGCCATCCACCTACCCAGTGATTTCATTGCTCTGCAGTTTTATTGCTTGGCATTCTCTTTCATCTCTTCTTCCAGAACTGTATATTCTTTAGGATCTCCTCAGTGATGACAAGTCAGCATTACTAGTGACACTAGGAATAATAACCTACAGTTATTGAATCCTTACAAGGAGCCAAGTAG
The DNA here is from genome assembly GCF_009761245.1 of Sapajus apella. Classification (NCBI taxonomy): domain Eukaryota; kingdom Metazoa; phylum Chordata; class Mammalia; order Primates; family Cebidae; genus Sapajus; species Sapajus apella. Next base: position 7,764,322 of record NW_022436963.1, on the reverse strand, counting down.
TTATTAAATACTTTACATGGATTATCTCACTTCATCCTCACAACAAGCTCATGAAGCGAGCACCATTATCCCATATTACAGATGAGGATACCAAGGCTTGGAGAGACTATGGATTTGCCCACATCCACAGTTACTAAGTGGCAGAGCTGAGATGTGAACTGAGGAGTCTGGCTTTGGGCACCATGGCCTAAACCACTAGCCTGAGTGGGTACATTTTTGGATGTAGTTGCCTTTTAGAAACCAAGCTATGTATGGTCAGTTAGGTAATAGTTGCATTACATACCACACTGAGTATGTAAGCTAGATTGAAGTAGGCGTTTGATCTATTAACTATTTCATGCACTTAATTGCAGACCCCCCAAAAAAATCTAAGAAGACCACCACTGTAGGTATTTCCAATATAATTATGTCATAGTGCCTCTTATACTTTATGCTAGGAACTATTTGGAAGTTTAAAATAATATGTATGGAAAGTAAAACAACAGACACTATGATAATTATTCCATTTCATGTGGTTTAGAAATAAATTATATAACAGGAAAGAGAGGAGGATGGGGATTAGTACTTGGGTCAGTCGCTTTAGAAATATTGTTTGGTATAATAAAAAACCTATGCCATAGTCATTTCCATTCTCATGTTCTAGATGAGGAACTTGAGGATTACTAAGGTTCAAGTTCATTCCAACAATAAACTCATTTTCTGGCTCAGAAACTCATGTACGCTCCGCTGGAAAACATATCAACCCACAGGGAGAGCAAGGATTGATTACTTTGTTATCAGGACCCATTCCCCCTTTCTCTGCTTAGCCAGTATGGGGCTTGTCTTCATCCATTATTTGCAAAATTAGGGCAGAAGGAGTCTGGTGATGTGGTTTGATATGGCAGGTTGGTGCCTCAAAATAGAATCAGGCACACCTGGGGTGGGGGCCATAAATGGAAGAGGCTCTGTGAAGTGATTTCCTTGAGGCTTGCAGTATTTATTTAGACTTTTAAAAATTACGTTATGGGATATGACATACTAGATCATTCATTCCAGTGAATGTAACGGCTCATTAAAGTTTAACAATGGAATATGAAATCAGGTCTTTTGCAGTGGACCTTGATCTTTAGTTAGCTGAAATATGATTTCCACTTTTTAAAGCTGTTAGAGGTACACTCTGTAAGTCTGCCTGTGAGCCTGTGAGACCCACGTCAGAAATCAGAGGCTGAAGCAACCCTGTAACTTTCTCCTGTGAACACACATGGGCAGCAGAGCATCTGGGAGACTAGGGCCCTGTGCTGGGAGTTCAAGCTGAAGAGGTGCCAGCTCCAGCTGCAGTCAGCCTGGGCCTATGCAGGCTGCAGAGGTGGAAGCTGCGGATGTTAAGTCAGACTGCCTGTGTTCAAATTCCAGACCACGCCTCACTTGTTGGGGCAAGCTTGTGAAGTTCCTTCACTTCTCAAAGCTCATCAGCTCACATGAGAATAGATATTAATAGCCTCTGCCTTGTGTGAGGGTTGTTGTGAGGTCTTTGGGAGGAGTCTGGCTTCTAACAGGCCCCCAGTAAAGGTTGCTGTTGTTGTGGGTAAGTCCAGAGCTGTGTGCACTGGGGTGAGAGGAGCACTGCTAAGGGGTTTAGAGTCCTTTGACTCTATGCAGGAGGATGTTTCATACAGAAACATAGATTTTTCATTTTGAAATATAGAGGCATGGCTGCTTTTGCATTACAATGGCAGGCAGAGTTGAGAGGTTACAGTAGAGAATGTGAAGTCTGCAAAAAATATTTACTGAGTGTTTTCAGAAGAGTTGGCTGAACCCTGATTTCATGACTAAACTCTACTGTCAGACAGATGTGGGTTTGTGTTCCAGCTCTATTATTTGTTAGCTGTGTGATCTGGGCAAGATGCATTTTTTTAGTTTGCTCATCAATAAAGTGGGGGTAATGATATTTACCCAGCATAGGACAATTAAATCAGATCAGTTATGTAAAATGTTGGTCATGATACCTGGAATATCATCTGAACTCAAGGAGCAGTTGCTCTGATGTCTGGTATTCAGAGAATAATGTGAGACTGTGTTAGTTGGAGTTGGTCAGGGTTGCCTTCTTAGAGGAGGTTCACTTGGATTTGGACCACTGAATTGTGAAGAATGTGTAAAATCTAGGTATGTAGGAACCAGGAAAGGAAGGGAAGGTCAGAATAAAGGCTTTACATCTGAGAGTACATGCTTGGCCAGTGTAGGTGGAATGAATAAAGAGAGGGCTAACTGCTGGGAGGTATTGAGGTCTGGGCTCAGGAGTCAGGTGTGAATGAATGAATGACAGGGTATAGACAAATGCCAATTACATGCCAACTCAAACTGTGAACCAGGCCTTAGCCAGGGGCTCAGTCCACCTACATGAGCTTGCCAACCTTATAAAACCAGGCCAATGCTCAGATGAACTTTAACCCAGGCCACTTTACCCCAGGCCCTTATATATACCTGTGCCACTTTTTCCTGATGCTATTTGGCCCAGAGAGCTCAGGAGAAATGTTTAAAGCAGCCTAGGAAAATTGTATTTGAGAAGTTAGATTTTTTGTTTCAAAAAACAACCTCCAGTGGATTCTAAATATGACTATTAGTAACTTTGGTGTTCTCCACTGCTTTGAATCTCTCACGTCCCCCTTAAAAATAATCTGAGACTGAATGTATAAAATGACCATTGTTTTTATCAACCAGCTTGGATTTGATTGAGAGGTAGGACACAGCAGGAGCTGATGGCCTTGGTTTTCTAGCCCTGCTGACCTGCTGGGTTGTGAGGCTGAATGATTGTCTGATTCACTGGGCTTCTCTATATGGTCTCACTAATTGGGCGTAATCAAGATTCTCCTGAGGAATTTCAGACACCATGTGGTCCTGTCCAGTCTGATTCATCACCTCTCCATGGAAAGTACCGTGCTGAAGCAGAAAGAAAAATTCCAGAGCCTTCTCAGCCGTATAGGTGGGTCCCAAAGGTTTTAAGTTATTCTGGGATTCAGTGGACTTGTTTTTTGTTTAGCTGAGAGGGAAAAAGGAACCAGACTTTACCTTAAGATTGAGTCATAAAGGTGTGGAAATACACAATGCAACATTTGCCTACTTGGTACAAAATTCAGTGGCATGGGGGACTTAACTGAGTCATTGTCTGGAATATGAGTTTAAATTTCTATATGCTGAAAAGTGAAATAGGCTGGGTGTGGAGGCTCATACTGTAATCCCAGCACTGTGGGAGGCTGAGACAGGAGGATCACTTGAGCCCAGAAGTTCAAGACCAGTGTGGGCAACATGGGGGGACGCTGTCTGTACAAAAAGTTAAAAAAAATTATCTGAGCATGTTGTGCCTGCCTGTGGTCTCAGCTACTCAGGAGGCTGAGGTGGGAAGATCACTTGGGCCTGGGAGGTTGAGGTTGCAGTGAGCTGTGATCGCGTCACTGCTGTACTCCAGCCTGGGTAACAGAGCGAGACTGTGTTTCAAAAAAAAAAAAAAAAAAAAAAAAGTGAAGTAATAGCTCCTTTTCCTTCTTAGAATTATAGTGTGTTCTCATCTTAATATATACACAACTCCCACTTGTGCTGACAAACAACAGGAGCTCATTCATCATTCAGCAAATACATCTGATGTGGTTTAGAACAATGTTCTCCTTCCTCACAATGATTTGTGAGTAACAAAAGGATCATTTTTGGACCCTAGTCCATTTGCATGCCCTTGCCTTTGTTTAAGGGTTGAGTGGTTGTATTAGGAAATAAGCACCTTACAGTCCTTGGCATTTGATGATGTTTCTTTATCTCCCTATCTGTCTCCATTCTGCATATTGTTTCATTTATCTGATTTTTCTAAACCAGAGATTTATTTGCTAATTCAAATATACAGGTGCTAGAGGCTGCAGAGGAGGGCTGTGTTAACTCCAGAAGTAAATTAGCCTTCAGTAAATTCAAAGTAGAAGTTCTTAATATGGAGGGAATGTGTTAATCATTGAAAAACTAGATCTTGTAGATGTAAAGCCTACTTTATGTCTACTTTTTATTTCTTGGACTTATTACTTGTCTGTAATTGCCCAGCAGATTGTGAGCTTCTTAAGGGCAGAGACAATGTCAGTTCCCTACAGTATCTCTGTCTTCTGTTGATAAGTCATAGTAGGGGCTTAGTAAATATTGGTTGCATGCATGCATGCATGTATGTATGAATGAATGAATGGATGAATACACATGCCAGAGCTACATCTGTGCGCTAGTTCTCTAGGCACTCTGCCACCTTCTTCAACAAACCTCCCCAAAATAGTTCTCCTGCCTTTCTGAGTGTGAACCTCCTTCCTCTTCACATCTGTCACTTCAAGTGTGATTCTACAGAATTTGGAAGAGAACATATAATGAGCTGCTTAGTTTTCTGGGTTGTTAGTTTTCTTTCTTTCTTTTCATTTTTTCTTTTGGTCTCTCTTTCCCTTTCTTTCAAGTGATGATGCCCTGCCCTGTATCAGTGTCATGGGTAAACTTTTCATGGGTATGGTCTATAAATGAAATTTTGTTACAGAGATTTTCCGTTTGCTGATCTTACTGCAAGTTATGTTATTTTGAAAATGAAAAGAAAGAAAAAGGATGAGTACAAATTGTCAGTTATTTTATATCCTCTAGTAGCTCTGCTTAATTTTCCTTCCCAGTGTTCTGCTAATTGTTTTGACAAGGGGAGTCATTTGGCCTGTCAAATACTCCTAGTTTTACCTTCCACTGGGAAAGTTTTTTTTCCTTCTCTTTTAGAATAAACGTTTTAAATAATTGCTCTGTTGCTTCATCTGTTAAATGGGGTTGTTAGTCTCCCTAGACTGCTATAACAAAATACTATTAAATGCTGTTGATAGTGTTGTCCTTTTTCTTTCCTCTCTCTTCCTCTCCCTTTCCTCCACCCCAGGGCAGGCTTTGGAACTAGGCGGAACTGAAGTTCAATTCTGGGGATGCCTATTCCAGAGAGGTGACCTTGGGCTTGAACTCTCTAAGCCTTTGTAGCCTCACCTGTAAAATTTACATAAAACGTGCTTCATAGGGTTGCTGAGAGTGTTGAATAAGAGAAAGCAGATAAATCACTTTGCACCAAGCCTGCATGTGTAAATCTATGATAAACATCAGCTGCCACTCCAATAGCGATGAGAATCATAGCCTTTTTGCCACTCTGAATTGTTCCAGCTAGTTCGTTTTCTAATGATCCTTGAATTGATCCTGCCTGTTTCCATGCTCTCCTCATTTACTTGGCTCCAGTCTCTTCTGGCCTTTCAACAAGCTGTACTGTCCCTTTAAGGCCGTTTTTGATCAGTGGGCTCATGGGCTCTTCTTCATTCTTTAATGCATTTCTCTCTTCAGCATTTGGTGTCTCTACCGTGAGCATTTCACTACATATACATATACATATACATATACATATACATATACATATACATATACATATGTGTATATATATCTCCTCTTCTTTTCCAAGTGCCTTTGATGTATATGTATATGTATATGTATATGTATATGTATATCTCTTCTTCTTTTCCAAGTGCCTTTGATTTGTCTTCATACTGGAATTTCCTGAGTTTGAGCTGTTAACTTTAAAATCAACCAGGTTGGTTAGAATTTAGTGTCAAGTAGGAGTCAACAGACTGAAGATACAATAGGTCTCCAAGGAGTCTTTAGGGCATAGGCTACTATATAAATAAGGTTCATATGCCAACCGTGTGAACTCAGCAGAGGCCATTTTCAAATTCCTTTTTGGTTCTTTGAGAGTGAGGTTGCAGATTTTAGATAGGCCAGCTTTTATTGTAGTTGACAATAAGCCCTTGTTGAAGTGAAACAAAACAGTTAGCTGTGAAAGTTTTTATTTTTTTTCCTTCTGTACTAATAACACACGGCGACATGTTGGAATAAGGAATATGAAATTATGTCCACCTCCTGCCCCCAAACTCTAGCATCAGTACATTGCTTTGTCCCCCAACAGGTGTATTTGGATGTTGTTCTGGGCTATTAGACATTTCTTCTTTTTAACTTTTAGTTTCAGGGGTACATGTGCCAGTTTGTTCTATAGATAAATTGCATGTCACAGGGGTGTACATATTATTTCATCACCCAGGTAATAAGCATAGTACCTGATAGGCCATTTTTTGATCTTCATCCTCCTCTCACCCTCCACTCGAAAGTTGCCCCGCTGTCTATTGTTCCATTTAGACTTTTCAGGAGCAGGTATCATACTGCTTTGGGGTTGGCTCTGAGGCTGATTAAACTGTGATTGGGAACTACAGCTAAGCTTTTAAAATGGCATGGTTTTTTAGTTCACATCTGGTAATTATAGAGCCAGTGTGTCTCTCTTAGAGATTGGGTACATGGAGGGTTGGTGGGGTAAGTGGGTGTGTGCCCTTATTTGTAGCCAATGGTTGACTTATTCAAATGATGCCTTCTCCATTTTGGAGCCTTAGGTGTTGGTGAGATGAGCAGAGGGTAATTTATCACCGGATCAAGCCCTAATTTCATTGTCACCATTTTGGTGTGTGTACACCAGGCCTACTCTATTTGTGTCATTTAGAACTCCAGAACAAACTGTTCTGTAAATATTACTTAAAAAATAATGTAGCACTACCACCTTCTTCTAAAATAAACTCTAAAAGCTTTGCTTTAGAGAGCTATTTTCTTCTGTTAATTTTTTTTTAAGTTGAATCACAGATTTTCTGAGGGTTTAAATCAGGTAGCATCTTCTGTTGCTAAATTCTTTCTTCCTCCCTTTCTTTCTTTCATTTTGGTGGTATCTTGGAAAAGTGGTAGAGTAAAGAATTCTGTTTACTTTTGGTTTGCTATTATTGCTTGGAACTCTGTAGGTGGCTACTAATAAATAGTTTCAATCTTCAAATCTTTTGCCAAGAAAATGGACTATATTGGGTGCATTTGGGGCTGGTATAGAGAATGGTAGCAAAGAGGTCATGTAGGCAGGATGGGACAAGTTTCATTTAACTGCAGAGTGTTAAAGAAAATGTAATCGATGTTTAAAAACTGGGAGATTTCACATAAAAATCTTGATATGTGTGTGTGTGTGTGTGTGTGTGTGTGTATATAAATTATCTATATATATTTATAAAATAAAAAAAAATATTTTTTGCCTCCCTTGGAAAAATGAAGCTCTGGCATCTAGACAGGGCACACACTCTTCAGTCTCCTCTGGCTCCACCACTCACCATTTCTCTCTGACTTTGAGGCTGAATGTAGTTGCAGTATGAAATTGAAGTATGATGGCGTTGGAATTCCGGAGTTCTTGTGCCTGGTCCAGAGTTCTTTTCCTGGTGGACATTTCAATCCGTAATCTCTGGCCTGAAGAAAGGACTCCAAGCTTTCTTGATGAACATCCTTTTTGGCAGATTGGTTCTTGGGCTTTTGTGATGGATAATTAGGAGGAAAGGAAGAGGGAAGGAAGACAGAAGGGAAGGAGAAGCTAAGGGCAGAAGGAATTTAGGGTGATAGAGCTCTTGAAAAGCCTGGCCTGGGAACAGCTGTAGTATCTGAGAACAACAGATGGGATTTTAAGCAAAATTGAGAATTATGTGTCCACTCCATAGTGTTCAAGAAATACAAACACAGATTTGGCTTATTTTTGAAATTGCTGGACTATGTATCAGTCAGGGTTGAGTCAGGAGACAGAAGCTAAACCAATTATTTCAACAGAGTATTTAATATTTAAAATTATTAACCAGATATTAGAGAACCGAGAAGACAGTAAGAGAATACCAAGGCATCATGGAAGTAGCAACTGCAGGAGGCATTTGCCATTCCTGGGGTTAGGATTATTACAATTTAGAAGCTTTCTACAAGCTTCTAAATTTTAGAAGTGGGGCTGAACTTAAATCTCCAAGATGATGGCCAGTGCTGGGGCCTCTGAGCTCAGAGGAGAGTAGCTGAGGGCCTGGTACCCAGACCTCTGAGAGTTGGTACTGTTCAGCTGGTGTTGGAATCTCTGAACTCCGGTAAGAGGCAGGCTGGGATTGGGGAGGTCTTTAAGGCAACACAGTGAAGCTGGTTCCAGAAAGAACTGCAAACTGGATTCAGCAGCTGCCACAGAAAGAAAGTGGGGTTGCTAGGGTGAGTCAGCATGGCTTGGTCAGCCTCACAGGGGCAGGAAGCCAATAGGAATCAGACAGGGAGGAACAGGCCACAACTTCCTCCTCCAGCCTCCAAGCTTTTCTCCAGTGCCCCCTATAGGCAGAACCTAACAGGAAGCAGCCGACAAAGCAGAAATGTGGTTCACAGAGCACCAGCCCTAGCATCACAAAGACGGCATGAAAAGGTGGGTTTGGAGCTGGGAGACAGTAGCTTAATTACAGGCTCAGTGTTGTTTCAACTACCATGGTATTTTGAGTCTAAACTATGGAGGGCTTTACAAGCGCTACACAAACATATGCGGTTCTAATTTTGCAAAGTAATTTAGCAGAGTTTGGTTCTTGTGGTCTCCAGGTTTTCATCTTGTCCAATATCAGTTCCCAATTTGGGATTAAATTGCTGATTTCTTTATAATATACTCCAAGGTAATATTTGCTGTGGTTTGAATGTGCCCCCCAAAATTCATGTTTTGGAGACTTAATCCCCAGTGCAACAATGTTGAGAAGTAGGGCCTAATGGGAGATGTTTAGGTCATGAGAACTTCTCCCTTATGAATGGATTAATGCCAATTATAAAAGGGTTTGTGGCTGTGAACTCCATCTCTTGCTCTCCCCTGCTCTCTCCTTGCCCTTCCTTCTTTGGATGATTGAGCAAGAAGGCCCTCACTAGATGCCGGCCTCTACATATTGGATGTCCCAGCCTCCAGAACTGTGAGAAGTAAATTTCTTTTCTTTATAAACTACCCATTCTGTGGTGTTCTGTGATAGCAACAGCAAATAGACTAAGACAATATTGTTATGAACCGATTTTTGCCTTTGCTGCGGAGTTGACAAACTGTATAGCCCATGGGTCAGCTATGGCTTGCTGCCTATTTTTGTAAATAAAGTTTTAATGGAATGCAGCCATGCCTGTTCACTTGCCGGAAAAGATTTGCAGACCCCTCCTCTAGTGTAAATTTTAATTTCTCTTTAGTTGTGATTTCAGTGCCACATAAACTTCTTTTCTTTCTCAATTACCCAGCCTTGGTATTCCTTCATACCATCACAAAAATGGACTAATACAAGGTCTTATGTTTAAGTTTTTAATCTATTTTGAATTGATTTTTACATGTGGTGTGAGATGAGGAATATTATTTTAATAATCACACTAAAGTGGCCAACATCAGTTTTTAAAATATTCCAGTTTGCAAGTAGAAATTTTAAAAAATGTGACACAGCCATGGAGACCATATTTTAGTCATTTTAGTCTCTAAAAATATGTTAGCAAATTCATAATGGGCAACTCATATATATGTGTATATATATATAAAGAACATACTTTCTCTCTCTCTCTCTCCATATATATAGAGTATGTTCTTTTTATTCAAAATGTTGCACTAAATCCCTTTCCATAGAGATTTCTGTAACATAAGAAGTCAAAATGAAATCGATGAAATATATCAAAATCCTCAAACATATTCCTATCCTATGACCCAGGGATTAGTCTCCTGAGATGATGACCCTTCGGGTGGTTTTGGCTTCCCCAGGTTGGTTAAGGTGTGGATCTTTGAAATGTAAATACAGTGAGACTTTGAAAGCTCTGCCAGATTACTTTCTTCTCCCTTAGGTCTGGCACAGCCAACAGGTGGGGTATTAAGTAATGCAGGCTTCTCAGGGCCTCATGCCTAATAAACTTTGCACACTCCATGACATATGCTTACAGACTGCATGCATGTGTTTGTTCAGCCATCCCCCAATATCCCTTAGTGTGGGCATGCATGTGGGGAGCAGGTTATCTAAGACAGTGGAAGCCTCAGTACTGCTCTGATGCCCTTTCTACCACTCACATCTGTGATCGCTACAGAACCTTACAGCTGAGCCCTGCCTCTAGTTTCTGCATACTTTTCTTTACTGTTATTGTTGTCTTTCACTCTTCACCTCTGTAGCCTTCCTCTTTGTATAAATGTCTCTTTATTTTTGAACTAGGCCATCTCGCCTCACCTCTACAGTCCCCAGTGATGTTTTCTCTTTCACCATACAAATGATGGTCTTCGGCTGGGCGCGGTGGCTCAAGCCTGTAATCCTAGCACTTTAGGAGGCTGAGGCGGGTGGATCTCAAGGTCAAGAGATCGAGACCATCCTGGTCAACATGGTGAAACCCCGTCTCTACTAAAAATACAAAAATTAGCTGGGCGTGGTGGCGTGTGCCTGTAGTCCCAGCTACTCGGGAGGCTGAGGCAGGAGAATCGCTTGAACCCGGGAGGCGGAGGTTGCAGTGAGCCGAGATTGTGCCACTGCACTCCAGCCTGGTGCTTGGCGACAGAGTGAGACTCTGTCTCAAAAAACAACAACAACAACAACAAAAACAAATGATGGTCTTCATAAACCAACTATTTTCCTCAGTTGTCCCAGGAAGAGACAGAGTGAGCTATAGCACCTGAGTTTTAGTTTCATAGTCTCTGAAATTTATCTGGGTAATGTTTGGTCCAATGCTTGCTTGCCCTTCCAACCAGACTGTAAGCTCCATGAGAGTAGGGCTATGCCTGTCTTTTTCAGTGTTACATCTCTAGGGCCTGAGAGAGAGTAGATGGTCAATAAAAGCTGTTGCACAAATGATTGAACAAAACACATTAAAGGCAAGCCCATATTCAGACTTTGGTAAACCAGATCCTTGCAGTGTCTGGCCTGGGTCAGTGGTGGGCTTGCTGCCTGCTTTTGTAAATAAAGGTTTTTTGGAATATGGTCATGCCCATTCATTTACCAGAAGAGACTTGGGGATGACTTCTCTAGTGTAAATTTTAGTTTTCCTTTAGTTCTGATTTCAGAGCCATAAATACTTCTTTTCTTTGTAAGTTAGCCAGCCTTAGGTATTCCCCAAGCTTGGTGCTGTAAGTGGTCTTGATGAGAAAGAATGTGTAAATTAGGAACTGGTACATTTAGTTTTCATTGACACATCCAACAAGGATATGTTGTCCATTTCCCAGTGTTTCCTGTAGCAGGTTGCTGTGCTTACAATTGGAAAACATGGCCTTGTCCTGAGATACCTAATAGTGAAAGAAGATAAACCATAATGATCTGTGGCACATAGTAGGCACTCAATCATTGCTGAGTGAATGATCCACCACTACCAGAGCATGATGGCATCAACTGATGTTCCATTAGTAGAAATGCTCCCGTTCTGATTCCTTATTTACTTGGGGTTGATGGAGTGATGAGGGGTGGCTTGCTAACAGAAAAGAAGCCACTGAAGAAATAAATCACTTTTCCCAGTAAATGCATAGTATGTGGGTGTCAGGTCCACCCTTTCTTAAAGGACAATGTTTTTTCCTGTCACTCCTTGGGGTTTTGGTGTGGCGGGTGGGGAACTCCTGGCTCCTGGCTCTTCACCCTGAGCAATGGTGCAGGCACTGATTAAAGACAGATCTGAGGGCACTTTGTTACAGCAATGTGAGCTTTGTGCTCAACAGACTATCTGAAGATGTCACTGTTAGCCTCCGTCAGTGTGTTAATTGGGAAAGATGGAGAAGGGGGAGGAAGGAGGAGGAGGAGGAAGAGGAGGAGGAGGAGGGAAGGTGTTTGCCAGGGCAATGGAGGGCTGGTTGTGCTCCAGGGCTAAAAGGCTCAAGTAGCCAGCTTAATCTAGGTTATTACACATTCTGCCAGGCCTGCCTTGGCCCTTTTCTCACATTTGTTTTCTTTGCTTTTCTTCTTGCCACTTTTTCCAGGAGATCTGAGCAAATGAAATCCTATTTATTTTACAAATATGAAAAGGTATTTTGTTTAATGTGGCATTTGAAACATCCATCTGCCTCCCTCTGCCTGTTTACTCTGATAAATCCTAGTAACATAGGCATAGGTGGGTGAGGAGCCAGGGGTCATGCAGTGTATTCTCTGGGGAAAAAGAATGTTAAATTTCAACAGAAAGGATGATTGAAATAAGTAATCCTCTGTTGTTATTGAATTCTTTAGTCTAGCATTATATTGTGGCTCCTGAGTGCCAACAACAGAATTTGCGAAGATGACGAGGGCAAGACTGTGCAGAAAGGAAATTTATGATTTAAAAAACTGAACTTTACAATAAGGAACAGTAATTTAATTTAGACAGGCCGGCTTTGTCCAGCTCTTTGCTGTTGGTTCAGTGAACATTCTGGTGCACATACTAGAAGCCAGACGCATTTGGTCCTCTATGAGCTTACAGTCTTTTATGGGAGGAAGTCGTGTTAACTAAAAATTAAAATGTGATAATTTGATAGTTTTTATTTTAGAGATGAGGTCTCCCTCTATTGCCCAGGCTGGAATGCAGTAAGGTGATTATAGCTCACTGTAGACTTAAACTTTTGGGCTCAAGAGATCCTCCTGCTTCAGCCTTCTGAGTAGCTGGAATTACAGATACACATGATACCACACCTGGCTAATTTTTAAAAAAAAATTTGAAGCAATCCTCCTACTTTGACCTCCCAAAGCATAGAGATTACAGGCATAAGCAATCATGCCTGGCCTATAATTTGATAATTATTAAGTGATTATTATCGTATAGGCATTGGGGACACAATGGCAAGCAGGACTTGTGGAGTTTCATTCTAGTGGGGAAATGTTGGCTGTGGAACTTCTTACACAGCCTGGTATGTGTGTGTTTGTGTATGTGTGTAATGTGTGTGTTTGTATGTGCGTGTGTGTGTGTGTGTGTGTGTTTGTGTGTGTGTGTGAAAGAAAGAGAGAGAGAGAGAGGGAGAGAGAGATCCTAAAAGGCTGCCCAAAGGAGGTGGTTCTTTAAGGACAAATCCAAATGAAACTGGCTGAGAGAGAAAAAATATTCAACATGAAGGTTGGAAAGGTTGGTATGGGCCTGTCAAGTCTTTAGATGTGATGAAGTTCAAAAGGAAAGGGTGTGACTAGCTCTGGCTTGAATGGGGTGAGAGAGAAGATCAGGCAGAGACAGGCTGAGGGGCTTGAACTTCATCAGAATAAACACCCCTTTTTTGGAGAACTCATTTATCTTTCATCAGCTAAAAGACAATCCTTGTAGGAGGGATCATTTCCTCATCCCACAGATCATCGTTTCTCAGATTCTTAATGACTTCTCTCTACTCCACTCTATTCAGTTTTATATTCCATTGTATTTCTCTTTCTTCAGTTAAAAATCATTACAAAAAGGGTGAGGTCTAGAATATATGGATGAGCAATCATTTCCTCCTCAGCAGTGCCTGACATATACCTGGAAGAAGCATGTGACAGTTCGCCTTCCCTACTAAAGTGTTAGTCCTCTGTTTCATTTCTGTGTCCATTCTGGTACACTCTGGAGATAAAAATGTGTGTTGAATGCTGTATAGGAGCACACTCAAGGATTTGCCATGGGTTCTTTAGAAGTCTGTGGTTATGGTCAATTTTTAAATGGAAATTGAAGTGCTTAGCACAAGAGCTGGCATATGGCAAATGTCTGATGAATGGTAGTTTCCTACCTATTTAAATCAAAAGTTGCATCACTAGGGATATTTGTTATTATGGATTCTAACACTGAAATTCAGTCATGCTATTTTAGTTATTGCATTTTAGTGAATGAAGAAGTGTTATATGTTTTTGTGCTCACAGTATTTTATTATATGAATTTATTCTAAATTCTGTGATGGGAATAAGTAGTATTCTTGGTTTGAAAGCCAGAGTAAGAAGGGGATTGTGCAGCATTTATAAAATGGTCTGGGACATTTGAGCTAAAATGTCTGCTGAGTTACTCCCAGCCTTGGACTGCTGGAAAGATAGTTCAAGAGAACAATCTACCTGAAGAGGTGGGTTCTATGTTCCTCACATGGAGGGAGAGGCAGGATGGGAGAATTGCCACTGCAGGTTTGCAGAATGCAGAGTGATAAACGAGCAGGTTCTAAGATCATTGGTATTATGACCACATCCTTGCTTCCCTTTGCCACCTTACCTCTTCAGCTAAGCCTGCAGGAGTGTCTGGCTTGGTGGGCAGCATGGGCTACAGAAAAATACCTTCATAAATCTCCCAGGATGTCTTTCCCTGAGATCTCAAACTCTGCATGTGGTGCATAGGTAGGTGATACTCTGCTTAGGAAACAGAAATAAAAGGTTTATCCTGTATTTTCAGGGATCACCAATAATTAGAAGCCAACTAGTTGCAATGAGGGGTCTTTCCTTGGGGCAGCAATATTCTGCAGGCTGAATGAATGACTCAGGAATTGCTAACAGGATTAGTGGACCTTCTGGGCACAGTGGGATGATGTTTGGTGACAGAGAGCTTTGTGGTCTCAGAGTGGACTGATCTATCTGGTTCTTTTCTTTTGGCCTCTAAAAGGTTGGTGAGCTCATGACTCAAGCCCTTCACTGAGGGTAATTCTTTTTTATAAAAAATTTATTTATTTTACTTTAAGTTCTGGGGTACATGTGCAGATCGTGCAGGTTTGTTACATAGGCATATACGTGCCATGGTGGTGGTTTGCTGCATCCATCGCCCCTTCATTTATATTAGGCATTTTTCCTCATGTTATCCCTCCCCAATCTTCCGACCCTCTGCTGTTTCTCCCCTAGCCCCCCACACCCAGGCCCCAGTGATGTTCCCCTCCCTGTGTCTGTGTGTTCACAGAGGGTCATTCTTATCTGTGGTGGGTGTTGCAAATGGGGACAAATGAACCTTTCATCCCAACAGTTAGTTCTGTCTTCTCATGCTAACAGGAAGCTGGACCCTTTGAGGATTCTCTATTGCTCTGCACAATCTGCTTTTTCAAAATGGAAGGCTTGGCTCCCAGGGGCTCAGGTCCCAGTGCCCTGTTTTTAATTGGCAGAATATCTCCTAAGCCAACAGTGATATTATTGTGTCTGTTCCCAGAATGACTTTTATTATAGGTTCCCAGAGCTCTCTCCAGCCCCGACCAGTTTACCTTAGAACAGCCTTTGTAAGATGGAGGAAGGCGGAGGGGGTAGGAAGGAGAAAGTCTCCAATAATAGATCTCATCCCTTTAAAGTAACCATGACCTGTCACATTAAGTATTAATTGCAAATCTGTTTTAATTTTTAAATAACAGTCAGTTCTTTAAAGATTTACACCGACTCATCTAAGCTCAATCAAATAAAATTTAAAACATAGGAAGAAGGATCAACTTCTGGGTACCATTCGGTGAGCTAAATTAGTTTCAGGATTTTTTCCCCCCAAGAAGTGGAACATTTATTTTTAGAACTTAGATACCTTTTTTTCTTTGGAAAACTGCTGAGAAGTAGCACAGCTCTGTCTTGGGAGGAGGTCTTTCTCCTTTTACTGTTTTCTTGTAGGCAGCAATAGGTTTTAACTTTTGCGCCATATAGAGAGAAGGAGATAGTTATAACTATAAATCTGGCTCATTGTTGAGGATAAGCTATAAAAGAAGCTGTCTGTTGGGTATTTGGAGCATCTGCTTTACTATTAAAAAAAGTTCCCTTGGTTGTCTTCAGGGCATGAGTTTGGCGCCACCTTGTGGGCAATTGTCAGACTATTATGCATGCTGTTAAAGGAAAACTTGCCCAGGGCTGCTAATAATGCTTAAAAATATGCTCTGTAAATTAGTGAGATTACACACCCACACCCACTCACCTCCCCACACACCCCTCAGTGATTCTCTCCCACTAGGTTTGCACAGCTTCATCTTAGAAGCACTGTTGTTACCTAATTTCAGGAAACATCTGCCTTTGTCTTAAGGGATTTTGATACCCTGCTGAGGTACAAGTGTTTTATCACTGGTGGGAAACTTGTCTGAGTGTCTGCATTCATTTTTTAAGCCTGTGTTTTCAACACATTTTAACATTGCTATCTTTATTTAATTTTGAGCTAAATATTAGGTATCTATCAGGATATGTCATTTTAATGATAGTATTTAGTGCTATCCTTATCAGAGATAATATAATAAAGCCAAAACAGATTACTCTCAGAATAATATTGGGCATGATCAGGTATGAGAAATCCATGCTAACTTATTTTAAACAAAACATGGATACTATGTATATATTTAGCAAGTCACAGGATTTAATTACTTATAATTAATAAAAGAACAAATAAAGTATGCTTTGTAATGCTATTTTGCATTAGGATGTTACTTTTACCAATGTCTTAGGTTGTGATTTTGACTCACTTTCACACTTCTCATAGCACCTCTGAGGTATGTAGACTAATCTTATCCTCATTTTGCCTGTGGAGATGAGGCTGGAGGCATGGTGGCTTCCTCTTGGTCCAAGGCCTGGTGAGCAGGATTAGATCCAGTGGGAGAGCAGGATTAAATCCAGCTTTCAGGACCACTGGTTCTTGCCCTTGTCATTAGCTGGTGTTGTCCCTATTGTTTATACCATAGGGTGAGAAATATGAGAAATGAAGGTTGTGGGGCAGAAGGGAGTTTCAGAGGTTCAGGGTGCTGGAGAGAGGGTGGGGTACAGACAGGGGCCAGGGGAGAGGGAGAGGGAAAGAGATCTCCGCCTGCTGCCAGACACTGGACTTAGCATCTCCTTGATCTTTTTAAAAGGGAAATTGGACCCCTGATTAAATCTTTCCCTTGATTAAAGCTTTTCAAAGGCTCCCTTTGCCTATGTGAAACCAGAGGCCTTTAAGTGGCTCTCAGTTCCTTTATGACCAGTCTCCCTGGCTTCTCCTGCCAGCCACACTGCACTTCAGCAGTGCCAAAGTGCTCTGAGTGCCCTTCCTCTCAGTTCCTTTCATACCCCCCCTGCAACTTAACACAAGCTGCCCCTGTTGCCTTTATTACACTTCTCTTTCCCCTGAAGAAACCAAAGCATTCCATAGTTTCCCTTCTCAGAAACCCTTCCCTGACCCTTCCCTCTCATCCTCTAGTTTGGTTAAGGTGTGACACTTCTGTGTACTCCCGTAATGCTGTGTGATGATCCATTGTTATTTCTGTTTTCCTGATTCAGCTGTGGCACCCTTAAGAGGAAGGCTTCCATGTTATTAACTTTTCTCTTATTAGAATTGAGCACAATTTCTGACCCATGTTGTCTCTCTATAGCTGGGAAGGACAGAACTGAGGCTAAGTTGTAGAAATCATGACATCAGAGGTGGAACTGGGGACTCAAGGCTATTGAAAATCTCTGCCTACCTTCACTGGCCTCTGCTATTCTTGGTGCAAGATACCATTCTCAGGCTCGTCTTATCTCATTCCAACTCTCAGCCCTTTTGCCTTTTTCTGTCAGCTTTATTTTGTTCATTTGCAGATATGCTTCCTCCACATGACTGGTAAAAGTGGCTTCCTAAAGCCCCAGACTTGTTCTTGTGGCCTGACAGCCTTAGGGAGAAATTGCTTCTCTCCCTAAATGTTCCAGTGTGGATTTTAGGGAAGGACTTTGGCCCTGATTGGGTCATATGCCCCCACTCAGAACCGTCACTGTATCCTGGCACTTTGTATATGTTGGATGGTGGTTCATGTGGCATTTCTCCTGTGTCCTTCATTTCTTGCTTGTGCTAATTATAGGCCTCTTCACTCACTCTTCTTTGTTTTCATGTCTCAAAAGTGACATGGTAAAAGACAGAGGCTGACCCTGGGAGTATCCCTTGAGACTGGGATAGAAAGATTAGACAGTTCTATCAAGGCAGTTGCAGGTGGCAGGCCCATCTTCTCGCCTCTTGTGTATCCTTCCTGTCCCTCTGCCCTCATCAGGATTTTGGCTCAAGTAGATGGCAAGGTACAGAAAGGCAGAGCTAGCTGTATAGATCACAGTCCACTGATGTTCCTGAAAAGAGGGATTAGATGAGGTATGCAGGAGTAATTTAAGAGTTGCTTTGTTATTGTGAAATATCACACAGATATAGGAAGTGCATAAAATGTAAATGTACAGCATATGAATCAATATAACACACATGTAACCATCACCAGGTAAAGAAACAACCTAAAAGTCTTCTGTGTTCTCCTTTCCAATCACAACTCCCTACCTCCCCTCAAAGCTAACCATTATTCTGACTTCATGGTACTCTTCCTTGTTTTTCTTCTTATTTTTTTTTTTTTGCCACCTAAGTATGCATTCTTAAATACTAGCATTAATCTGATTGTTTTTGAATTTTATACAAACGTAATCATCTAGTCTTACTCATTTGTGTCTGGCTTCTTTCATTTAGTTTTGGATTTGTGAGATTGGTCCCTTTAGTTGAGTGTAGCCATGATTTGTTCATTTTCTGCACCATGTGGTTGGTATTCTATCATATAAACATACCATCGTTTCATCATTTATTTTTCCATTCTACTATTGATAGATATTTGGGTTGTCTCCAGTTTTTGGCTATTCTGAAAGATGCTCCTGTGAGATTTCCAGTTCTTATCTCTTGGTCCATGTGGCTTGCACGTCTGCTGGATGTACACCTTGGAGTGGAAGTACTAGGGTGGTGGGTAGGTGTGTCTTCACCATTAAGTCATCACGCCACAAAATTTTCCAAAACATGTGGCCAACTTACCAGCAGTGTTTTTTTTTTCCTCTCCAGCTCATCTAATCCCCAATTTTGGTGGCATTGTGGAAATCACAGATGGATAACAATCATAACTGTCTTTTATTAAGGGCTTACTGAGTACAAGGTACTAGCTAAGTGCTTTATGAATATTCTATCAGGTCATCCTCACAGCAACCCTTAGAAATGGGTGAAATTGCTCCCCTCGTTTGCAAATGAGGACACTGATCATTAGGTTGAGGTTGAGAACTTATGGTTACAGACTCCATATGTGATGGAGCCAGGTCCTAAGCCTGGGTCTAGTCTCTTTGACTCCAAAACCTGAGCGCTTAACCTCTATGCTGAAAGGCCAGGGTTTTACCTGGCAATCAGTGCGGGAAACTGTGGTTTGGCACAGTGGATCTGTTATGTGCCTTTCTGCTTAAGGTTATGGGTTCAGCCTGTTGGCAGTCATTCCTTTAAAGAAGATGCTATTTTCCAGAAGGAAAAAACAGAAAAAAATAAGTTATCTGGGAAGTTCAAGCATTTCTTGTCTCCTTTGGTAGGTTCATCACTAGGGCCCAGGCTTAGCTGATCTTGGTACTAAGACTTTTCCTCAAGTATTTGTCCTCCCAAAGGTGGTTTTTTGAAATGTCAGAAGACTATGCCTCAACCATACCTCTTAGGCCGCTGTTAAAATTCTGAGGTTATAAAATATTCATGTGTTTTTCTAACAGAAGTTATGGCAATAATCAATTGGTTTTAGCTAGTGTTTAGCTTTTTAAATTAAGTGTTGATATTAGCGATACAATTGAAATCTTAAACATGTGGAGAAATAATGTCTTGGAAACGTTTTCCAAGGCCTCAGCACAATCCACATTGCCCTTTTCTTCCTTTTCAGCCATATACCACGGGAGCTTTCGCTTTTCTTTTTCTTTCTTTCTCTCTCTTCCTTTCCTTTCCTTTATCTTTCTGTCTTTCTGTGTTTCTGTGTTTCTTGGCAGAGTCTGGCGCTATCCCCCCAGGCTGGAATGTAGTGGCACAATCTTGGCTCACTGCAACCTCCACCTCCTGGGTTCAAGCAATTATCCTGCCGCAACCTCCTGAGTAGCTGGGATTGCAGATGTCTGCCACCACGCCTGGCTAATTTTTGTATTTTTAGTAGAGATGGGGTTTCGTCATGTTGGCCAGGCTAGTCTGGAACTCCTGACCTCAGGTGATCTGCCCACCTCAGCCTCCCAAAGTGCTGAGATTACAGGCATGAGCCACTGCGCTTGGCCACCACAGGACCTTTCTTACTGGCCAGCTGGTCCGTCCGCATTCATCACCACGCCCCCTTTCATCATCCTGATAGCAGCCAATAGGAATTGTCTGAAAAGACTTAAACTGCTCAACTCTTCCCAGCAAGACCCTGTGTGATTAGGCCCCTGCTGCCCTTATGCTACTCTCTCCCTTCGTATGTTCCAATCACAACACTTGACAAACCCTTTTCCATGTGTCAGACACCATTTTAATAATCCTGCTGCATAGTGATGCTTCCTATCTTATATATAAAGCACAGAGAGGTTAAGTAACTTGCCTGGGGCCACACAGCTAATAAATGTCAGGCAGAGCTGTGCGTGATTCAAACCCAGGTTCATTGGCTCCAGAGTCCATGGCCTCACCCATGGCTCTGTGCTGCCTCTTCTTCCTAGACTTCCCTAAGTACATTTACTACGCCTTGCTCTTTGCCTCAGGGCTTTTGCATATGGTGTTTCTTTTGTCTGGAGTGTTCTTCCCCTCTAGATTCTGTTTACTTGCTTGAACTGCCTACAAGGTAGGGTAGATACTTCTTGTGATTTACTTATTTAGTTTTTAATATTCTGCTGTTATAATTACCTGTGTGCTGTTTTGCTTTTCCTTGTAGACCATAAGCTCCCTGAAGGCTGGAGCCCACCCACCCTCTTTCTCCCCAAATCCTGCACGCTTGGCACATAGCCTCACACTTTGCCTGTTTTCATTCAGCAACTGAGTGAATGGAAGGACAACTCACAGCGGAGTAGAGACACAGCGTTATTTTTCTGTCCCCAGATACATTTTTCAAGTACTGCTAACTTCAATGAACTCACCTTCTAATTATTGTTTAAATGGCTTTTTTGGTCTGATGCCAGATTGATTTGGAATTCTCATATGTATTTTTAGTTCTCAGTCTACTTTTCTTCAAGCCCTACTTTCAAATTTACAAGGCTCCGTCATCAAGAGTTGTCCTGCCCATGGTATTGCATTTTGTCTTATGGGCTATGGGTCATTAATAATGCCTAGGCAAAATGTTCCAATCTAGATAGTGCACACTGGAGTTGCAGCTTATCAGAACTCACCCCCCACTTCTGAATTTTAAAAAACATGGTTTCTTTGTTGACTCAAAACAATTCTTTTAGTCAAGTATCTTTGAAAATCACCACCTCTTTTTGATAAAATCATGGAAAAATTGCTGTTGACATCTGTGTGTCCTGTGTTTGCCATTTATGTACTAACTTGAGGAAATATAGGACCCTGGGATGAAATAAGTTTTCAGTTGATTCTTTAGTTGTGAGCATGTTAAACAGTCATCTTACATAATCTAGTTGAATAGAACATCCACCAGCCTTTTAGAAGTCACATCTTAACCTAACATGCTAGCGTAAATGCTACCTTTCAATAAATACGTAGATTTTGGCCTTAGATGCCCTATGCTCATTAGAAATAAAATTTAAGGCTGGGCGCAGTGGCTCACACCTATAATCCCAGCACTTTGGGAGGCCCAGGCGGGTGGATCACCTGAGGTCAGGAGTTCAAGGTCAACCTGTCCATCATGGTGAAACCCTTTCTCTACTAAATATACAAAAATTAGCTGGGCATAGTGGCAGGTGCCTGTAGTCCGAGCTATTTGGGAGGCTGAGGCATGAGGATCACTTGCACCCAGAAGGCAGAGGCTGCAGTGAGCTGAGATTGTGCCACTGCACTCCAGCCTGGGAAACAGTGAGACTCCATTTCAAATAAATAAATAAATACATATATAGATTTTAACATTCAAATCCTATAAGCTTTGTCTCACTTTCAAATTTTTTATGTGAAGTTTTTATCATCAACTTCATCATCAATATCAATCACCTTGGCAATGTTTTAAATGTTTTTTGCTCTTTGATAAGCAAGTTTATCAGGCATAGTCTTACCCTAGTCGGTTAGAAACAAAGCAGTGTTTCGTTTTGTTTTCCCTATGCAGTATTTCTTAATGATTCTAATTTAATATTATATGTTTATAATTATTAGAGACAAAAAGAGAGCGTTTGTAAGGATAATTTTAGTTACAAATATAGACAACCAAATCAAATCAGCCTAAGCAAAATGAGGATGTACGGTCTAGCCATAGCTTGGAAGGACAGAACTGAAGCTAAGCTGCAGGAATCAGGTCATCAGGGGTGGAACTGAGGGCTCAAGGGTTCAGAAACTACTTTCTGCTTTCACTGGTCTCTGGTTCTCCTGGCTTAAGGCCTCCTTCTCCAGCCCTTGCCTGGTCTCTCTCCATCCTGAAGACCTCTTGCCCTCTGCTGGTCAGCCTCCTTTAGCCCTACTGCAGATTTGGCTGAGGAGGTGGCTCCCAGATGCTCCAGGCACCTTCTTGTACCTTAGCAACCAAGAGATTTGGGGGAAGAGTTTCTCTGCCTCCAAAGGAAAGGGAGACTTGCTAGAAGAAGGAGTATAAGAACATTTAAGGGAAAGATGACACCATGGATCCCATAGTCCCCTAGATGGTTGCTTTTGGGATTAAACAAGCATTTATTGAGGGATTCCTCTGTGTCAGGCACTATGGTAAACCACAGAGATTCAAGGATTAATAACAACATTACAAACCACATTAAATAGGTATAAATTACAGTGGGAGAGAATGGGTTATGTGTAAGAAAGAGCCTCCTAAGAGTGGCTGAAGTTAGACTTCAAAATACGTTTCATGTAATTATTCTTTAGAATTTTCTGTTTTGTTGTGTTTTAATGAATTGTCACATCTCTGGGATGATTTGATGATTATAGATATTGCAAGTCAATTTCCTGAAGGGTAAAGACAGATTTTTAGAATCTTTCATTGAAAAATTACCTTTTTCCTGAAGATGAAAATAATATATGTTCATTTGGAAGAGATAAGAACATATAAAGAAGAAAATGGAAAAGAATTCTAGTAGCCAGAGGTAGCATCTTGGTTTGTTACGTAGCATTTTGGAGTGTCTTTATGGTCTTTTATATGCGTCTATATAAATATGAACTAATTATTTATTTTTAGACAAAATTGCTTTATTATTTGTATAGTTTTGAATGCTACCTTTAAACTTATTGTTCTATTGTGAACATTTCCCCTGGCCATGAAATATGTTAGATAGGATTATTATTATTCCCTGCTTCATAATCCACAAAGTTAGCCATTCTTCTAGTGTAGCACATTAAAGTTGTTTGCTAAATTTTGCCACCATGAGAAACATAAGGAATGTTATGACACCTAAATCTTTATCTGCCTTTCAGATGATTTCCTTGAGTTCTAGGAGGGGACTTGTGTGATCAAAGGGAAGGCA
This sequence comes from Sapajus apella, assembly GCF_009761245.1. Lineage (NCBI taxonomy): Eukaryota > Metazoa > Chordata > Mammalia > Primates > Cebidae > Sapajus > Sapajus apella. The sequence goes on along the minus strand of NW_022436963.1, from coordinate 7,741,259 downwards.
TACATGTGAGGCTCTTCATCTACATGGCCATCCTGCCTTTGGGGAGCTTGTTTCGGTTTAAATTCTTACCAGCTGTACAGGAGAGATAGCATAAGAAATATAAGACATTAACGGACCATCTCTGACAGTTAGCTGTAGTATCCAGTTAACTGACTTTGTCTTATCTGTGAGGGGTTACTACGTGACATCCCAGTGTGACCACTTGTTGCATATTAGGAAAAGCTCTGTGGCATGAACTGAAAAGATTTAACTTTTAAGTGAGAAATTAACACATGATTTTCTCCTAAGGATTCATTTCTTTGTTCAGAAATTCTCTGTTCTTTTTTTTCTTTTTCTTTCTTTCTTTTTTCTTTTTGAGACAGAGTCTCACCCTGTCACCAGGCGGGAGTGTAGTGGTGCGATCTCGGCTCACTGCAACCTCCACCTCCTGGGTTCAAGTGATTTTCCTGCCTCAGCCTCCCGAGTAGCTGGGACTACAGGTGTGCACCACCATGCCCAGCTAATTTTGTATTTTTAGTAGAGACGGGAGTCACCATACTAGCCAGGATGGTCTTGATCTCTTGACCTCGTGATCTACCCACCTCAGCCTTCCAAAGTGCTGGGATTACAGGTGTGAGTCACCATGCCCGGCCTCTGTTCTTTCTTTTAAGGCCAAGTAAATGGAAAATGCAGTATATGCATTGCTTTTCCCCCTGTTTTCTTCTTTTCTGGCTTCTTTCCCTTCCCATATCCCCAAAGAAAGTATCTCTCAGATTATCTCCTTGGATCTGATTCCTAGGAGTGTAATGGGATCAAAGGAACACAGAGCTTCCATTGTTGTCACCAACAAAAGCGGAAAAATCTGATTAAAAGGACGCTGAAGTGAAAGTTAGCCTTCAGTAAACTGAAAATATGATTTCAGAACCTAAACAGATTCATTTATCCAGCAAACATGTATTGAGCACCTACTGTGTGGCTATAGTGTAAAACTGGCCCATGAAGGGGTTTGACTCTGAGACTCTGAGTATTGTGTCCTACTCCCATATTTGATGGAAACGATTCCTGATGTGAAATCAGGGATGAAGTGGAGAGAACACTGGCCTTGGAATCAGAAAGAGCTGGGTAGAAATCATGGCTCTGCTGGGTGCTGTTGGACATAGTACTTTACCTCTTTAAGTCTTACTTTCCTCATTGGTAAATCTAGCCAACTCATAGGACTGTTAGGAGTAAGTGCAATGATTTAAGTGATGGATTCAGCAAGTGCTCAGTAACAAATAGCTGCTATTATTTTTGTTATGATGATGATGATTATGGAGATGACTCTGAGATTATATGAGCTTGGATGCTTTGGCGGCAGCTCTTAATGCCTCCGTAAGCATTTTGCCTCATGGAGCAAAAGCAATTCTGTGCATTTATGTGCACGCATGCATATGTGTCTGCATGTATATATTTGAAATCTCTTGTGTGCATGTGTGTGCGTGCGTGTGTGTGCATGTGTGTGTGTGTCTGTGTGTGTAATATAGGAAGTCTTTCCCCTGGAATTGGGCCCAGAGTATGTATCAGGAGGATTCTTTTCCTTTTTTTTTTAATTGTACTTTAGGTTCTGGGGTACATGTGCAAATCATGCAGGATTGTTGCATAGGTGCATACATGGCAAGGTGGTTTCCTGCCTCCATTTCCCGATCACCTATATCTGGGATTTCTCCCCATGTTATCCTTCCCCACCCTCCCCACCCCCTGCTGTCCCTCCCCTAGCCCCCACTAATAGACCCCAGTGTGTGATGCTTCCCTCCCTGTGTCCATGTGTTCTCATTGTTCAACACCCGCCTATGAGTGAGAACATGTGGTGTTTGATTTTCTGTTCTTGTGTCAGTTTGCTGAGAATGATGGTTTCCAGGTTCATCCATATCCCTACAAAGGACACAAACTCATCATTTTTATGGCTGTGTAGTATTCCATGATGTATATGTGCCACATTTTCTTTGTCCAATCTATCATTGATGGACATTTGGGTTGGTTCCAGGTCTTTGCTATTGTAAATAGTGCCTCAATGAACATACATGTGCATGTGTCTTTATAATTGAACTATTTATAATCATTTGGGTATATACCCAGTAATGGGATTGCTGGGTCAAATGAAATTTCTATTTCTGAATCCTTGAGGAATCACCACACTGTCTTCCACAATGGCTGAACTAATTTACACTCCCATCAACCATGTAAAACTGTTCCTATTTCTCTACATCCTCTCTAGCATCTGTTGTCTCCAGATTTTTTTTTTTTTCTTTTGAGACGGAGTGTTGCTCTTGTTACCCAGCCTGGAGTGCAATGGCCCGATCTCGGCTCACCGCAACCTCCGCCTCCTGGGTTCAGGCAATTCTCCCGCCTCAGCCTCCTGAGTAGCTGAGATTACAGGCACGCGCCACCATGCCCAGCTAATTTTTTGTATTTTTAGTAGAGATGGGGTTTCACCATGTTGACCAGGATGGTCTCGATCTCTTGACCTCGTGATCCACCCGCCTCGGACTCCCAAAGTGCTGGGATTACAGGTGTGAGCCACTATGCCTGGCTGTCCCCAGATTTTTTAATGATCTGTATTCTAACTGGCATGAGATGCTATTTCATTGTGGTTTTGATTTGCATTTCTCTGATGACCAGTGATGATGAGCAGTTTTTCATATGTTTGTTGCCTCATATGTGTCTTCTTTTGAAAAGTGTCTGTTCATATCCTTTGCCCACTTTTGAATGGGTTTGTTTGTTTGTTTCTTGTAAATCTGTTTTAGTTCTTTGTAGAGTCTGGATATTAGCCCTTTGTCAGATGGGTAGATTGCAAAAATTTTTTCCCATTCTGTTAGTTGCCAGTTCACTCTAATGATTGTTTCTTTTGCTGTACAGAAACTCAGAAGTTTAATTAGATCCCATTTGTCTATTTTGGCTTTTGTTGCCATTACTTTTTGTGTTTTAGTCATGAAGTCCTTGTCTGTGTCCTCAATGGTTTTGCCTAGGTTTTCTTCTAGGGTCTTTATAGTATTAGGTCTTATGTTTAAATCTTTAATCCATCTGGAGTTAATTTCAGTGTAAGGTATCAGGAAGGGGTCCAGTTTCTGTTTTCCGCACATGGCTAGCCAGTTTCCCAACACCATTTATTAAACAGGGATTCCTTTCCTCATTGCTTGTTTTTGTGAGGTTTGTCAAAGATCAGATGGTTGTAGATGTGTGGCATTGCCTCCAAGGCCTCTGTTCTGTTCCATTGGTCTATATCTCTGTTTTGATACCAGTACCATGCTGTTTTGATTACTGTAGCCTTGTAATATAGTTTGAAGTCAGGTAGTGTGATGCCTCCAGCTTTGTTCTTTTTGCTTAGGATTGTGTTGGCTGTGTGGGCTCTCTTTTTGTTCCATACAAAGTTTAAAGTGGTTTTTTCCCAGTTCTGTGAAGATCATTGGTAGCTTGATGGAGATAGCATTGAATCTATAAATTACTTTGGGCAGTATGGCCATTTTGACAATAATGATTCTTCCTAACCGTAAGCATGGAATGTTTTTCCATCTGTTTGTATCCTCTCTTATTTTGTTGAGCAGTATTTTGCAGTTCTTCTTGAAGAGGTCCTTTACATCCTTTGTTAGTTGTATTCCCAGCATTTTATTCTCTTTGTAGCAATTGTGAATGGGGTTCACTCTTGATTTGGCTCTCTCTCTGTTATTGGTGTATAGGAATGCTTGTGATTTCTGCACATTGATTTTGTATCCTGAGGCTTTGCTGAAGTCGCCTATCAGTTTCAGGTGATTTTGGGCTGAGACGATGGGGTCTTCTAAATATACAGCCATGTTGTCTGCAAATAAGACAATTTGACTTTTTCCCTTTCTAATTGAATATCCTTTATTTCTTTTTCTTGCCTGATTTCTCTGGCTGGAACTTCGAGTACTATATTGAATAGGAGTGGTGAGAGAGGGCATACTTATCTGTGCCAGATTTCAAAGGGAATGCTTCCAGTTTTTGTCCATTCAGTAAGATATTGGCTGTGGATTTGTGGTAAAAGCTTTTATTATTTTGAGATGTGTTCCCTTGATACGTAGTTTATTAAGGGTTTTTAGCATAAAGCGCTGTTGAATTTTGTCGAAGGCCTTCTCTGCATCTATTGAGATAATCATGTGGCTGTTATCTTTGGTTCTGTTTATATGATGGATTATGTTTATAGACTTGCGTATGTTGAACCAGACTTGCATCCCTGGGATGAAGCCTACTTGATCGTGATGAATAAGCTTTTTGATGTGCTGTTGCATTTGGTTTGCCAGTATTTTATTGAAGATTTTTGCATCTCTGTTCATCATGGATATTGGCCTGAAGTTTTCTTTTTTAGTTGAATCTCTGCCTGGTATCAGGATGATGTTGGTTTCATAAAATGAGTTAGGGGATATTCCCTCTTTTTGTATTGTTTGGAATAGTTTCAGAAGTAATGGCACCAGCTCCTCTTTGTATATCTGGTAGAATTCGGCTGTAAACTTGTCTGGACCTGGACTTTTTTTGGTTGGTAGGCTATTAATTGCTACCTCAACTTCAGGCCTTGTTATTGGTCTATTCAGGATTTCAACTTCTTCCTGGTTTACTCTTGGGAGAGTGCAAGGGTCCAGGAAATTATCCATTTCTTTCAGATTTACTGGTTTGTATGCATAGAGTTGTTTGTGTAATCTCTGATGGTAGTTTGTATTTCTGTGGAATCAGTGGTGATTCCTTTATCATTTTTATTGCATCTACTTGATTATTCTCTCTTTTCTTTATTATTAGTCTGGCTAGCTCTCTATTTTGTTAATCCTTTCAAAAAACCAACTCCTGGATTTATTGATTTTTTTGAAGGTTTTTTTTTTTTCATGTCTCTATCTCCTTCAGTTCTGCTCTGATCTTAGTTATTTCTTGTCTTCTGCTAGCTTTTAAGGTTTTTTGATCTTGCTCCTCTAGCTCTTTCAATTTTGATGACAGGCTGTCGATTTTAGATCTTTCCTGGCTTCTCATATGGGCATTTATTGCTATAAATTTTCCTCTAGACACTACTTTAAACGTGTCCCAGAGATTCTGGTATGTTTTGTCTTTGTTCTTGTTGGTTTTGAAGAATATCTTTATTTTTGTCTTCATTTCATTGTTTATCCAGTCGACATTCAGGAGCCAGTTGTTCAGTTTCCATGAAGTTGTGCGGTTCTGAGTTAGTTTCTTAATCCTAAGTTCTAATTTGATCGTAGCGTGGTCTGAGAGACTGTTTGTTATGATTTCCATTCTTTTGCATTTGCTGAGAAGTGATTTACTTCCAATTATGTGGTCGATTTTAGAGTAAGTGCTATGTGGTGCTGAGAATAATGTATATTCTGTGGATTTGGGGTGGAGAGTTCTGTAGATGTCTATTAGATTCATTTGGTCCAGATCTGCGTTCGAGTCCTGGATATCCTTGTTGATTTTCTGTCTTGTTGATCTATCTACTATTGACAGTGGAGTGTTAAAGTCTCCCACAATTATTGTGCTGGAGTCTAAGTCTTTTCGTAGGTCGTTAAGACCTTGTTTTATGTATCTGGGTGCTCTTGTATTGGGTGCATATATATTTAGGATAGTTAGCTCTTCTTGTTGTATTGATCCCTTTACCATTATGTAATGACCTTTGTCTCTTTTGATCTTTGTTGGTTTAAATTCTCTTTTATCAGAGAGTAGGATTACAACCCCTGCCTTTTTTTTTTTTGCTCTCCATCTGCTTAGTAATTCTTCCATGCCTTTATTTTGAGTCTTTGTGTGTCTTTGCATGTGAGATGGGTCCAAGAGGATTCTTCTAGGTAGCTGTTAGGTCTCCACTCTTCCTGCTCTGGAGAGCTCAGAGCGGAGGCACATGGGAGTGAGTTCACCAGTGAACATTTAGCAGGAAGCAGGCCTTACATACTCTGGGTTTTGGGGCACTGTGGCTAGAAGTGAGAAACTTGTCCTCAAAAATATAGAGGTGAGGCTTCTTCTTATCCATCTGCCTAGCTTTTGGGATCCAAAAGGCAAGTCTTGGTGATGGGGGAGAGTAAGGACGTAGTAGAACAAACTTCAGTGGCTCTCAAAGCCACATACCTATCAAATATTGACTCTGGTAGGGAAGGCAGTGAGGTGGCTACTGCACTGTGGCTGATGCCACATGCACCCACCAGCTACCATCTCCCATTTTTAGGTGCTCAATGCTCTAGTTTTCTCCTGTACTTCTTCCCCCATCAGATCAAATACTGAATTAAAATGTGTTGAACATCCTAGTACCATTCAAGCCTCAGGGCTTTCTGGGTGGTAGAAACTTGGTTCCAGAAGCCCCTGAGCCCAAGGACTACTAATTTGTTGGCATATCATTACCATGTTAAAGAAAAAAATATCCTGGCACTTGTTAAATGATCAGGAAAATTTTATTCAAGACTATTGCAATGGGGTATTGTAATGGGGGAGAGAGATTGACCTCAACTATGAATGCAGCAAAGACATCTGGGATTTAAAGCCAGTGAGTAGAGTGAGTTCAATGGGTGGAAAATTACTATGAGGAGACCTCAAGAGTACTGGGTTCTTACTAAATGGATCCAATGGGATTCTTGCTAAAGGCAGATCAAAGACTTAGACAACAAAGGGCAGGGATGAAGAACTTGAGCAGATATCAAGGGCAGGGAATTCTCTCTAAACTGATTTTGTGGGATTCTTGCTAAGACTGGGCTGTGCAGACCTGGTAATGAGAGATGAACACAGAAGGCCAAGGTCAAGAAGAAGGTCTGCAGGAGCCTAACTAAAGTGTGGCCAAAGAGTGTCTTTGATGCTTGTCATGAATAGAATGAAGCACAAATATCAAGTGGTTAATTAGGGCTCACCTTTGGAAACACATCTGTTAGATGTGAGACACTGGGCAAATTATGTGGCCTTTGTGATACTGAATCTTACTGGAAAACAGACCAAACAGTACCTTTCTTGTAAGACCTGCAATGAGCATCAAATGAGGTCATGCACGGGAAGGGTTTGTCAGAGTGCCTGCCCTAAATTAAGAGCTCAATAAGTGGTATTTGTATTAAAGATGGAGTATCCCTTATCCAAGATGCCTGGGACCAGAAGTGTTTCCAATTTTAATTGTTTTTGGATTTTGGAATATTTGCATCATCCCAAATTCGAAATCCAAAATGCTCCGATGTGCATTTCTGCTGAGTGTCATGTCAGTACTCAAAAAGTTTTGGATTTTAGAGCATTTTGGATTTTCAAATTAGGCATGCCCAGCCAGTATAAGTTGGGGACTGTAGTTAGGTTGCAATCTAGTAAATTTTTTTTAGTGAACCCTTTCTAATCTATAGGTAATACGGGACAAGATGTGGTTTAGTAAAAACTGCTCTGGACTGAGTCTGAACTGCTGTGTTTAAAATCTAGCTCCACCAATGTTTAGCATCCTCCTACAGCTTTAGTTTCTTATCTCCAAAATGGGCCACTGTCTTCTCCGCTCTTCCCACAGGGTGGCGTGAAATGAGAAAATCTTAATATAAATGAGGCCCTGTACAGTGGTTCATGCCTATAATCTCAGCACTTTGGGAAGCTGAGGCAGGTGGATCACTTGAGCCCAGGATTTCGAGATCAGTGTGGGCAACATGGCAAAACCCTGTCTCTAAGAAAAAAAAATAGAAAGTTTAGCCAGCTATGGTAGCATGCACCTGTAGTCCAGCTACGCAGGAGGCTGAGGTCGGAAGATCACTTGAGCCTGGGAGGTTGAGGCTGCATTGAGCTGAGATCTTGCCACCTGCACTTTAGTCTGGGTGACAGGGAGACACCCTCTCTCCGTCTCCTTCCTCTCCATATATAGTGGAAGTGTGTGTGTGTGTGTGTGTGTGTGTGTGTGTGTGTGTGTGTATGTGTGAATACCTGGAAAACTACAGAGGATTGTAATTAGTACCTAATCAAAATGTGTCTAAAGTTGCTCCTGTGATTAGGTCTCAGTCGGTTAGTGAGCCTGTGCCCCTGAGCTGTGACCTTCACAAGTGCTTCTCAGTTTTGTTTTGTTTTGTTTTTCCTTTTAGGAGAGAAAGGAAAGCTAGAAGGGGCTGGAGTTGAATGTGTCCCTTCCTCCAGGCAGTTTGGCTCTGGTGGAGTAGTTTCCTTTGAGGGCAGACCTTTTTAAGAACAGAATATTCTGGGCATATTTCAAAATGGTGACTTTCTCACAACCCCCTGCAGGAGGAACCAGGAGAGTTTTCTCTGAACTTCACTGTGAGAACGTGATAGGGCTCCTGGAGGTAAAGTTCATGATATTATGAGGGCTCTCCAGGCTCCCCTGGAGTCTTTATAATGTTATTTATTTAAAAATTGAGAAACAAAATAGTACTTTTCTTACCCTGTTCTCAACAGCCTATAGACTGGACAGAAGAAGGGAGTTAACAATAAAGGCATTTCTTAACCCTCCTGCAAAACAAAATGTATAATTTAGGCTGTTTATAGCAAAATCTTTTAACATCTGGAGTATACATCCTATGTTGTAATTTGCAAAAAATTTTGCTTTTCATTATTTCAGCATCTGTAAGTGTCCTTTTACTGGAAAACAAAGAAGGTGACCAAGGGTGGAGGTGGCGTATGGTGGAAATAAACAGGGAACTGTCTAAGCTTCGGTATCCATGGACTTGTCCCTTGCTCTACTATTCTGCCTTTACTTGAGTTACTTTCAGAATGCCAGCGACTGTGGCTGCGTTCTTCAAGAAGCTAACTCTCAGAGCAGATGCTCCTGTACTTTTCCAAACACCAAATTTAGGCTTTTTTTTTTTCTCTCTTCTCACAAAGTCTCTTGCCATTTTTCAATTCAGTGTCAGGTGTTGATGAAGTGTGCAGCTTCTGAGATTGGACTTGCTGGGGTCCAATCTGGCTCTTATTCTTGTGTGTGTCCTTGGGTGTTACCTGACCTCTCTCTATCCAAGTCTCCTTGTCTGTAGAACAGTAATTATGTAATAATATCTCCCTCTCAGAGCAGTTTGGAGGATTTAATGGGAGAACTCATGTATGGGGCTTGCTAAAGGTTACTTGAGGGTATTATTATGCTATCTTCTCCTTTCACAACTTGTCTCTTCTATTTCTTTTTCACTTTTGTACCTTTGCACAGACTAAGAAATTCCCATTTGTACCTTATCTTTCTCTAGTATAAGATATCACATGCATTTTCAGCTCAGTTTTGTTTAGTACTCACACATACATACACATTCTTTACTGAACAACTATAGTATACAAAGCACTACTGAGGATGAGATTCTCAGTTCTGTAGAGTTTGTATCTAGTGAGAAAATTATGGAAGGTAATGAGTCAGGTTTGAAAGTGGAAGAAAGTTCAGAGAGCTGTGGGGTTCTACAGCCAGGGCACAATCCCAGCCTATGAGGTCTTGGAAGCCTCCTTGAGAACGGGACATTCCAGCTGAGATTGGAAGCATAAGTAGGACCTTTTTGAGGATTAACCAAAGTTCTGTCTTCTCCATGGAGCCCTCCCTGGTCATACTCTTTTCCACCTCTGACTTAGGTTACTATAGGACTTTATTTCTGCCCCAGGTATAGCATGTGCACATGCCTTTCTTGTCATTTAAATAGGTGGATCTGACTCTCCTCCACTGAGTTACAAATGCCTTGAAGATGAAGGCTAGACCTTATTCACTTTGCATGGTCACAGCTTCCTGCATGGCACTGTTCAAATCAGCCTTCAGTTAGTGTTTTCTGAACTCAACCTCATGTGGTTTATGGAATGTGGATCCTGCAAAGGAATCTTCCTTACTCATGCTTGGCTCACTTGAACTTGAGGTTCCTCCTTGCCTTGGGATGACTCAGTTTCATCATATAAACTGGAAGGATTGTGTTAGGGTCCTGCTGGTTAGGGTTTCTGTGATTCCCTCTAATCGGAAGGGCGGTTTGTGTTGTGTAGATGGCAGCATGAATGGATGCTTATAGCAGTGATATTGATTGATTGATTGAGATGGAATCTTGCTCTGTTGTTCAGACTGGAGTGCAGTGGTGTGATCTCAGCTCACTGCAACCTACACCTCCCTGGTTAAAACGATTCTTCCACCTTAGCCTCCCAAGTAGCTGGGGCCACAGGTGTGTGCTACCACGCCCAGCTAAGTAATGATATTTAAATATGTGTTCATTATCTTTCAGTGTGATATGGTTAGGCTTTGTGTCCTTACCACTTTGTGTCTCATCTTGAACTGTAATCCCCAGGTATCAAAGGAGAGACCAGATGGAGGTAATTGAATCATGGGCACAGTTTCCCCCATGCTATTCTCATGATGCTGAGTGAGTTCTCATGAGATCTGATGGTTTTGTAAGCGTTTGGTAGTTCCTCCTGCGTTAATTTTCCTTCCTGCTGCCTTGTGAAGAAGGTGCTTTGCTTTCTCTTTGCCTTCTGCCATAATTGCAAGTTTTTGGAGGCCTCCCCTACCATGCTGAAATGTGAGTTAATTAAACCTCTTTCCTTTATAAATTACCCAGTCTTGGACAGTTCTTTATAGCAGTCTGAAAATGGACTAATACACAGCGGCCTTCAAAGGGAATATTTTGGCTGGGACCATGTTGTAACTGGTCAGCAAGTGGAGTTGGGGTAGCAGCATCCTCTTTGTAGGCTCCTTGGCCTCCCAGGCAGGCATCATGGAACGTCTGTGGGAAAGAACTTGAGCTCTTAATATAAATGGAATCCAGATGTATGTAGCCCTAGTTTGATGGACCCAGGGATCCCCAGAGAAATCCATATTTCAGAGAAAGAGGTCATGGGACCCTTGAGAAGAGAAATCATCACAAGTGAGGAGAGTTCACAAGAGAGCAGAGGAATGATGGAGCAGGTGCCTAACGATGGCCTGGCACACCCTCTAGCCTGCTGCTTCCTGGGAATGAGAGGGCTGTGGTCACTAGCAGCTTGCCAGCTCTGTTGAGGAACCTCATTCTGAAAGATTGGGTCATGTGGGGGCAGCAGGAGCTTTTCTTTGAGCCAGAAATGGCCAAGAGCAGCAGAAGTTTGTGACCTTGAGAAGGTTAGCAGTGATAGAGAAAGAAAAGTCTAGAATCTGGAACTATCCCAACTCTCACACCTGTATGTGTGGGATTAGTAAACAATTCAAGGTGGTTCTGGAGAACAGCTTTAGAGAGGGTCCTATTAGACATGAAGACCATTTCTCTTCTTATTTTTCATTTGTTCTAGTCTGACCAATTTATTGTAATATGTTTGGGTGGGTGAGCTGAAACTGTTCAAACTACTTCTAGAAAAAAAAGGCTGGGGTTTGCTGGAGCTGAAAGTGGAGCACTGTCAGGATCCAAGTCCACTGCTCTTTTAGGCCATTTCGATGGCTGCCCTGCTCTGTGCTCCTCTCCTTACCGTCTGCTTTCTGCACTCTTCCTGTGTGTCCACTGTCCTCCCTCAGAACTTGGACTTTCCCCGGACTGTGGCTTGCAAAGCCCCAGCTCTTCCTGAGCAGTTCTTTGCAATTTTACCTCCTCCGTTGCCTGGCTCAGCCTGCTGGTTTCCAATTCTGATTTTCTAAGTGAGGCATCTGATGGCCCAGCCACGCCGTGGGTGAGAGTCCCATCCCATGATCCATTTAGCCACTAGAAGAAAGGGAGTGAGGAGCAGGGTCATGTGATGTGGAGCTTGGCTGTGGAGGGACAGAGTCTGAAAGAAGAGCATGCAACCAGAGCGAGTCATGATGGGCATCTTTAGTTCATTATCCAGTCATTCCTTCATTCTGTTTCTTACCTGGAAGTATAGCATTGGGTTCAAAACTTGGGTTCCAGCGCCAGACTGAAATCTTGGCTGTGACCTTGAGCAAGTGACTTCTCTCTCTGAACCTTGGTTGTCTTATCTGTAGAAAGAGGATCATACCCACTTCATAAAGTGTGATTGGGAAGAAGATGTGGAAAAATGCATAAAAGAGCTTAGCATAGGGCTCAGTGCAGGGTAAGCACTTTACAAATGTTAGTTATTTTTACATATGGTTGGTAATGATAGGATCCCTATAGTATCTGTCTTTATAGAGCTTACAACTTCATAATTTTCATGAACCATGGACATAGAACACTATTGGTGACACATTTACAATGTACAGAAGACATCTAATAAATTCATTAATTGAAGAAATATTTATTGACCATCTATTGGTTGTGTCGTTGGCATTGTCATCAGCATTGATATATAGTTTTAAATAAATAGTCAGATCCCTTCCCTCATAGAGCCCACATTAGAGTTGGAAGATAGACACACAAACTAAAGGTAGATAGATAGATCATGAGAAAAAAAGCAGGCTAATGGATTAGAGAATGGTGGGACATATGTGGGAGTCCTAATTTAGATGGAGTGGTCCGGGAAGACTGCCCTGGAGAAGTAACATTTGAACAAAGAACTGAAAAGTGAGGGAGAGAAACAACTAGGGAAATTACATTCCAGGAAGAGGGAAGGGCAAAGGCAATACCCGGAAGCAAGAGTGTCCTTGGCATGATGGAAGAACAGCAAGGAGGCTGCAGTGCCTGGAACCAAGTAAGTGAAGGTGAGAGCCAGAGGAAATGAGGTCTCAGAGGTAGCTAGGGCTGGGCGTGATTTTAATTTTACCCTTCCTACAGGCTCAGTTACATCTTGTTTCTGTGGCTCATCTGGGCCTTTCAGCTCAGCATGAACTCATGGTTTGTCAGTTTCCATTGTGACCAAAGGTAGCAGACAGATGCCCGTTTTGAATCAGCCTGATCTTAAAGATGTATGAAGTCCCATTAGTCCCTTACCTACAGAGGGTCCACGACTCATGATGGTTCGGCTTTGATATTTGACTTTATGATGGTACAAAAGTGATATGCATTGCCTGACTGTAGGCTAATGTCAGTGTTCTGAGCACATTTGAGGTAGGCTAGGCTAAGCTATGATGTTCAGTCGATTGTGTATTGGGTGCATTTTTGACTTAACAATATTTTCAACTTATGATGGGTTTATCAGGACATAACCCTGTGCTAAGTCAAGGAGCATCTGCATATTGTGGCCTATCCGTCCCTGAGACTGCACTTGGTATTTCTCCCCATCAAGGCAGGGTGAGTCATGGGAAGGGAGGGATCCTGATAAATTTAAAGCCAGTTCCCTCTGTCACCATTAACACAGAGCTGCTTCCTTAGTCATCCTTTAATCTTGCCTGTGTTCTGACCTCTTTCTTTAGGATTAAAATAGCCCATCATGCTTCCAGTGCAGTTATTGTTTAGGGATAGGAACTGTGCTGTGTGACTCACCACCCATAAGGGTGAACTGCTTAGCTGTGCCTGCGTTGTGCTGCTGCTGAGGATCAGAACACCATAGAACACACTGTTATAGGTGCCAGAACAGGGCTGTCTTCAGTCTTCCATGGAAATAAGAGGAAGAAGTGGTTGGTTCTTTTTTTTCTACTCTAATCTCATGACAAATTAAGAAGTGGTTATTTCTGTCAGCAGAATCTTGGGAGTGCTTCACAGTGAAGGTGACATGTGAACCCTGATATTTCAGAATTCTATGATTGAAAACCTGTTTTTCCACAATGGTTTTAACTTTCTGCCAGTGAAGAAGACTGCGACTCTTGCTTCAGTTGAGGCTGGCTGCCCTTATATATTTGTTTAGGCTGATGGCTGGTAGAGATGGGCCATTTACTGGATGTTTATTGCTCTGTGTATATAACATTGTTTTTGATATCTTGTGTGTCAGCAATCTGTTGCAGTGTAATAATCAGCACCAAACTTGATGACTTAAAATGACACCTGTTTTATTTGTTTTCATGATTCTGAGGGCCAGCTTTGGCTAGGCTCAGTGGACAGTTCTTCTGCTCATCTCTTCTAAGGTCCTTCAGAGGCTGCAGTTATCTGGTGATTTGACAGGACCAAGTAGGTTTAAGATGGCCTCTGTCACTTGTCTGGTGGTGGTTGCTGGCATTTGTCTGGGCCTCTTCCCTCATGATATCTCATTGTCAAAGAGGGTAGCTTGGACTTCTTCATATCATGATACTGTGTTCCAAGAGAGCAAATTGTGAGCTCCAAGCATTATTTCCTCTATCGTTTTATGTGGTTCTTCCCTTGGTCTCAGGCATTTTCATCACACACATGTGATGATCAACAGCTGAATATTCTAGGAGGGCTCTCTTACTCCTTTTAGTGTTTCTGTAACAGAATACCTGAGGCTGGGTAATTTATAAAGTTTATTTGACTCATGATTCTAGTGGCTGGAAATTCCAAGATTGGGCAGCCTACCTGGTGAGAGTCTCATGCTGCTTTCATAGTAGAAAACAGAAGGGGAAGCACAGTGTGTACAGAGAGACCAAGTACAAGAAGGAACAACTTACTCTGAAGGTAACTAATCTAGTCCTGCAAGAATGGAAACTCACTCCTGTGAGATGGCATTAATGTATTAATGAGGGATCTGCCAAACACTTCCCACTAGGTCCCATGTTCCAACACTGTCACGTTGGGAATCACATTTCACCATGAATTTTGACAGGGACAAACCACATCCAAACTATAGCAGAGACTCTCTGCACCCTTCCTCCCTGTGAATTCTACCTGACATCGTCTTTCCAGAATCCCAACTTTGTCTTCTTAAATGAAGGAGACCACTGGTTTTCACCTGGGCTTCCCCTCCTTGTGCTGCAGCCTGGACACTGTGTCCAGGTAGTAGGCTGGGCCAGTTATGATGCTCACCTCATTCTACATCTCAGGAATCACTGTTCTTCAAACCATTATTTCATATATGTTGTCCAGTTTTTTAGTTATTTCAGGCAAGAAGTTGAGTCCATCTCTCCAACTCCATCTTGGCTGGAACTCGAAGCCTCAAGAGGACGAAAGTGGCAGTGGCATGGTCTCTTGAAGCCGACTTAACTCACCTCTGGCTTCTACTAATTAAAGCCATTCCAAGGCCATCCCAATTCAAGGGGTGGAGAGATAGACGAAAACTCTTGTTGCAAGTAGTGGCAAAGTCGTATTGCAGAAGGGTACCTGGACAGGGATGGGGGGATGTTTGCAGCCTTCTTTGCAAACACTCTAGTCCACTGTTTGTGGATGTGCAGCTAGGGTTAATGATGGTAGGATAGCTATTATGTGACAAGCAACTGCTATGAATCAGGCCTTGTCTGAAACACTTTATGTACAGTTTATGTATTAACTTTATGTTAATCCTACTAACATTGTGAAGTATAGTTGTTACTCATTTTACAAATGAGGAAACTGCCATGGCTCTGTGGTTAGATGATTACCTGAGGTTATACCTAGAATTATACAATTTCCATGCTCGTGTGATTCCATGCCAGTACTCTAAATTGTTCCTTTTACTTTCGGCTTTGCTGTATTCTTAAATTTTTGGTATATTTCTTGTTAACAGATTATAGCAGCATTAAAAAAATGCAAACAGGTGATTTATCTTGTTAGGTGGTAAGTTTACTGCATTTATATCTGTTGTAATTGTTGCTATATTTGCATTTATTTCTACTGTTAAACTAAGTTAAAATGGAGACCGGTTATTTTTGAAATCTCTTTATATTTGGCATTCTGTAATTTTACGGGTACATGCTTGAGTGTGAGCTTACGTTTGCTTACCCTACTGTAACACATTTGCTCCCTGTATCTTTAGTGAGTTTTGGAAATTTTTTAGTCATTATCTCTTGAAATACTGTTTGATATCTGGGACTCTGTGTGGTCTGGATTCAGGGACTGTCCCTGCGGAACATTTTTGTTGCTGTTGTTGGTTTGTTTTTATAGAGATGGGGTCTTACTATGTGGCTTAGGGTGGTCTTGAATTCCTGGCCTTGAGTGATCCTTTTTCCTCAGCCTCATGGGTAGCTGGGATTCCAGGTGTGAGCTACTGGACCTGACTTGTGTTTGTTTTTGTCAGGTATTGCCTTGGGATCTTTTTTTCTGACTGTGATAAGAACATTTAACATGAAATCTACCTTCTTCACAAATTTTTAAGTGTATAATACAATATGGTTAGCTATAGGCATGATGTTGTGCAGCAGGTTCTAGAATTTACCCATCTTGAGTAATTGAAACTTTGTATCAGTTGCATAGCAAGACCCTATTGCCTCCTCCCCCTAGCCCTTGACAACCACTATGAGTTTTACTGTCTTAGATACCTCAAATCAGTGGAATCATGTGATGTTTGTTCTTCTGTAACTGGCTTATTTTATTTAGCATAATGTCCTCAAATTTCATCCTTGTTGTGGCATATGGTAGAATTTTCTTTTTTTTTTTAAGACTGAATAATATTCTGTTGTGTGTATATACCACATTTTCTTTATCCATTCATTCATTTATGAACAATTAGATTTGTTTGACAATAAGGGGAGGTAACCAGACCTTGGCTATTGTTAATAATGCTGCAGTGAACATGGGAGTGCGACTATGTCTTTGAGATCCTATTTCAATTCTTTTGGATAAATATCCGGAGTAGGATTTTGGATAATATGGCAATTCTATATTTAATTTACTTTTGGAAACTCTGTTGTGTTTTTCATAGTGCAAGACTATTTTACATTCTCACCAACAGTATACAAGGTTTCCAGTTTCTCTGTATTCTTACCAACACTTATCTTTTTATTGTTTTCTTTTTTTGAGTCAGGGTCTCGCTGTGTCACCCAGGCTGGAGTACAGTGGCACAATCATCACTCACTGCAGCCTTGAGTCCTGGGCTCAAGCAAACCTCCCACCTTGGCCTTCCAAAGTGCTGTGATTATAGGCATGAACCACTGTGTCCAGCCTCTCTTTTGCTTTTTTTTTTGATAATGGCCATCCTAATAGGTGTGAAATGATATCTCATTGTGAATTTGAATTTCCTTTCCTTGATGATTAGTGGTTTTGAGCATCTCTTTTATATACATGTTGGCTATTTGTATTCTTTTTTCTTTGAAGAAGAAATGTCTGTTTAAATGTCTATGTGCCAATTTTAAAATAGGCACATTTAAAATATTTGTCTTTTGGGTTTTTTTTTTTTTTTTTTTGCCTTTGAGTTGTAGAAGTTCCCTATATGTATTTTTGATTTTAACCCCTTATCAGATACATGGTTTGCAAAGGTTTTCTCCAGTTTTTCAGATTGCCTTTTAAAAATAGAAGTAGGCTGGGTGCAGTGGCTTATGTCTGTAATCTCAGCACTTTGGGAGACTAAAGCGGATGGGTCACTTGAGCCCAGGAGTTCGAGACCAGCGCAGGCAACATAGTGAAACCCCATCTCTACAAAAAAATACAAAAATTAGCTGGGCATGGTGGCACATGTCTGTAGCCCCAGCTACTCAGGAGGTTGAGGTGTGAGCCCAGGAGGTTGAGGCTCTAGTGAGCTGTGTTCACACCACTGCACTTCACTCTGGGTGACAGAGTAAGACATTGTTTCAAAAGAGAAAGAGAGACACACACACACACACACACACACACATTTTAATGATAATCTAAAAAATAAAATTATCTGGAAATTAATACATCACTGTTTTTGTACTGATTATTTATATTTAAATCATCCACTAAAAATATATTTATTGAACACCCCTATGCATCAGGCACAATACTAGTCACTGGAGATATAACAATAAGAAAGAAAGAGAGACAAGGAGCATTCTTACGGAATCTTAGGAATGCTTGTGACAAATGTGGGGAAGTGAAATCTTCTTCTCTGAAACTCTCACAAATGTCTTATTTCCTTCAGGTCTTTGATCAAACATCATGTTAGTGAAGAAGTGCAGTGACTGCTTGACTCCCTTGTATGAAATGAACACCCCCCATTTCACTTCCTACCTCTTGCCATGTTAATATTTTATTTATCTGTGCAACACTTACTGTCACTTGATATGCTATACTTTTATTTCTTGGTTACCTCCCCTTATTAGTCTAATTTCTACGAGGTCAGGTGCTGTGTCTCTCTCATTGTTATTTCCCCAGTGCCTGGCACATAGGGGTATTTAATAAATATTTTTTGAGTGAATGATTGAAATATAAATGATCAGTACAAAAATAGCGATGTCTTAATTTCCAGGCAATTTTATTTTTTAGATAATCATTAAAATTAAAGAAATTCCAAATTTTTGTAAAACTCACAGACTTTTGAGAATGCATTCACAAACCCTGTTTGCAACAGGCGGTGCTAAACAGTCCATTTATGTTGCCCCCTTCCCACTGAATGAAGTGTCCTTTCTATGTTCTTTTGGGTCCTTTGTTGATGAGTATTGCTACCTTTGTAGCTGCCTCCTACTCGTGGGGCTTAAGTTTAGCCGTCAACCTGTCTTCTTTTTCCACCGAACATGCCGTGCTTAAAAAATATATATATATACATGTCTAAACCTTTGCTCATGCCCTTTATTCTGCCTGGAATATCTTTCTCTTTGCCTCTGGAAAAACTCTTTCTTGTTCTAGGCCTCACCTAAGGTTCACATCCTTTGCAGAATCTTCTCTTGTGCTCAAACCAGATTGATGCCTCCCTCCTCTGTGCTGCCTCAGCACTTTGTACATACTCCCTTTTGCTTGCATCATTTTCTCTTGTGATTGCGTCTCCTCATTTGTTGCTTCTTTTGACTAAGAGCTTCTAAAGGCCAAAGACGATGTCTTGTGCCTCTTTGTTGTTGAATCCCCATGCCTTAGCATAGCGCTTAGCACACTGAATAAATGGACAGTGAAAGTGAGTTGAGCGAATGTCACCTATGAATGGTCGTGGCAGAAATGAATGGCCAGCTTGTATACTTTACCTCTTTGAGTAGACTCTAATGAAGAAATAATTCTTTGTAGCATAGTGGTTGACAGAGAGAGGGCATAATAGGAGATTGTGTTACATCCTTAAAAATGTTTCTTTTTTAAAAAAGAAAAAGCCTTCTGTCTGAGGAAGTGAGTGACTGTACTGCTTGGACTTCACTGAATATGTTGCTAAATAATCTTTAAAGAGATTTCCCCGGTATAATGGTTATGTTTACTGTTAATACTACTATTAATAATATTGTTGCTATTAATTAGTGGTGGAATGACTTCTTGCTTGAGTTCAGGACTCAGGTTCTTAACTACTCTCCCACATTAGATGTCAGTAACTCTCCCAATAACAGCATTTTCTCTGCCCACTTAAAAGGTGATTTAAAAGTTTATTTAAAGGGATGAGTGAAGGGTTACTTCACAGATACTATAAATTGTAAACACACCCTATGTTTTTCTTTTTTAAACTGTAAAACCTGTAATTCTTTCCACTTTTATTTCCCTTTGGATTTCTGAACTAAAGAATAAAATGTTCAAAGATAATAGCAAAAAATTCCACTCATTTTGCAGGCCTTTGTTTCTGCTGGTTTTGTGCCTCACTCTTCTCCTAGTCCACGACTAAGGACCCAAACAATGAAGAAAGGGACAGTCATGCATTTTAAATAGAGTACAAATGCATGGATTCAGAAGGGCCTTTGGCCTCCCCCTGACTTGGTGAGGGCTCTAGTGTGTTGAAGTTTATGTAAGCCAGGACTAATAGTTCATCTTATTAGGAAAAATGCCAGTAAGACCTGGAGTTAGTAAGGGCTTGCTTCAATTTAAATTCTTCTTTCATTCAATAATGCCTTTGTTCTGGGCACCAGCAGTATCTGTACTGTTAGATACTTTTTTTCTCCTCTACTTTCCTGTTGGGAAACTACCCCAACAGGGATACTTTCTTTATATCTCTGTTGGACTTGATAGGTGAGCTCTGTTCCAGACGCAAATTTGAAAGCTATTTTCTTTTTCTCTTTCTACTTTAAAAGTCTCAAATGAATCGTAAAACAAAATAAACATCAAGGGATGAAAGAAGCACTTTGCAATTCCTTGTTTAAATATAGTTTTTACTGTACTTTTGGAGAAATTTCTATTCTCTTTCACTGGTTTAAAGATTTGAAAAATAATCTTAGAGCATATGAAATATATCTATGAGCTTAGGAATGCATACATGGATTTCTGAGTCTTTGTTTTGAGGAAAATTTTTGTTGTTAGTAATAGGCCCAAAATTATCCAGATAAAATAAAATAACCTAAAACAGATATTACTCAAGATTTGTATCAAGGGATCTTATTTCTCAGTGATACGACATAGTCTTTCAGTGACGGTATCTGCAAAACAACCATTTCCTTTTTTTCTGGTTTTTGCTTTGACTTACTCAGTGATAACATGGATCTCCTGTGACTTATCATTTCCAGGTTCCTAAGTGGCCCCTTCATTCTTGACATTTATCTCACATTTTTAGGAAAAAAAGATTCCTCTAAACCCTTTTTAAAGTCCTTAAGCTCTCAGGTGGAAGAATGTCAAATCTGAAAAATTCCCTAAAGGTGTTCTTTAAGAAGCGATTCAGAGAGAGGAGTTACTTCATCTTGGTTGGAATGTGTCATGTGCTCTAACTCCTGAAGCCTTGGAGCCACTGGAGTAAAGAATGTGGTTATGGTGGCTGTCTCATCAGTGGTATGTAGTGGAAGCGATGCGTCTAGACCGAAGACATTTGACTCCAGTGTGGAACTTCGGCTCGTGGCAGCTGTTGCACATGCCCTGAAACTAATTATGTGGTAATATGCCCTCTGCAGTTTAGTGACCAAATAAGACTGGTACATGGGGCTGGCAGAAAAGAGCTCTGTGCTGTGCCTGGGCATCATAACTAGCAGTGCTGCCATTTCTGTTGTGACTTCAGACAACCTCTTTGGTCAACCTATTTGGGCCTTACTTTACCCTTCTGTAAAAAGAAACAAAGATTGTCCTTGTGATTTGTGCCATCACTAGTGTTCAGTGATGTCAAATATTTGCTGTCTCTTTAAAATGCATGTACCAGCTTGTGGCAAAATCTAGGGTTATTCTTTCGAAGTGTGCTGTTGCTTTATTTGTTTCAAGTTAGCACCTGAAGTGGCCAAACTAAAAAGTTTCGCTGGTTGAAAGATTTTCTTTGTATGCATACAGCCAAGCCCTGCCATTGCAAATTGCAGTTTCACCTGTTTGCATTGCATTCTGGAACAGTATTCTATCTACATTTGCATATTAATAATAGTAGCAGCTTTAAAATGATGACTTCCTGTTGGCTGGGGTACTTACTAAGTTTCAGACATAAACAAGTATTGGGCATGTGTTATCATCTAACTTTATCATGCTTCTGCAAGATGTTTTTAAAGGAGATGGAAACTGAGGGTTAGAGAAAATAACCTTTTAAAAGAGATGGAAACTGAGGGTTAGAGAAAATAACCTGCCAACATCTGCAGCCCCCACCTCTGCAAGATTATATAACCTTGAAGCTAGCGAATGACCAGGTTGGAGGCCTAACCAAGGTTGTCAGACCCCATAGCTAGTGAGTGAACGGGCTTTTGGTCCCAGACTGTCTGATGTCATAGTCAGAGTTCTTAATTTGGGATATCAAATAAAATCTTCAAAACTTTCCATTATCCTTAGCAAACTAATGCAGGAACAGAAAACCAAATGCCGCATGTCAGAAGGTTGAACTGGCATGATTACATCTTTATTTTGCAGTTCGCCTGAGTCTTGCATGTATTCCTAAAGTAGGAATCCCCTACCTCAAATAAACATAATCACAGCACTGTCATGTTATTCATATTGCTTCTTTTTTCTTTAATCATAACAGCAATTGTAGTAGATTCTTTTTGGGATCTCTGCTGACCTTTAAGCAACTCTTCTTCCTCTTGGAGTAGCTTCTGATGGTTAGGGTCAATTGACACAACCAACTGATTCATGGAAGACACTTGGCCCAAGCCAGGCTAATTTGATACTCCATCCTGGGTATTTTCAATCTGGAGCAGGGAGTCCTTGAAACCAAGTCACATGTAATCACGCTTCTCACAGATTCATGCTGTGTGCTGCTTCCTTCCTTTTTTGGGTCTTGTTTTTACAATTTCTGCTTTGATTCAGGGAGATGCCTCAATATCCTTCTCATGCACTCCCTTCTGTGACTTAAGACAGGCCCAGCTGTTTTCTGTTGCTTGCAAACCAAAGAATATTAATTGACCTATCAATGATGAGTAATTAAGTTATTATTAGAAAAAAATATTTGCTGAATTAAAATGGGAAATAGGAAGGCATCCATAATGCTGTTGCCTCCCAACATTTTTAACAGGTTTATTGAGATATAATTCATGTATCATAAAATTCACACTTTAAAATGGTACAATTCTGTGATTTTTAGTATATTTACAGAGTTGTGAAACCATCACAACTGTCTAATTTAAAAACATTTCATCACCTATCCTAAAAACTCCCTGTCATTTAGCAGTCATTCCCCATCGTCTTCTCCCCAGAAATGATCATTGTGGTATATTTTCTTCTCCTTTTTTCTTGTCCATTCATATTACTTTCTTATGGTATGTTGGATATATTTTTGTTTATGGGCATGGTATGTTCTTTTATTCATTTATTCACTCATCTCCCATCCCATATATATATGAACATATATATTCATTAAATATTAAGGACCTTAGGCATAAGCAGTAGGTAGCTTATCTTCACAGCAGAGAAAGAAGATACAGGTCTTTGATTCTGGTTCATTAATAACATGAAAAACCTTAGAGAATTTGAGCGAATAGGCTACTTAGGAACCAGTATATTTACATATTCAATTTTTTTCTGTACATTATTTAAGTTATAATTAAAAAAAAGATTTATCACAGATTCCTCATGATTTTCCCAGTCACTTAAAATTCCACTGAGAGCATAGACATGCTACAGAAATGCAGCTTGAAAGCACAGATGAGCAAAACAGTTTAATGTAATGCCTGGAACTGGCATTGTCATGACTTTTTAATTGCTTTATTATTTTTAAGTTTATATATAGTATTTAACATATTTATGGGATACATGTGATATTTTGTTACATGCATAGAATGTATAATGATCAAATCAGGGTAAATACTCCATCATCTTGAGTATATCTTTTTATGTGTTGGGAAGATTTCAAGTTCTTGTTCCAGTTACTTTGAAATATACAATACATTGTTGCTAACTATAGTCACCCACTCTATTCTGCTTTCAAACATTTGAATTTATATCTTCTATCTAACTACGTTTGTATCCATTGACCAATGTCTTATCATCTTCCTTTTCACCCACACACCCTTCCTAGCCTCTGGCGTCTGTCAGATAACTTTTAAAGGTCCCCTTGGATTGTTACTTAAATAATGATAACAATAAGTAGCAGGACAGAATTAAAATTCAGTATGATGGATTCTTTAAAAATAGTAAACAACATATACGCTCATTTCTTGGTATCTGTGTGGGATTGGTTCCAGGATCCCCACAGATACCGAAATCTATGGATGCTCAAGTCCCTTATGTAAAATGGCGTAGTGTTGCATATAACCTATACACATCCTTCTGTATACTTTAAATCATCTCTAGATTACTTGTACAACCTGAAACAATGTAAATGCTATGCAAATAGTTCTTATGCTGTATTTTTTCTTTGTATTTTTTTATTGACATATTTTTTGTGCTTTTCCCTCAAATATTTTTAACCCATGGTTAGTTGAATCCTTACATGTAGAACCTGTGCGGATGGAGGGCCAACTGTATATAATTATACATATACACACACACATACATACACATATTTATATGTATATAATTTCACCTGGCAGGATTTCTTTTTTGACTTGGAAAAGTATCTTGGTAGAATTGATTAATAGGTAAAAATACATGGTTTGATAGAAGAAATAAGACATAGGGTTTGATAGATTGGTAGGGTGACTATAGTTTACAAGAATCTATTATTCATTTCAAAATAACTAAAGGATAATAATTTTAATGTTTCTAGCATAAAGAAAAAAATGCTGAAGGTGATGGATATCCCAAATACACTGATTTTGATCTTTATAAATTATATGAATGTATTAAATTATCACATGTGCCCTGAAAATATCTACATCTATTATGATTTGTAAAAAAATAGCACATAGTTCAATAATGGTTGAATCAATGACTGAATGACCCTTATCTAGTGGTGTCCTATATTGGGGGCACCACTCATAGTTTGCTCAGAATTTACTAATCACACGCGCTGGCTTTCAGTCTGTTTCTCAGGACTATCCTACAGCATTGTGTTCAGAGTGCTTTCCTTCCCTACCTGTCTATTACCAAATAATCTTAGCAGTAAAACTGATTTTTTTGTTTTTTTTTTTTTTAGTTTGGGGAGGCATTTCTCAAACCTTCATGTGACTACAGATTACTTGTGGGTCTTGTTAAAATGCAGATTCTGACTCAGCAGGTCTGAGGTGAGACCGGAGATCCCACCTTTCTGACAAGAACCCATTTGATACTGATGTTTTTGGTCAAAGAGCCTCTGAGTAGCATGGAGGTCTGTAATTCTCCCTTCTCATAGGTGGAATGACTCAAGAAGCAGAGAGAGGCAGGGAGGGTATCTGGGGAAAATCTCTCCCAACTTTGAGTAGCAAGGACTAGAGTTTGGCTGATGAACACAGGCAGCTCAGAGAAGGGGAAATTAATATAGTTTAATGCCTGCCACACAGCTATTTGAAATGATATTAATTTAGGTAAAACATCTTACAATTTGAAAAATACTTAGATGGTTAGCAGCTTTGCTAAATGAACATGTTGTAGGGTAAAGAGGAAGTGATAGGGAATGAAATTGCAATAAAACCTTTAAAGCATCATTGGGGTTAAACATTTGCTAAGCAGTTAAATGAAAGAGCTGTCTCTAGTAACTGTATGTGGCTGTGACTGTTAATATTAGAAAAGTTTTTATTTTAGCTATCTTTTCTATCATTACATGTTTGGGGTAGCTTCTCTGAACACATTTTAAAAATACCAGTATTTCTTAAATTGTACTTTTTTTTTTTTTTTCTAACCTGTATCTAGTTGAGAAATGTTGATAACAGGGCATGCCATTATCCTTTAGTTGCTTGTGGATTACTGGCTAGCAACAGGGAAAGAACACTGACGTTCAAAACGGAAATGGTTGGTATTCCCAAGAGTCCCCTGTAGAGTTATTTATAGGTCAGTTAATGGGAAATCAATTATATCCATCTTTGAATTGGCCTTAAAGCATCTATTTTCTTTTTTCTCTTATTGCAAAAAATGCCAAAGTACTTAGCATTTTGTTTCCCACTGTTGCATTTATTTGATAATCAAAGATTTATGTTCATTATGCCCATTTCTTTTCTCTGCCCAAATTGGAGGAGGGAGGACAGAAATATTAATTCCATGCCTCTAGCCACCAACAGTGTCTCACAATAATGAAAACGGATAACATTTGTTGAGTATTCATTATGTGCCAGGCCCTGTGCTTCATGCTTTAAGGGAACTTGTTTACTCACTCAGTAAGCATCTCCTATGGTGTTTGTATGAACCCTGTAGTGAGTTAAAATTATTATTTCCTGTTTATGGATGAATAGTCTGATGTTCAGAGTACTTAAATAATTTGTTCAAGGCATCACAGGCTGTCATGGGTAGATCCAGGATTCAAAACTCAATTCTTTGCCACTGTTATTAGAAGCTAAGACAAGTTTAGTGATTTTCCCCAGATCATGTAACTGGTTAGTTGCAAAGCTAGAATTAGAACTTAAGTCCTTAATTCTAAGCTCAGTGCAATATTCCAGTACTGTACCATCTTAGAGTATTGGTCTGTAATGAAAACCAGGACTCCTCTTTGCTCACAAAAGCAACTGCCAAGAGGGCTTTCCCATGTATACTGTTGTTAGTGTTATGAATCTTGGCAAAACATCACATATTATCAACTAAAGTGAGTTCTGCAGTTATCAATGACAGCATATGGGTGAGGAACTCAGAGTCCCAGTGCTTTTAAAAATCATCTATCCATATTCTGTATTTAGTTATATGTGCTTCTCCTCAGAGTATTCTACCCTGAAGGAGAAAGCCTAGAGGCTAGACCATATGTCTAAATATTAATTTTTTATACCTTTCTTAGCAGGCCAACTCTTCCACCACACACTGGGGCCACATGTTTTTAGCTGGTCTGCTGTTTGTCTTTTCACACACATAACACGGCCTAAGGAAGGTTTGAAATGAAGAGTGTTGTATATCCTGTACATGGGATTACAGAGAAAGGGATCAGAGAACCTGCCCTTCACATTTAATTAGAGACAAACTAGAAAATGATTAATAAGAAAATGAAGCCCCAGGAGAAGTAGAGCAGGCCAAGTTGCCTGCAAAGATATTCTGTTTTCTTTGAAAGAGTTATGGTAAGTACTTGCTTGAGAAGGAGTATGGATTTATTAAAAAAAACTTCACGACTTTTGGATATAAGCCAATTCATATTTTTATATAGCTTGGAGACGGTTTTCATAGCAATGAAACCCTAAGCTGCTTTACAGTGCAAAACTTTATCATTTTTGTTTTTTCCCCATAGTGTGGAAAAGAGCTTAAGTTCACACAATTTTTCAAACCTGCCAGGAATTCATATTTTCCATGTTTGGAGATAAGACACAGCAGATTCTAAACATCTGGCTAGTCCCTATTTAAATAAATGTGTGTTCCATGCACATCATACGTATATGATGATATTTTCACTCTAGTTACCTTTTTTTGTGTTTTAGACATTCTGAGATTTGGATTGGATTCTGACTCCAGTAGCTATTGGAAGTCACTCTTATAAACGTTGGCTAAGGGAAAGTGTGTTTCTTCTTCTTTTTTATATAAACTCAAGTAGGGCTTAGTTTCTTGTATTTTCATTGTAACTTTTTTCAGAACTGAGTGACTATAGGAGCTTTTACGAGTTGTTCAAAATGAAATTCTGTAGCATTTTTAGAGCAGGGGAGACTGTAGAATTGGCTGGAGCAGACTTCAATTTTAGACACTGGCCTGTATCTGCTAATGATGTGATTGTAGTCAAATCCTTTAAGCCACCCCAATTTATGCTCTTGTGAAGTGGACATAGTGTTGGCAGCTTTGGAGCGGTATTGTCAGATGAGTAAATGGTGGATGTGAGGCATTTGAGTTTTGACAGAGGACAGGACAGAGTAATCCAAGGTCAAGAATACTCTCTGCACCTGCACCTCCTCAATCTAGCTACAGCTAAGCAAAGAGAAATGGAAACCTGTTCTGACATTGTTCCTTTATGCCGATGGTTTGGTGAGACAGTTTTCCTCTGATCCTCTCACCTTTCTTCTATACTTCATTATGAAAATTAGGAACTGTCCTTGAGAGGGTCATTCTGTGTGTGTGTGTGTGTGTGTGTGTGTGTGTGTGTGTGTGTGTGTATACAAGTGTGTGTATAGTGAATATAGATTATATGGTACATGATAATGGAACCCTTCCTTTCCATTACTCCCCCAACAGGACACATATTAACATCCTGCAGAATGCTGTTCCGGAGAACATACTTAGGGAAACACTATTGAAACACAGTCTAGTGAAAGTCATGAGAATGCTTAACGTCTCAGTGGCCTGATTGTTTAAAGTATACCAGGCTAATGGTCTTGGCATTTTGGCTCCAATGTCACCAGTATTTGAAGTTGAGGACTCACTTTTCTTGAGAGCTTGTCTGGAGGAGCACATAGTGTCTCACTGAAGCCTTTGAGTAACACTGTGAAGTCTACACTATTATCCTCAATTTACACATGACTGAACTATGGCTTGGGGGAGGTTCAGTAACTGGGCTCTGGTAATTCAGAGACTCTCAGCCAAAGTTCCTCAAAACCCATATTTTCCTCCCTGCACTGTAATTGTGCACTGCATCTTAAAGATGGATTGAGATAATAGGTATAGACTCAGGTTACTTCTTTATTTGGAAAGGCAAAAAATATATTTTTCTTGTTGACCTGGTAGGTGATAATTTCAGGTGGTGCTGATGTGGAAGCTGGCCTCTCATTCTCTGTGAATTCACTTTAGGAGCTGTGTGAAGAAATTTTCTAGCCAAACCTCACTATCATGAGACCATATCCTACACCCCCTGCCCTTGGTAAGCCACCTTCCTGTTTGGATCCTGTGATAATCCATCAGCATGCCTCTGCCAGTGTATATCAGAGTGCCCTGGCTCTGGCCTCTGACTCAACCATGCAGGGTGAAGGAGAATGGCTGTGGGGACAGGCTCTGCTGATACATGGGGAGTGATGCTGAGCATATTCTGAACTCATGCTTGCCACTCAAGTAATGATTTGTGTGTACTCAGTGATGTAAGGTAGATCTTGCATCCCTATTTTACAGATGAGGAATCTGAGATTCAGAGATGCTAAGACACTTTCTCAGGATCATACAGTTTGAAAGTGATAGGGTCAGGATTGCAACCAGACAGCCTGGCTCCAGATTCTGGGCTGTTACACTCTATACTCTACTCCCACAGGTTCATCCAAGGAGATTATTCTATGCTGTTGGATAGGTACAAAAGAACACACATGTAAATTATGGTATATAATGCGAACATGAACACCCAGGAAGCCTCCCTACCCCACCCGAGACAGTTACCAAACCTGTTGATGTTACACATGAGTGTTTCTCAGTTTCTGTTTCTTCTCCTGAGTTATGATAATCATGCCCTTGAACCTTATATAAGTGGAATGATGTCGTATATATTCTCTATTTTTACTTCTTCCATTCAATATTCTTTTAAGATAAATTCCTGTTGCATGTAGCTGTCATTTGTTCTTTTGCACAATAATCTAATATCCCATTACATGCATATGTAATAATTTATCTGTTTTCCTGTTGATGGATTATTTCTAGTTTTTGCTGTTAGGAATGGAATAGTGCTGCACCGAATGTTCTTGTGTCTGTTGTGCTTGTGTACAAGTATTTCTTTAGGGCAGAGGCCTGCAAACTTTTTCTTTAAAGTGCCAGATAGTAAATATTTTAGATTTCATGGGTCATATGGTGTCTGTTACTTGACTCTGCAATTGTATTACAGAAGTAGCAATAGACAATATATAAAGCTGGGTGTGGTGGCTCATGCCTGTAATCCCAGCACTTTCGGAGGCCCAGGCAGGAGGATCACTTGAGGTCAGGAGTTCAAGATCAGCCTGGGCAAGATGGAGAAACCATGTGTCTACTAAAAATACAAAAATTAGCCAGTCATGGTGGTACATGTCTGTAGTTCCAGCTACTTTGGAGGCTGAGCCATGAATCTGGGAGGTGGAGGTTGCAGTGAGCTGAGATCACACCACTGCACTCTAGCCTGAGCCACAGAGCGAGACTTTATCAAAAAAAAAAAAAGAATATATAAATGAGTATGGCTGTGTTCCAATAAAACTTTATTTACAAAAGCAGGCAAAAGACCAGATTTGGCCCCTAGACCATAGTTTGTCATCCCCTGCTTCAGTTGTATACCTAAGGGTAAAATTTCTGGGTGAGGATATGCATGGTTAGTTCTTGCATGGTTGCATTTGTTTACTTGCAGCAGCTGTGTTAGAAGTTCTTATTGATCTACATTTTTGTCAGTACTTGCTATTGTTATTTATTTTTGCTGCTGCTATTATTATAGTGCGTGTGTGTGCATATGTGTATGTATGTGTGTATGTGCTTGGCTAAGAGAGTGGGGTATAAAATGCTTTCTAATTTTGGCGTCCACATGGCTCATGTGGTTTTCTGATTACTAACAAGATTGAACATCTTTTCATATGTTTATGGGCTGATTGCATTTTCTCTTCTGTGAAATTCCTGCTCATTTATTTAGTACCTTTTTCTATTAACTGTTGATATATTTTTTCTATTGATTTGTAGGAATTCTATGTGTATTCTTGATAATTTTTTTTTGTCATTTTAACATATTACAAGCATCATCTCTCAACTGTGGATTGTTTTTTCATTCTCTTTATAGTGTCTTTTCTTGAACAGAAATTCTAATTTTAACATTGTCAAATTTACTACTCTTCTTTTTATGGCTACATTTTTTGTGCCCTTTTAATAAGGAAACAACTTTCTAATTTTTAGTAATTTATAGATTCTTTTGGGTTTTCCAAGTAGGAAACCACATAATACAATTGATGATATTAGAACTTTTCTTCTTTTCAATTATTATTTTTTCTCCTTATTTTCTGGTTTTACTGTCCTAACTTAAGCATCCAGGAGAATAATGATGCAACAGTCTACAAGTGGTGCTGATAATGGCGTAATTTTATGCCTCATTTTAAGGAGAATGCTTCTAATATTTACTGTTAAGAATGATACTGTCAGTTTGCAGCAGAGATACTCTGTAAGTTAAAAAAAATTCTCTTTATTCCTAGTTTGTAGTGAGTTTTAGAAAACACTAAGACTTTATATCTTGAGCTGATTGTAATTATTTTTATTCTTTACTCTGTTAATGTTATTTGCAGAATGCATTGACTAATGCTGAACTATCCTCTAATTCCCATAAGAAACACATCTTGGACATGATGTATTACCTTTTTAATATACTCCTGTATTCCATTTGCTAATAACGCTCATTGTCTTAAGTGTGAAGTTTGGCCTAGAAGTTACCTTTCTTGTATAGATCATGCCTAGCTTTGGTGTCAAGATGATCAAGTCTCACAGAATGAATTGGGGGGACAGTTTCGTCTTTTTGTAAATTGGAATCATCTGGGCTTTCTTTGCAGGAAGAGTTTTAAAATCGTGACTCAATTTAATAGATACAGAACTCTTCAGGATTTCTGTTTCTTCTGGAGTCAGATTATGTAAGATATGACTAGTAGTTTGTCCATTTTCTTCAAATTTCAAAATTTATTGGCCCAAACTTAACAGTATTTTCATATCATCTTTTAAATATTTTCTGTGTGTATTCATTTCTAAAGAGGTTTGTTTTATTAGTCATTTCAAAGAGTCAACATTTTGCTTTGTGGATTATCTCCACTGTGTCTTCGTTCACTAGTTCTCTCTTTTCTCATACCCTATCTATTATATTTCACTTTAAATACTGTATTTTTCATTGCTGTACATTTTTATACTTTTTCAGATCTGGTTGATAATTTTGGAGAGCTACTTTTCCATGCTGATTATTCAATTCTATATTTCTTCTAAAACATTTATTTATTTTCTTAAACATTTCAAAAACACCTTTTATTCTGCATACGGCCATCACTCAAGGGAGTTTCCTTGTGTCTGTGGTAATTTTTAATTGTAAGCTTGTATTTCATTAATCTGAATTTTTTGGACTCCTGAGGGCTTTTGTTCTCTGCCTCATCACCTCCCCCAGTCCTTGCCCACCCACCCCTGCTGCCTCGCCCCCATACAAGGATTTGCATTTGCATATGTATGGCGCCAGGGGGCACTAACCTACTTAGGACCACTTTAACTCCCTCTGCCAATGTGGGCTTGCTGGGAGAATCTCAGTTCCCTCGCTTCAGTGAACCCCAGTTCACTCTCTCAAGCTCAGTGCATGGATTGACATTTGCTCCTTATAGGAAGAGGAAGAGAGACCAGAGAGTGCTCTCTCCTCCAACCCCTCCCTTGGAGATTTCCCATACTTCCTTGTAAGCTCAGCTGTGCTTTGAAAAGTATATTTGCTTGTATCTAGCTGTAGTGTAGAAGAGGGCCTATCAGAAAATGCGGTCTCCAGGAAGCCTAGAAACAGAAGTCATTATGACCTCCTTCACTGTCCTGGGATGGTATCCCATAGCTGCATTTTTAAAACTGGGAATAAATTGAACACACCAAGCTATTTATCTCCCCTTCCATTTGCCTATTTTTAATGCACAGATTAGTCTTTTAAAACTTTTTCCCTTTTGTTAACTGGAGATGGGGCTAGTCTTTACTATCTGGGGGAGACTTTAAAGTATGCTACTAAGTTTGAAAAAGGCTAAATAGGATTGAGGTAAAGGCCAAGTATCAGGATAAATGTGATGTATTCTATTTGTTCTCCTAGCAAAGTGACCGCAGAGAGCAGCCTGGATTCCCATTGTCACAGTTGATTTACCTGCTCCAGGGTATCTTTCCAGTGGCAGACAATGGAGAATGGATTTTGCCTTTTGAGTTTTGAATCTTTGCAGACAACTGGAGAATGATCCCAGAAACAGGGTGGCGAGTAAAAAACTTTCTAAGCCCTCATTCATCCACAGACTCACTTTGCTTTTGAAGAGAATTAGCTGTTTTGCCATAAGTGCTAAGCTGTGCTGTAAGTGCTAAGTTGACAGCAGTTTCACTGGGACGCAGGCAAGATATTGAATTACCTGGTAATGTCCTTTCCTAATGTAAGTGGGCATCGGAAGGTCTCTCTCCTGATATGCAGTGGAATGGAAGCCACAGAAAGAATGACTGAAGCTTTCAGAAGTTGAGACTGCAGTGATGACTAGCAGATTCCAGAGGTAACCCTAGAATGCAGGCATGCAAATTCTGGTTTGTAGGCACTTGCTGTAGGTAACAAGATGAAATGAATGCTCCAGTGGAGTTTGGGTGGCTGTCTTAAAAGAAATGTGTTTTCATTCAGGAAAGGGTAGACGGTTTGGCTTGAAGGAACAGAATAATCTGGAGGAGGAAATTGAAAACTGTAGTTCTTCTTACCTTTGACTCATAGAGAAGGTGTTGTGGCTTTGCTGGAGTATTCACTTGTATTGTATTCTGGTCCTTTAGAGCTAGTTTTTATTGAGTATGTCTTCTAATCTCTACACAGTTTAATTCTGAAGACTTAGAAAGGAAGTCTTAAATAAATTGTCCTTGGGGAATTCCATGTGATTTAACTACTGGATAGGACCCAGTGACATGGAAGTGAAGTGACTTGGGTTATCTTTCATCATCCTTGTCAGAGACACCATGGCCGTTTCTTATGTTGTCAAAGTGTAGAGCTACCCACTTTTGGTCTACTCTTAGGGTTATTGAAATACATACCAGGATGGAGTCCAGGATCCCAGAAACATAGATTCTGGCTTTGTCAGTGTGTTTCTGCTCTTGGGCCTGTCATTTAATCTGTGTGGATACAGTTTTCTTGTTTATAAAATGAGGTTAACAAGCCAATTTTAAAGGTTTCTTTGAGTTCCAAATGTTCCTATTCTGTGACAGCAGGTGGTTTATGTCTTTCAGAATATTTTTTTGTTGTTGCTATTATCATTGCAGCATATCCTAAGCCTATCTTGATTGATGTCTTAATCTGCATGTGGTACTTTCTAGAGCTTTGTATGTATTAACTCATTTAATTGTCATTTAATCCTCATTAAATGACTTATCATCATTATATTTAATGATTCCAAGGTAGTAGGAATTAATACTCTCCTCCTTATACAAATGAGAAAACTGAGGCACAGAAAGGCCATCAATTTCTATGAATTATTGCTCTTACTGTATTTTATAATTGAAATTGTCTATTTTAAATATGTAACTAGAGATGAAAATCTGGTAAATGATTTTTTTTTTTTTTTTTAAGAGATGGAGTCTCCCTATGTTGCCTAGGCTGGTCTTGAACTCCTGGGCTCAAGTGATCCTCCTGCCTCAGCCTCCCGAGTAGCTGGGACTATAGGCATATGCCACTGTGCCCAGCTTGGTAAATGATTTTTGAAACTTGATTGAGTTGAATGGCTAAAAAGTAGAACAATGAGAAAGAAGAGATTGGGGGGGTAGAGAGGAGGGGAGTGGAAGGATGGATAAGATTACTTCATATCCCCTCCCTGTCTTCAAGTATATAAAGCAGAAGGATGATCAAGGAGCTACAAGTTATGTATTTTCCTGAAAAATTGCTTTTGTAGGAACAAGATTCCTATATGATTTCGAATATCTTAAAATTAAAAGAAAATGAAAACTAAATATAAACATGGATTAGAGAAAATTTTGAACACTAAATTTTATGCTGATTATGAGACTGCTTTGTCATGTTGAAGTCATTTAGTAACTAATAATGTGACTACCTGAAATATAGATTTTGCTTCTTAATAAATGTACAGCCTGCAAGCATTCATCATAACCAGGCTGTTCCTCGTTAGGATGGCTAATTCTTTCTTTTTAAATAGATATGGGGTCTCGCTACATTGCCCAGGTTGGTCTTGAGCTCCTGGCCTCCAATCTTGATCTCCCAAAGTGCTGGGATTACAGGTATGATCCACCATGCCTAGCCAACATGGCTAATTCTTATTTTTGAGAATGTCTGTATCTGATATAAATGCCTGCCTGTCTGCTTTTACTACCTCTTGCCTCCCCATTCTTTTTTCCAGCTATCTTAAAGTATTTGTGCCAATTCAGATGCCAATGATGTCATGGTTTGAACATGGGCATTGGGCTCAAAGTGTCTGGATGAACACCTGTGGCTGTACCACTTACCTAGCTGGGTGACTGTGAGCAGGTTACTTAAATACTTTGTGTCCCCATTTTCTTATGCATTAAGTGGAAATCATAACCATTGCTACCTTTTAGGGTAGTTCTGAGGATTAAAACACCTTAGGACCATGCATGGCATTTGGTATTATAAATAATATATAGATTTTTGCTTTTACTGTTTCTTAATAGATCTGGCCTGTCTTTACCTCTTGGCTTTTACAGCTTCTCTTCTCTTTTCATCATTCTTCACAAGGATGCCCTCATTTACCCTTCAAATAAGACACATTTCTGCTTGTTTTGAGATGTTTCCCTACATGCCCCTAGCCTGGGTTCCCTCCTCTCTGCACTTCTAGCTACCTGGCTATGATTTCTGTTGTAACCCTTATGACATAGTGTTACTATTGGTTTACTTGTCCACATGGACTGTGAATGTGGACTATTTTTTTCTTTTCTTTTTTCTGTATTTCAAGAGTATGAGGGAGATACTCGATAACTGTATATTAAATGGATAAATGGACCAATTGTCCCTCCATTTCTCTCTCCTCCCTTTCTTCTTTCCTGCTTTTCTTCCTTCTTATTTTCCTTCATTTCTATTATCCTTCCTCCTCCTCGTTGCTCTCAAACCTGGCACTTGCCACCTTATCTTCATCATTGCTCACAGGAACCCTATGGTAGGCATTATGATGATCCCCATTGCGTAGATGTGTGGACAAAGGATCAGGGCAATAGGCAATGTATTCATTCAAAGGAACAGCTCCCTCACAGAGGTGTCCTTCCAATGTTGCTGTTTCTGCTCAAAGCATTTGGCAGTTTTTCTTTGGAATTCCCTTCTGGCTGGTTTATGAATTGTAAGAAAACCAATCTTATTTTTGGTCACTCTCAGAAAAGATCATTTCCTTTCTGATCATCCCAATTCATGATGTTTGACTCCAGATAAACTGGGGTCATCTCAAAAATCCAAGCCACCTTCAAAGGACAAAGATTTGCCATGATCAAGAATATTTAAATGACAGCTGGACACAGTGGCTCACAACTGTAATCCCAGCACTTTGGGAGGCTGAGGAAGGTGGATCACTTGAGCTCAGGAGTTCGAGACCTGCCTGGGCAGCATGGTGATACCTCATCTCTACAAAAAATACAAAAATAGCTGAGTGTGATGGTGTGCACCTGTAGTCCCAGCTACTTGGGAGGCTGAGGTGGGAGAATCACTTGAACCCAGGAAGTGGAGGTTACAGTGAACTGAGATCATGCCACTGCATTCTAGCCTGGGGGACAGAGTGAGATCCTATCTCAAAAAAAATATGTATGTATATGTATATATACATATATATAAAATGACTCAAAGACAGTTGCCAAAGCACTCTTTCAAGAGCCTTGTCCACAGCCGCATCCCTGGGCTGAAGGCTATACATACTCCTGTGGACTCTGTTCTAATGTGGCTTAAGGATAGCAGGCTGGTGGAGGAAAGTTAGATTACTTTATAGTCCCGCCTCATGTTTTTTGTGACAACTTTGTTGATATATAATTTATGTATCATACAATTCACTCATTTACAGTGTGAAATTCATTGGTTTTAGTATAGTCACAAAGTGGTGCAACAGACACCCCTATCTAACTTGAGAATATTTTATCATCTCAGAAGATACCCCACACCTTTTAGAGTCCCCCAATTCTCTCCACACCCCCCAGCAATCTACAATTTATTTTCTGTCCATGAATATGTGTATTCTGGATATTCTGTCAGTGGAATCATAAAATATGTAGTCTTTTGTGACTGGTTTCTTTCTCATGGCATAATCTTTTCAGGGTTATCCATGTTGTCCTGTATGTCAGCACTTCATTCCTTTTTATAGCTGAATAATATTCCATTAAATTGATATACTAGATTTTATTTACCCATTCATCATTTGATTGACAAATAGATTGTTAACACTTTTTGACTAAAATGAATGTTGCTGCTATGAATATTTATGTATGAGTCAACTGATAAATGGATACATAAAATATGATATATTCATTCAATGGAATATTACTCAGCCATAAAAAGGAATGAA
The DNA here is from genome assembly GCF_009761245.1 of Sapajus apella. Classification (NCBI taxonomy): domain Eukaryota; kingdom Metazoa; phylum Chordata; class Mammalia; order Primates; family Cebidae; genus Sapajus; species Sapajus apella. The sequence goes on along the minus strand of NW_022436963.1, from coordinate 7,705,111 downwards.
GTACAGATACATACTACCACATGGATAAACCTTGGAAATATGCTAAGTGAAAGAAACCACTTATTGAGTGATATCATTGATATGAAAGGTCCAGAATAGGCATAAAGACAGAAAGTAAATTAGTGGTTACCAGGGCCTGAGGATAGGGAGGGAGATGGGAAGTGACTGCTAAAGGGCATGGGGTATCTTTTTGAGGTAATGTTCAAAAATTTATTGTGTGGATGGTTGCACAACTTTGTATGTTGCACTTTACAGAGGAGCATTGTGTTAAAAATGTATAATCTCCATCATAAGTACGTATCAGTTTCTTTCTCTGCATTCAATACCCTGTGAGGCACTGTAGTATACAGATGAGGAAGAGAGTACGTGTTCCCTATGCTCTAAGAATTTATCAGTGGACATTCATAGTTGGGAATGTGAACTGGATACCCAGAAAAAAATATAATCGAGATAGTGCATCACCTAGTGCTAGTTTCTGGGTGTAGGCCACACTCAGAAAGATCTCAATACCTCTGAGTGTCAGCTATAGGAATTCAGAAAGATTTCAAAATATTGACTGCCCCAATATTCATATAACTTAGGTATAGTATGACCCATGCTTTATAATACTGTGAGTTCCCTGTGGGAGGAGCTATGTCTTATGTCCCTCTTGATTCCTGTGCTTAGCATTGTGTTCATTCCACAAGCAGGATCACATTTTTTGCAAATAAATAACTGCTGTCTTGGAAGCCTCTTGGCTTGTCCATAGGGATAGAAATGACTTAAGGCTTGTGGCTGCCTCCTGTGACCAGGCTGGGGGTTTGTCCTACGGGGAAAGGTATTGCTGAATTCGCCAACTCTCTTCAAGCACGGGTGCTTTTTCTCTCATCTGTTAACTGTTTTCTTTCTCTGGTGCTTTCACTCTGACTTTGCTTAAAATGGTGACCCAAAATAACAGGTGCTTCCCTCTCTGGTAATATGTTCAAGACTTTGGGTTTCTGGGTCAGTGAGATTTAGGAAAACAAAAGTGAAATAAACTCACATTTGGTCTTTCTTTTTTTTCATGTCTATCGAATGTCAATGCTATAAATTCTGTGTAGCTTATGGGTCTTTGCTGTAATTAGAATTTTTTTTTCTTTTTTTTTTCTTCTTTCTTCTGTGAAGGTACTTTATGTTGATTAAGTTCTTTATGTTAAATATCCTTTGCTTGCACTGAACTTTTCTTTGTGTTGATTTTTTGCTTCATTTTGTTTTCATTTCCCATGCTGTTCAGTTACTGGATGCCAGAAGAACCAAGGTTTGTCCACTCTTTGCAGCTTGTTTGTTCTGCTCTGCACAGCCTCACCTCCTTGCGTGTTTGAGTGTGTTTGTCTGTGCCTGCATTTATTCCCTTTTGCTTGCAGATGCAGTAATCCTGTTTATTAAACCTGTTCACAGCTTTATTTGTAAAAAATAAAGTCCTTGTTTGTGTCTACTTGTAGTGGATGCTATTATTTTCATTTTTAAATCAACACACATTGATCATGGAAAATAATGGATAGTACAATAAAGAATACCTTAGGAAACAAGGAATACTGAGTCTGGAGCGTTCTGGGCATAAAAAAGGTGTGTTTGTGAAAGTTTCCCTCTAACCTTTTCCACTTCCTAAATTAAAACGCTGTAGATGTATAATTTCCCTGTGATTGACACTAATCTATTGTTTCTGTGTCTGTGTGCATTTCTCTTCTCCCAAGACATTCAGAAAGCATCACTGAATTAATCTACCCCTCTCCATGTGCTGTCCCATGCTTCTGAAGTCACCGTGAAGGAATTCATGGCTGGCCCTCCGGACTTCATGATTAACATTCCATCTTCATAGTGTGGTAGCAGCAAATGGCACTTGACATTTTCATTGACTTTTTTTTCCTTCTGTCTCCTCTCCCACTCCGTCTTTCTCATTGCAGCACCTACAGTTGACAATCCAGGCCCTTCAAGATGAGCTGCGAACCCAGAGAGACCTCAACCACCTCCTTCAGCAAGAGAGTGGCAACCGAGGAGCAGAGCACTTCACCATCGAGCTGACTGAGGAGAACTTCAGGCGGCTCCAAGCCGAACATGACAGGCAGGCTAAGGAGCTGTTCCTTTTGAGAAAGACATTAGAGGAAATGGAGCTGAGAATTGAAACACAGAAACAAACCCTCAATGCCCGAGATGAGTCGATTAAAAAACTTCTTGAGATGTTGCAAAGTAAAGGCTTGCCGTCCAAAAGCCTGGAGGATGACAATGAGCGAACGCGGCGGATGGCAGAGGCTGAGTCTCAGGTCAGCCACTTGGAAGTGATTTTAGACCAGAAAGAGAAGGAAAACATACATCTTAGGGAGGTAAGCTCATTCACTGTATTTTCCCAAAGCCTTAATTTATAAGTGAAAATACGTTATCAAGTTATTTTCACAGGTTGGAAGATATCTACATCCTTAAAAATATTCACTTTGTCATCTGCTTTATGACCTTTCTGCCAGCTTAAGACCATTAAACAGGAATTTTGTATTAGTCTTTGCTCACTGCACATACATTCCATTATTATTCAACCCGTATCCAGGATCCAAGCATATGCAGGACATATCAACTCTAAGGTGGTTTACAATTGCTTTCCCACAGGTGGCTGTGGTTTCATAGTCTTTTAGGTGTGGTACTAAGTTTAGTTGTTTATCAAATATCACCTCTCTAAAGGAAAAAGTAAATATGATTAGCAACACAATGCCCTAAATATTTTTATTACTGAATTAGGGATGGGATTTGCAGAAAGTAAAGCATATGGGTGTTTCTGGGAAAGAATGATAAAATGCACAGACCAATTTTGAATGTTTAGGGTTAAGATAATTTTTGTCTGCATTTACATTCATCCAGGACAGAGTATTACAGGTTTTCTGAGTATGTGTTTTGCCTTTAAATTAAATCATTTGAAGTCCTTCAGAGGCAGTCTCTCTGGCCTTTTACCACCATTCAATGTTGGGATGCTCATGTATCTGAAAATATGTGGTTGGGTAGAGCTTAGAAAAAATGTGGATGACTGTCAAGGTTTGAAATTTTTATAGTAGTTCCTTGCCACTGCAGTGGATATGGACCTTAAAAGTATCATGCAGGCAAAACTGCTGCAGGGAAACATGGATCACAGAGAAAACAGCAAGCAATAAAATGGCATTATATATGTTTTCAAACTATTCTGTAGCGATAAGCAAAAATTCCAGAAGATATTTGCTTCTAGATCAAAATAGATTTCTTGGCATTATACCTGTTCAGATGGCAGTGCTTCTTGTCAGTCATTTGTTTCGTTGGTCAGAAGACATTGCTTCCGTCTTGGGATTTGAGAAAATGTAGATGATCCCAAGAATTTGCTCCCATGTAGATTATATTTGCCTAGAACATATGAGCAAACTTTTGTGTCTGCAAATTTAATGTCCTTTACACTTATTCTTCCTTGTTTTGTTTTAATGATATTTTAGCAACATGCTTGGGAAACCACGCATGCTTTATGAAACATGGCTTGGTTTCATATTGAAATGCTTAAAGAGATGTTTGGTTGGGCCTGGTCTTCCCATCCATCTTCCAAGAGGGTGAATGTGGTAAGCAGAATTCCAAGATGGCCTCCAGTGATCCCTACTGCTTGGAATTCACACCCTTATATAATCCTCTTTCTTTGAGTATTGGTTGATCCTCATAACTTCCTCCTAAATGGTAGAATATGGCAAAAGTAATGGAATATCATGTTGCTTCCTTGATTAGGTTACATAAGACTGTGACTTCCATCTTCCTAGCAGACTCTATTGCTTCTTAGCTTGCATGCTTTGATGTAGCAAGCTGCCATGTGGAGAGGCCCATGTGGTAAGGAACTGAGGGTGGCCTCCAGCCAACACCCAGTAAAGAACAGAGGTACTTATTTCAACAACCACAAAGAATGGAAAACTGGTAACAACCATTTAGTGAGCGTGGAAGTGGATACTTCCCCAGTCAAAACTTCAGATGAGATAACAGGTCCTGGGCTGATGTGTTGATTGCAGGCTGTGAGAGACTGTGAAGCAGAGGACCCACTTAAGCTGTGCCTGGATTCCTGACCCACAGAAACTGTGAGATAATAAATGTGTACTGTTTTAAGCTGCTGAATTTTGAAGTAATTTGTTACACAGCAATAGATAACAAATACAGTAGAGCAGAAAGGAATTTTCTCCATGTCTTATTCATAGACCTCTTATGTAGTTTACAGAAGAGAAGCAGTAATTACTGGCATGTTGTTACTTGCATGTAGATTAACTGTGAATTTTGAACTTTTTTTGTGTAATCTCAAAACTGCAGTTGATAGAGGATCACTGTAGTTGGAAAAAGTGACTCTTTTATTTTGATGCTAAGGGGCAGCAAGGCTGTGATGCCAGAGAAATCTCCATCTGCAGCACCATTTCTCCCTCCTTGTTGGGATTTTGTGGTCAGGGTGAAGTCATTCTTCTGCAGTTAGATTCTGCTTGTTGATAGCACTTACTAGATGGTGCCTTATTTGGCTGCCTCCATTTAAATGAATTTTAACACAATTACTCTTAGGTTTTCTGAGATTGGCTGGTCCTCACAATGGTCTGGTATGGATATAGATCATGTTTAGATCCTTAAACACCAGTTTGAAAGCACAAAGAGGGGGACACAGAAAGAGCATCCCAATACATTCAACTAGTTTCCTTCAACATCAGACCAAAGTGAGTAGGTAGCCCTTATTTTAGCTCATCAAGAAGGGCAGAATTTGGAAAATATATCTGTACATAAAAAAACCATGTTAAACTTGAACTCAACAAACAAGTCTTGAAGTTCTGAAAGGATCATTCCCAAGAGAAGGGTTGTACTGCTTTGTGAGAGCCATTTGTTAAATTCTTAGGAATCTCATGATCCTGGTGTTAAAACACAGATAGCCTGAAATTGGTCATATTTGGTGTATTTACACCATGGAAATTGGAAGATGCTACTCTTAGGGCCTACCTTCCCCATTCCCTTGCCTATTCCTGAAAGCCTGTTTACTAGCACACCTCTGAATGAATGTTGTGAAATGTTTACTTCTAATACAGCAAGAAAATGCACTGTGGAATCAGAATATTACTTATTGGGAGAATTATGATTATGCATGTATTAACTACTCATCGTTCCTCAAAAATTTTCAAAATGGTATTTGTATGCATCAGCTTATGTGTCAGGCATCATGAAGAGTGCTTTACATTGATTGATATTGAGTCACCTCATCCATCCATCCATCCATTCCTTTGTTGGATGAATACTTATTGAAGATCTATTTTGGGATATGGCAATAATTAATAAAATTTACCTTCATGGTGCTTACATTCTATTGGAGTAAAATAGATAACAATTTTATGGCTAAATAGAGGCATGTCATGAAGAAAAGAAGAGAGTGAAGCACTAGTGATCTGGGTGGGGCTAATTTTATATTGGGTTGTCAGGGAACCAGCCATGTGAGGATCTCAGAAGACTATTCCACTCAGATGGAAAGGCCCATGGCCTAGAAGGTAGGTGCTATTACTTTGCCCATCTTACCTGGGGGAACTAAGGGACAAACCCAATGTTACACTGCTAACATGGTGAAGCTGGTATTTGAATCAGGCTGACTCTGGAGTCTCAGCTCTTAACTATTTTACTATGCTCCATTTCTTTTCTTTTCTTTTTTTTTTTTTTTTTTTTTGAGATGGGGTCTCACTCTGTCACCCAGGTTGGAGTACAGTGGTGCAGTCTTAGCTTACTGCAACCTCTACTTCCCAGGTTCAAGTGATCCTCCCACCTCAGCCTCCTGAATAACTGGTGCTACAGGCATGTGTCACCATGCCCGGCTATTTTTTTTGTATTTTTGATAAAGATGGGGCTGCACCATGTTGCCCAGGCTAGTTTTCTGAGCTCAAGCGATCTGCCCACCTCAGCCTCCCGAAGTGCTGGGATTGCAGGTCTGAGCCACCACTCCTGGCCTATATCCCTATTCTAAAAGAAATCTTTCCCAAATTGTGCTTGGTAGAATAGACATTTTGTGGGCTGTTGATATGTGTTATGAGAGAAAAAGGGATGCAGTGCCAAGTGAACTTGGGGAAATGAGGGATTCCACAGAGTCTCAGTCTCAGTCTTTAATATGCAAATGTACATTAGTCACTTCTAAGAAGGGGACCAGAGAAGGCAGAGCTTCTCAAAAGTACATGATTTGCTTTTCTCTTGTTGCACTGGTGCTCTTTGTAAGACATTTTTGAAAAATGCTATGCTGGAAAATAAAAAAGTACTTTTAATTAATGACCTACAAAATATGTAATAATAGACAAATGGTTGTTTCCCATTGCCAAATAACTGGTTATTTCCTTCATTAGTTATTTTGTAAGGCAAAGTTTATTGCAGGCTATTTCCACATTCTCTGCTGAGTTTTAGAATGTACTTCTTTGTCAGGGTATTTTTTTTTTTTTTTAGTAGAAAAATGTGTCTGACCACTTTTGTTATTAAACCAGTAAGAATAACTTAGCTTGAATAAAGAAGTTGCCTGACCTCTGTTAATATAGGTGAATCTAAAACTGGATTTAAAATGTACTTGAGGTTTTAAGTTCAGTGTGTTCCTGATTTCATTTTCATTATGCACAGTTTGAGTAGGTGGGGGCTAGGCAGCGTGCGGCTGGGGAATGGAGTTCTAGTGGTTTTATGATTCATTCTCAGGCAGAGGTGGTGGACCTCACATAAACCCCATTTTGTTCAGCTTATTGTTTTAGGAGATTTGGAGTTGGCAGGAGTTGCATATGGAGTGGGTTGGGTTGCGTTAGTGTCTTATTGTCTTTTGGTGGTCTGGAAAAGGCTGAGTGTGAAACCACTTCTTTGTCTGGCAGGGAACACCAACAAAAAGTTTATGATCTCAACTTATTTGGAAGACCAAAACCATTGCCCAGGAACTACAACTGATATGCTAATGTGAGCTGCAAGGTTGGCCAAAAATCAGCATTAGTCACTAGCATTGTATGATGTATTTGGATACAGGTTGATTTGATAAGGCATTGTTTGATGTGATCATAGTTTACCTTGTTCTCTAGCTTTTTCTGCAAAGAACATACTGTTCCGTGTAGAAGTTTTAGTGATCAAGTATCTGAAAGAAACACTACTAATCTCATTAAAGAAAAGGAAATGGATTAATAAACCAGGCTCCTCTTATATTTACTCTGCTTACTATTTTCTTGACTGGTCCTTAGGAGAGGGTTAGGGGTCTTTGGACTTATCTCACTGTAAGATCTTGATTGGAAGGGATATCTGTTCTGCTGCTAATCTATTGATCTCTTATGTTAACCCTTTGTGCAACTTGCCCTTCTTTGGTAGCAGGGCCAGAGGAGCACCCAAGTCCTTGGGTGCCACAGCTGCTAATAACCCAGGACAAGCAAAACTGCCAGGAGACCTGGGCCTCCTCTGTGCTGGGGGTGGGCAGACAGGAGAAAGAGGTAACATGACTTCTTGACCTCCTGGTATATTTATCCAGGTTGACCCCAGGACAGTGGGATTTCCACCAAGGCAAAAGGTATTGCCTAGAGTTTCTTAGGCTGTCAGACCTTTACTGGTGGCTCAAGCTTGCCCTGTATAATCTTTGCCTAAACTTCTAAATGCCATTCCAGTCCCCCTTCTCAAAACCATATGGCTTCCTTAACACCTGCTTGTCTCTAGTTCTGCTGACCCAAGCCATGATTTTGCTGATGCAGGTATTTCTAATTCTGACTCTACACATTCAATACATTCTATTTCTACCTACCAAGCTAATTACAGAAACTATTCTCAAACATATAAATATGTTTTATATGCACAATCTTTTACAAGGGCTGTTTCCTATACATATTACATAACTTAATAATTGCTCCCTATTTTAATACAGTAAGTTTCTTACCTGATCAGTACATTCCATCAGTATTCCCAGACCTCAGATATTGCCAGTAGATGCTCAACAAATATTGTAATGAGTAAAAAATTGGTTTAAAATACATAGAGAATTATTCTGTGGTTTATTTTGTCAATATCAGAAAAGTTCATAATGGTTGGTATGAGCTCCATATAAAGAAAAAATGTTTTCTGCATCATTGCTCTGTGTTTGGAGTGGAGGAGAAACTTTGAGGGTAGCTTTAACTGGTAGTCTTGTTTCATTTTTTTCCACAATGTGTTGGACATCATTGAACATCCATATGGAGGATGTTGTGGGAGTATCAGTGGCAATCTTGTGGTCTTGTTCAGAGATTCAGGTGAGCAATAAAAGGAACAGTTCACAATTATCAAGTCTTGTTCTGTGCTAAGTAAATACTGTTGTTATCATGTGTATTACATAGATAGGGAAACAGGCACAGTGAGGTAAGTAATTGCCTCCAGTCACACACCACAAAAGCTGCAATGAAGATTGGAAACTGGGTAGTGTGACTCTAGAGTCTGTACCTGTCCACACTGCATGCTACTGCTTGTTGGGGTGGTACACTGAGAGGCCTCGAATGGCACCCAAATGCTGTGCAGCTTAGAGGCAGGAGAGCTAACAACTGGCTTCATCCACGGTAGAGCCGGTCTTCAAGGCGGGAATAATTTTAGTACATTGGGTTGGTGGGAAAGCACAATTGGAGAAGAAATGACTGAGTCAAGTCACAGAGATGAGAACTGCGGAGGGTTTGAGGCACAGTGAGTTCGGGGCTGTTGAAACTCTACCATTCAGTTGGGGGAGGAAATAATGCTGAGCAAATGGTTTGGGATCAGATCACTGAGGGCTCTGAGGATCAGACAAAGGGAAGTGGCTTTACTCTGTAGGCTGTGGGGAGCCTTTGAAGGCATTTGGCCTGGAGAATGACGTGACCAGAGAAGATGGTCAGTTGATAATGGATTAGATGGGAAGAGAACTAAAGCATGGAGAGAAGTCAGAAAGATACTGTGGTTGTTCAGGTTACCAAGAGTGGGAATCTGGGTGGTGACTATGGAAGTTGAAGGGAATGGTTGTCTCCATCTGCAGGCAGGACATTGACAACTTAAGAACTGAGTGCTGTGAGCTTTGAGGAGGAAGAGACAGCTGCTGTAGACCTGTGGGTGGGCAGATGGTGCAGCAGTAGGCAGGCAAGGGTTGTCAGCAGGAGGAGCTGGTGTTGAGGGAAGACTTAGAATGTACTGAGTTTGATGAAATCCTGGTGGAGCTGTGCAGCCAAGGTTGGGAATGTGGGCGAAGAAATGGTTGTGACATTCTGCCCAAGTACACAAGGCATTTCTGACTATTGCTCAGTTTTATTTATTTTTTTCACATACATCTGATCGTTTGTAACCACAATGCCCCAAGGTCGGGAGCATTCTAAAACATGCTGTTTCATTTACTCCTACTAGTATTTAACGACTAGAACTGAATGTTTCTCCTTTGTGCCTCTTTCCCGAGTAAGCATCTGATTTTGAATATGGTATCTCTTTTGAGATTACGTGGAATTTTCATTGACTGATGCTAGTTTGAGACAGATTCCCTTTGTTTTCACTGAATTCCGTTTTCTCCGAGTACTCCATGCGGGATGGATGTCAATGAAACATCTTTCCAGAAAAGCGCTCTCTCTGTAATCTGACAGTGCATCCAAGAGTAGGCTGTCATAATTTTTACCCTCACATTTCTGATGACATAGAAAATAGATTCCTTTCTGTTTTGTGTCATTTGCCTTATCTTTAAATTTTCATACATTCTTTAAAGTTTGAATATTGCATGCTAAATACCCCATTTTCATTTCAATGAGTATCATAGTTTGCTTTTTATAGTAACAGAGACTGGTGGAGCCCCAGGAAGACATTAGACAGAAGACATTTTGAAACCTGCTGAGAAAAGAAAGTGACAGGGTTGGGGGTGTGGGGAGGCACCAGGGAGGAGTGAGAATAGCAGGAGGTTATGCTGGGAGACGCTCTGATTACTTTCTCTTCACCCTCATCCTCCAGCTTTACCTTAGGTGTGATGGTGCCCTGAAAAACATTCTTTGGGTAACTGACATAATCATCATCATCATCATTTGTTAAAACAGTGCCCTACAAATAAAACCTCAGCAGTGAGAAAGGACCCCAAGCACAGGTACTGTGAGTACATTAGCATGTTTCATAAGCTGCAGCAATGGGAAGTTGAGACAGGCTCAGCTGTACCAAGGCCCTACCGGTTTTGAGTGGAAACATTAATACTTTACATGTGGGGGAGGCTTGGTAGTTTATAAAACACATTCCATTTTAATGATGTCCTCAGATACTTCTGGCAACCCTTAGAGGACATGGAGGCTCAGAGAAATTAAGCAGTGATGACATGTAACATTTGCTGGACACTCACTAAGGGCAGCCTGTGGCAGACACTTCATGAGGAGTGCCATTTAATTCTTCCAGCAATATTCTGAACAGAACAATCGTTTCTCTGCCTCTCAGGTTGGGAAGTTGAGGCCTAGAGAGGTGATGTGACTGGCCTAGGTTCTCAGAGCACATAGCGATGGATGGATCTGGCATTCAAATTTGGACCTGCTGATTGAAGTACCTTGTACCTAACTACTTCTTGATGCTGCCAGGGATTTCAGTGTAATCCAGAGTAGAACACAGACTAGGATTCTGGTCTTCTGACTTCTTGATCAAGGTTATTTTCTCTGTAAATGTGGAAAAGGAAAAAATGCAAAAGGCTCTGATTTATTTTCATACCATTTCTTATCAGGGCCTGTTGTATTGGTAAATATAAGTCTGTGAGGTCATAGAGCAGTGGAAAGATTAAACAGTGCTATGTAGAAGGCAACATCAGGGCTAGGTCTTCCCATTCCATTTTTGGCTCATGAAAATGAAAGCACCTGGCCCTCCATAAATGCTTCACAAGTAGGTGGATTTTTGTGAGCAGAGAATAAGGACAAATGGGGGGCACTTAGACCTTTCCCATTTCATCAAAGTTAGCTTTATTTTACAATTTTTTTTAAACTTCATTCTTTTTTCTTTATTTTTTATTGCATTTTAGGTTTTGGGGTACATGTGAAGAACATGCAAGACTGTTGCATAGGTACACACATGGCAGTGTGATTTGTTGCCTTCCTCCCCATCACCTAGATCTGGCATTTCTCCCCATGCTATCTCTCCCCAACTCCCCACCTCCTGCTGTCCCTCCCCTATTTTCCCCCAACAGACCCCAGTGTGTCATGCTCCCCTCCCTGTGTCCATGTATTCTCATTGTTCAACACCCACCTATGAGTGAGAACATGTGGTGTTTGATTTTCTGTTCTTGTGTCAGTTTGCTGAGAATGATGGTTTCCAGGTTCATCCATGTCCCTACAAAGGACACAAACTCATCGTATTTTATGGCTGCATAATGTTCCATGGTGTATATGTGCCACATTTTCCCTGTTCAGTCTATCATTGATGGACATTTGGGTTGGTTCCAGGTCTTTGCTATTGTAAACAGTGCTGCAATGAACATTCATGTGCATGTGTCCTTATAGTAGAACGATTTATAATCCTTTGGATATATACGCAGTAATGGGATTGCTGGGTCAAATGGAATTTCTATTTCTAGGTCCTTGAGGAATCACCACACTGTCTTCCACAACGGTTGAACTAATTTACACTTCCACCAACAGTGTAAAAGAATTCCTATTTCTCTACATCCTCTCCAGCATCGGTTGTCTCCAGATTTTTTAATGATCGCCATTCTAACTGGCGTGAGATGGTATCTCAATGTAGTTTTGATTTGCATTTCTCTAATGACCAGTGATGATGAGCATTTTTTCATGTTTGTTGACCTCATGTATGTCTTCTTTTGTAAAGTGTCTGTTCATATCCTTTGCCCACTTTTGAATGGGCTTGTTTTTTTCTTGTAAATCTGTTTTAGTTCTTTGTAGATTCTTAATATCAGCCCTTTGTCAGATGGGTAGATTGCAAAAATTTTTTCCACTCTGTTGGTTGCCGATTCACCATAATGACTGTTTCTTTTGCTGTGCAGAAGCTGTGGAGTTTGATCAGGTCCCATTTGTCTATTTTGGCTTTTGTTGCCAATGCTTTTGGTGTTTTGGTCATGAAGTCCTCGCCTACGCATTCTTATCTCACTGCCAAAAAGAAATGCCTTGTCTCCCAAAACCAACTTTACTTTCTATCTACTTTTTGTTGAGTATTTGGGGTTTCTTTCTGTGTCAATTGTGAGACACAGAAATTGTATTTATAATTCCTAAGATGTGCATTTTCTTGCCCTTCTAATTTGAAAAGCAAAATCTGCTTTCCCATCTACCTTGGCTTGGATGTGAAAGGGCTACTTTCTTTGGGTTTCCAGTTTGGCATGTAGGATGACGGGTCTCTTCAGTGTTTTGGATAGAGCGTTAAAAAGGCAATGTGAACTGCTAATGGGTGATTCTTAGGAGTGGCTATGGTTACAGCAGCTGTTACACATAAGAATGAATTAAATTCTCACAAAAGGAAAAATATAATTCTGTGTAAGTAGTTTGTAGAAAAAAGAGAAAGGTGAGTGAGACTTCAAGAGTAAAAATTACAAAGACTTGCTACGCTTTTAGATCGAGAGTTGGCAAAGTATAGACTATGGGCCAAATGTGGCCCACAGCATTTTTTATTATTATTATTTTTAATGGCCTGGGAGCTAAGAATGTTTTTAAACCTTTTTAAATGATTACATTTGAAAGGATTACAAAAGTACATATATAATATCCTCTATTTTGCCTCTTGGTCCACAAAGCCTAAAATATTTGCTACCTGGCCCTTTAAGTGTGCTGACCCCTGAATTAGATAATAAGTAACTAACTTTTTGAATTAAGAATAAGTAAGTAGCTGTTTAAATCAAGATATTTGGTAAAAGCCTGTCAGCAATTAGTTATATTTAGAGGATCAAATCTTAACTACTTTCACATATAGCTTTTGAAGTTTGTTTTCTTGTTCAGATAGGGCTTTTGAGGTTTGTTTGTTTGTTTTAAATCAGAAAACATTATTTTTTCTGCCATTTATGCCCATTTTTCTTTTACAGTTATTAGATCTGTGGTTTTGGTCTCTAGATTCTTAACACATTGGGTATTGTCAGTTATCACGAAAAGTCTGTACCTCTTTTAGGAGTGGTGTGTGTTGCGAAGGAACCCTTGCAGATTCCAAAGAGACTGTGAGTGGAGACTTCTCTAAGAATCACCACAGAAGTGGAGATTACTATTCAAACTCCAAAAGAATTAGGACTTCTTTACTTAATAAAAACACAGGCTTCCTCCTATTCCTCCTCCTCCTTCTGTTTTTAAATACCTGTGTTTGTTGACACTTTTTAGACCTACACAATTAGTGCTTTAAAAAATGTGGCTGGTTTGACGGAACTGACCTGAAAAAGAAACTGTGTATATATGCAGGTTGTGTTAAAAAATATTGACATGTGGTAGTTGTTAGTGTGCCCTGGACTTGCCAGGTTTCCCCATGGACAGAGGTCTTACTCAGCTAAGCCAGGATTTGGTCAGGAGAACAGCCAGTTCCCTTATCACTCTCTGCCCTTCTTCCTGCCCTCAGGGCATCACATCTCTCCCACATCTGTTTGAGCTGGGTTGCCAGGCATTTGAGCATTTTTAGTGTTGGGGGAAGACTGCCTGTTACTAGGATGTTGCAGACCTGGCATAGTCCAGGGATTTTCAATCTCAGCAAGGTTGACCATTGGGCAAGGTGATTGTTGTGGGGGCTGTACTGTGCGTTGCAGGATGTCGAGCAGTGGGCCTCTGCTTACTAGATGTGATTAGCACTTACGTCCTTCCCCAGATTGTGCCAGCAGCAACAAAAAAGTCTCCAGACATTGCAAAATAGCCCCCTAGGGGGCAAAATCACCCTGGTGGTGAACTGCTGGTATAGAGTGACCCATCCTTCTGCTGGCTGGCCTGGGGCTGTGGCAAGGACTGTAACTCCTAGCCCCACCTGTTTGAAACATGGTTTTATTGAGGAAGGGCAGCCCAGATCAGGAGACTTCTTCACCCAGAGTCTGACTGCAGGGGATTTAACTAGGAAGCAGATGTGCTGGGGGGAGGTGGGGACGGGAGCTTGAGCCTAAAAGGAAACAGAAGTGTGTGTGTGTGTGTGTGTGTGTGTGTGTGTGTGTGTGTGTGTGTGTG